>NW_019641696.1:1491077-1871077 GCF_000599845.2 Trichogramma pretiosum
ATACACATTCATATACTTTTTGTACGTACCACCGATGATGCTATTCTATTCTGTTCTCTCTGTATACAAGCATATATAAAAAAAAAAAAAAAGCTCCACGCGATGACACTGCTAAAAAGATGCTAAGAAGTGGGCTCGCGCCCGTGCCTATGCACTATTATATAGGAGGGCTAACGACCTCTTTCTTGCTCTGTCTCTCGGCATACTATTTACGATTTTATATTATTATTATCGTTATTATACGCCAGCCTTTGCGGGGCAATTTTATGACCACTACGGTGGCGGCGGGATATCGTCGTCGAGGAGGTGCAGCAGCAGCTTTTAATAGTAAGGCGATCGCAGGCGCTGGCGTATATATACTATATGCATTATAATATGCACGTGGCATTTGGCGCGCTTATACGTGTGCGCTTCGAGGCAGCCGCAGCCGCAGCAGCAACAGGTCCCTCCTCCCTTTTCTGCTAGCGGCAGCGTGACTCTCTCGCGCACACACACATACGTATACACACGTATATACCGAGCTCCTTCGCCCCCTTGGCTTGGCTCCCGCGTTCCGTTGTCGCTGCGCCGATGCCGCCGCTGCTACGTTTTCTCGTTTTACTATAAAACACTGCAGCCAAGCGGTATTTCGTATACCAAGATCTATATGACTTCAATGTCTTGCTTGTATATATATGTAGGAAAATCGCGGAAAGCTCGAAATCAACAACTTCAGTTCCGTCTCTATTAGAAAGACGCATTATTTTCGCGCGACAAAGATCGACTCAGACTCGAGACTCGACTCGACGTTACATAGAGATGCGCGTCGCAGTTCGAAAGCTACGTCGCGATCGTCGTCGAGTCTTAATAATAGCTCTCGACGCGTAATAGCAGCGGTAGCAAGTATATAACATTGCGACTTGCAGCTTACAGCTTGTGCGAGCTTGTGTGCAACGAGGAAAGTCCGAGACTGCGGCGCCGCAGTCGTAGTAGCACAATATATTCGTGTATACACCGAAGTAGAGTTAAAAATATACGAATGCGAGACGCAGTGCGCTGCAGTCTCGCATATATATTATGATGCGCGAGTTAGCTAAGCGCGCGAAAACGAACTACGACGAGGTCCGGTCGCGTACCAAAGCGGAGTTAGTTTGTACTTAAGTGCGCAGCGAAGGAGCCTAGCGCGTGCACAAATGTGTGTGTGTGTGTGCAAGTGTCCCAGAGCGAGTCTCGGCTTTCCTCTCTGTGGCATCTAACTAACACAAGCTCGCTCGACTTGTGCAGACTTTTATCGTCGCACATGTGTGTATATATATATGCGTTCGAGAGCTCTATATAGTATAACTGCAGCTCGAGGTTGGCGTTGGCGCGAGTATAAGCAGCAGCAGCGGGCACACGTGATCTCTTTCAGAACGATCGGTGTGTGCGTGCGTTGCAATGCAAAAAGAACATACACGTATTATATAGTAGTTTAGAGTCGGAGCTCGCTGCGATCGAGCTCTCTCGGTTATATAGTCGTCGGTTATACGCTCGCACAACGCAGACTGCACAAATGCATGCATAAAACACGTACGTGTGTGTGTGTGTGTGCGTGTGCGAGCACACGAGCGCATGTATATATCGTTACTTGCTATATACTGTATAGCGTTTTACACACATGCCTCCTATATATATAATATACTATATATACTACTGCGTAGTAAGCCCGAGCCGACCAATCGGCGTTAGGGGCGCGACGATAGCCGCCGCCGTCGCCGCCGCACTTCGCAACAGCAGTTCGAGTTCGGAGTAAAGTATATATTACGAGAGTGTGTTCCCCCTCGCGTCCCCTCGCGTGCTTGCTACTCTTCGTCGTCGTCTCGTTTTGCGCCGAGCACACACCTACGTTATACTATAATAACACGCTATAGCTGCTGACCAACGAAAAATCGCGTCGTCGGTGTGCGTATATGCCTACTCGCTGTATACGTACTTTACTCTTTGCACTTCTTTTTTTTTTCTTTTTCGCCGTCGTCCACTACTACTACTATATATACTGTTGCTGCTGCTGCTGCTGCATCGCCATGCATGCACGCATGCCTGCGCGCGTATGCACCTTGACGGGCAAGCGAGCAACGGCGGCGCATAAACATCATACTCTTTTCTCGCTCTCTCGGCGTTTCGGAGCGCGAGCAGTGCAGCTCGTTTATATACATACGCGTTCGCTTCCGATGTATATATTCTCGCCAAACACATTATTATCAAAAAAAAAAAAAAAAAAAATTAAGAGATTAAAAGTTCGAGAGAGAGAGAGAGAGAGAGAGAGAGAGAGGAGAGCAGAGCTGAGAGCCACGTCAGGCACACACGCTGCTGCTGCTCCTCGCGCGCTCCAATAATCAAAGCATCGATAATATGCGCGCCTGAAATATCGTCTCGCTGTAATAATAACGATAAGCGCACGCATCCGCCCGCGGTAGCAGTTTTTGCGTTACGTTACGCGTGTGTCGATACTCGTAAGACGCAGCGCGCAGCTCTTTATTATAACTGCATCATCGGTGACTCGCTGCGCGGCACGATAACCCCGCTTCGTTCTGCCTGCTGCTGCTGTCACTTTTCAGCGCACAGGCGATCACACGCGACATTTAAGTTTATAATGCACTCACGCATTAACCGACGCGTCTTGTGTGTCTGCGCACGATTAGTCGGTGTAATATAGATATTATGTGTGTGTGTGTGCCTCTGCACAAATGCGCGACGACCGACTGCGACTCGCGAGAGAGAGAGAGAGAATTGCGTAACTTAGAGGCACACAATTGCAGCATGTACGAGGTAATAATGATCAGCCGCGTCGCGTATATTACTCGATCGATTTCGAAGCTCTCGTCGCCCCGATATTATTATCATTATATATCGTTACGATCGTTATTATTATTATTATTACGATAGAACGTATACACGACACGTGGCGGTTCACGGATATACACGACGATGCACGTGCTCTCCTCTCTCTCTATCTCTCGTCTCTCTCTCTCTCGTTTGCGCACTATAATCCGCGAGCGAGACCGCAACGCGGAACCTCGCGGCAGCATCGTGTGCCAGCAGCTCCGTAATCGAGATAGCGCGTATACGTACGCGTTATATACACACACACACACCTATATGTATATAAGCTGCGAGATCGTGTGTACGCACATGCAGCAGGCAGGCACAAGCTATATAATAATAAAAGGTGCGTACTTCGTGTGTCTGTGTCTGTGTATTATTTATGCGACCTTGGCCTTGTGCTCTACGCCAGTTACTACTACTACTACTACTACTGCTGCTGCTCTCTGCGTGTTATAACTTTATATATATGTAGTATGAGCAGGCTCTGATTGTCTGCTGTACGCTGTTCAAGCTCGCATCTGGCCTTGGACTCATGCTGCTGCTGATACACCTCTCCTCCTCCCACGCACTAGCAGACTTGGTCAGTAGCAGCAGCAGCAGAACTCCGAAGCGTTAATTACGTAAATGAAGTTGGCGCGGGCTTCTTTTGTCTGTTTCGCTCGCGACGCGCCGACTAAAGCAGCGAAATTTATCTATAGCTACGCTTACACACGTACAATAGAAAATCGAAGTCATCGCGCATTACTCCATTGTGCGCGCGATATATTATATTAGGTATAATATATATATATATATAGAGCTCCCGCAGAGAACGCGCGGCAGAGATAACCCGTAATGTGCGTACGGAGGCTCGACCGTCGACACTCGCCTCGTCGATTTTCAAAATATTATTCCCAAAAAAAAAAAAAATAACTTTTTTCGAGGTCGCTATATCGCTTTATATAAGCTTTTGTTACACACACACACACACACACACACACACACATACGCAAGTTCGTCGAATCGCGCATATCAGCTTATATAGCGCGCGTAGCAGCTAGCCACCACACTTCGCTGGCCTATTTATTGCGCGCGTATATATACGCACACGCCTCTGCGCGATCATCTTTTTCCTATATACACACATCGTCAGACATTAACTCATCGACACGTATATATGTATAATATTAGTTCTCGTACTATGGTATATAGTAACGTCGATATCTCGGCGGGCCAAAATAAAAACGAGAGTGTGCTTAATAATGTATAGAGGCTATCCTATACGTGACATCAACAATCACGTGAGAGACTCGCACCGAGAATTAGGATAACAAACATTGGCGATGTGTATCATCGATGCGCGCGCGCGGGGACATCATCTCTCGCGCTAGCTCTCGCAGGGCAGCAGCAGCACTTTACGCTGTCACTACTACCACTACGCGTCGATACATTATACGATATACGATATAATTTGTATTTGAGAATTACGGTCGCCCGTCGGCGGTGGCCGAGCATATGTCGCGACGAAAAAATATGGACTGTGTGTATATATGGGCCAATAATTGCACGTGTATTAAATTTACTCGGAAAAAAAAAATGCATCTCATGAAATGCCCGTACGTCTATATCGATCAATCTGACTATCTTCGTGCGTCGAGTGTAGTAGGCCCACGCGTGGCTGCTGTAGCTACTATCTGCTACTTTACTGCGTAACGTTATACAACCGGGCCGAGAAATCGATAAATATAGAACGACGACGACGACGAGGCAGCAGCGGCAGCGGCAACTTCTCGTTTTATGCGCGAGCGAAGCTGTATCTATCTCCTATAGCATTATGTATAGAACTCCAACAATTCCCAGCTTTCAAGCGCCAATCGAGTTTTACGCATACTAGAAATTCAGCCCGAAATTACTTTACTTCTTCTTTCTCTCTGATTTTCTGAAGTTCGAACTTCGAAATTTATATATATACACGTGTGTTGCCCCATGGATACGAATATATATTTATATTATAATCGTACGATTTAAAGCCCATAATATCGTAGCTTACACACACGCACCCGTGGAATTCCCACGTGTCACCTCCAGCAGCTTCGATTACTGCGACTTTTTTTTTTTTGTTTACCGCGAGTGACACAGGCTAATTCCTATCGATCTATCTACTTTGCGTTCCTTCCCTTTTTTCATTTCTTTTCCCTCTGTGTATTTCTTTTACTTTTTTGGAGCACTAGCTTCTTTCTCTCTATTGCCTCTACTCTGTATGGAAATGCGTCTCGAGCGGGCCAACGACGTTTGGCAAAAGACGGAGTCCGTCCCATATCTCTCTCTCTCTCTCTCTCCTTGCTTATACTTATTATGAATCAATCAGTTTTGCCCGGAGTCGCGAGTGTGCATCATTCTCCGTTGCGGGATTTTCCCCTGTATGCAAAAAAAACAACAAAAGTAATACATCGGCGACTACGACGACGACGGAGGCGTCGGTAAGAAATATTGTGTATCGTCTTCATATCTCATCTTCGCGGCGCGGCGCGAGCGAACGAGTTTGTTTTGTTGTTGAATTGCGCACACGACGCATACACGTGTTATATACTGGCTGCAACGCTCGTCCCTGATACAATCACAATGCGGAGTATCAAGAAAAAGTTCTATTTGCCTAAAATTTCCCTCTGCCTGCGCTTTTTTATGAAAAAAAAGGAGTATACTAGATACAGGGATAGAAAAGACGATCGATGATGCTAGCAGTGTAGCAAAACCTCGACCTTTGTCAAATGACGACGACGACGACGACAAGCGAGACTCGTTTGCAATTCCGTTTGTGTTGCGCACATGAGTTCGCTACTGCTACTGCTACATGCAGCGCGCACACACACACACACACAATGTCGCGCGCGTTGCACCATATTTCTCCTTCTCTCTCTCTCTCTCTCTCTCTCTCTCTCTCTGCCGTCGTCGATTTTTTTTTCTTTTTTTTTCTTTTTACTTTTTTCATGGCTATTTCCGCATACTGCGTCGCGCGCGGCGTACGCGTTGCGTCGATGCTGCTGCAACAAAACGCATTTCTCGTTTCTCGCTGCGGCTTACTTACTTACTATACTGGCGCGACGGCAGCAGCAGCAGCAGCGGCGAGCGAGCGACGACATTCCTGCGCGCGATCGGCAAAACGAGACACACGCCGTAAAACACACGCGCATATGGGTAGAGGTAGGTAGGTAGTAGATATACATGCAAGAAACTCGAACACGTGTACGGCACAGGTATGTATACATGAAAAACGGAAGAGCGAGGAATATAACGCGTGCGTACGAGCTCGCGCATTATAAAAGGAGCTCTCTCACTCTTACTCGTCGATTTTGCATACGTGTGTTTTAATAATCGCTCGGGGTGATCGCAACGCAACGCGAGATATATATCTATACATTAAGACGAACTTTGACCGCTACGCGCTCGAACGAGTTTATATTATGATAATCATATTTTCAAGAATATATATAAGACCCGCTGCCGTCGCTGCTCGCGATTCCATATGCACGCGCGCGCGCGTGCGGGACAGTCGGCGGCTCATTTAAACGATCGGATTTATTGAGTTCTATATGATATTATATAGGCGCGCGCGTGTGTATATCTATGTCGCAACCGCAACGCAGATAAAAAAAAAGAAGAGAAATACGCACAAATGTGTGGTACATTAACTCGAGAGAGAGAGAGAGAGGCTTGCGAAACTCTTGAGAGCTGCTGCTGTTACTACTACTACGAGTTGCCGCTGAGGAGGATAAAGTCGCCAGTAAAAAATCCGATAAGACGCGTGTGGCGTTTCTGTAGTTAATACACACACACACACTTGTATATGTATTAAGTACAGTATATAGTAAGAGGAAAAACGATCGCTACGCGGCCACAGTCGTAAAAAAATGTGCGAACGAGAATCGTCATATTTATAATATACAGGCGCTGCGCGGCGTGTGTGTGCTGCGCTGCGCTGATGCACGAATAATATTATACTCGTTATCAGCTGCTTCTGCTGCTGCTGATGTTGCTGTTGCTGCTGCTGTTGCTGCTGCGCGGGGTTATCGCTCGCTTTGCTCTCTCTCTCTCTCTCTCCCGACGTAGCAGCAGCAACGCAACCGACGACGACGACGATCGAGCGAGCTTTATAGGCGACTGCGACGATCGTTTCGTTCGTTCGTCAACGCAGCAGCCTCTCCGTCAATTGACACGACTCGTCCTCGTTATAATAATAATAATAATAATAATAATAATAATAATAATAATAATGATAATAATGTACGAAAGCTCGAACATGCGTACCTGTATAAGTATCGTATTATCGTATTATTATACGCATGCTACGTGTGTATCGTATGATTTTATTATTATGCCTCGCTCGAGCTTAGCAGCTGATAATTTATTTATATAAGTGTAATATTAATTTCGCGGTAAGAAGTGGGTGTGTTTATTATGGCTATGAGTATGTACACGTATATATTATATATATAGGTGCAACGAGTATAAGAACTCGTGTCGTTGGCTGAAATCTCTCACTGTATAGTAGTAGTAGTAGTAGTAGTAGTAGTGGTAACGTTTATACATCTCAGCTTGCAAATGCGACGAGAGTGAATGACTCGAGAGAGAGAGAGAGAGAGAGAGAGAGAGAGAGTTCAATTAGCCCATGCCACACGATCGTGCATAACTCTCTCTCTCGTATAGCAGCAGCTCGAGCTCAAGCAGCGGCTCAGAGCTGCTCGTAGAGAATGCGTATAACTTGACATTATATACAATTATTATATTATTATATATGCGAGTCGAGTAGTGCGACTTTGCTATAATAATATTGCAGCTTCTCGTATCACGCATACGCGTGTATCAAGACCCACCCCATTCACGGATACTTGCGTATAATATTTTCTAACTTATATAGGTACGTGGGTGCGTGTGTATTTGTCGCGACGGGCCACTTGTTGCTTGCTCGTCGAAAGCCGTGCCACGGAGTGCACTCCGAGCAGAGTCCCCGCGCGGCCTCGTGTGGTCGTTCGCGCGCCTGCGCCTATCTCGGATATGCTCCGTATATATATATATGCATATACGGAGCATTATATTATAATATGTAGGAGCAGCAGCTAATTGATAACGCACGCAGCAGCGGTACAGTACGATACACGCATAGCTCGCTGCAAAGTTGGCATTATATCGAGTATAGTCGTGCAGCTATAATATACTAGCTGGCGCAAAAGTTAAAGCGTTATAGGTGTCGACAACGACGACGTGCCGCGACGGAATCGAGAGAGGCACACGTTATAGCGCCTCAACAACGCGCGTTGACTGTGTGTGTGTGTGTGTGTCAAAAGCCGAATGAGAGCCACTGCAGAGCAGGCAAGTGTTGCTACTGCTGCTCAAACACACACACACACACACACACACACACACATGCGTCCGTCGAGACTGCACCAGTGTGTGCAGCGCACACGATTGCCAATACGTATATATATATATAATATACATAAGACGCGCACTTGCGAGCGAGCGTGTGGCACACTACAGCGGACGAGCACACGACGTCGTGAGTGAATATTACGGCGCGGCATTCCGATGCCCGCCAACCGCCACCGCTACTGCGCTTTTGCGAACGCGCGCGCGCTATAAGCTCGGCGCTGCACACACGCACACACACACAGCCTGTATCATTAAGCGCTCCGATTTTTTTTCTTTCGCTCTGTCTCTCTCTTTCTCTCTCTCTCTCGTATCCATTTTTTCCCTCCTCTTTGAATTTTCATTAAAAGTCACGCTCTCTCTCTCTCTCGTGTGTGTTTGTGTATGTATGTGCGCGCGTAAAGCGAGCTCGACGATAAGAAGAACGAGTCAAACCTGCTGCTGGCCGAGGCGCGACAACGACTGGCTTCTCCTCCTCCTCTTCCTCCTCTTGCTCTCGCTCTCTTACACCGATCGGCCAGAGACGAGAGAGAGAGAGAGAAAGAACACGACTGAAAAAAATTACTTTTTTTTTCATCTACATATTCGCATATTACGTATATAACGTTATAGGCGTTTGGAGCGATCAGCGTATAGCGAGAGCTGCTGCGGTGTAGTGGGTATAATGGCAAGTAAGGCGCGCCGCGATCGCAGCAGCTAACAACTATCGGGGGCTATGTATAAATATATTAATTATATATGCAAGCGCGAGCGGCGAACGACGTTTCCGATGCGCGTCGAAACGCGTGTCTATTCGTCGCTATTGCGTCTGTAATATGCATATAATAGGCGCCGCGTGCGAGGCTAGAACTCCTCGTTTGTGTGCGGTAGCAAGCGGCAAGTGCAAAAGTGCAAGAGCCGCGACATTGCCCACCGACACCGCAGTCCGACGTCGTAGTCGCTCGCAGTCGATTAACAGGTTGCAATATATAAGTAGTAGTAGCTCGTGAAAAAGTCTCGAGCGAGAATATAATGTATTCGTAAGTGTGCGACGATATCGTATAGCCCGCAGCCAGCTGGGCTCGATCCAACTACGCTTATACAATACTATTATATACGCGCGTACACTGCGAGCTGCGACTGCGACTGCTGCTGTTGCACTTATCGCTGCGACGAAAGAGAAGCTCGAGAGAGAGATAAATCGCAGTTATAACGTATTACACATATGTAGGCGCGTCGATCGCCTGTGTGTCGCAGCAGCAGCAGCAGCTCGTCGTCGCGTCGAATCTCGCTCGATTCGCGACGAAGCGCGATCGAAAATCACGGCGTAAATTATTAAGCTCGAACTGCACGCGCGCTACAGTTGCAATCGGCATTTTCGTTATATATACAATATGTGTATAGATGGTTGCGCAGCTTATACGTGCCTGCCTCGTCGATTGCCCGATATATCCTCTGCACGAGACGGATCGGCAATGAAAAGCGATCGTTATAAATCCGTACTGCGACGCGTGCTCGTGCCGCGCGTGTATATATATAATCTATATGGACTTGAGTCCGTTTCGCGAAAAGCGTGGAGAGGCAAAACGACTCGAGTACATATTTTTTGCTCCGCATCATCGCTACGATGCGCCTTTCAATTTCATAAGTACATATGTTCTAAAGCTACCTGAAAGTAGCTTAAAACATCATAAGTTCAAACCTCAACTCGTGCGCGTCTAGTTATAGGCTGGCACAATCAACTTCAAACTAGTTTTTCTCGAAAATACGAAAAATGGACTCGAGTCGTTATGCCTGTCCACCACAGATATATTATAAACGATGATCGTGCTGCGTCACTCTCTCTCTCTCTCTCTTTGCGTCCGATTCGAGGCGACGAGCAGCGAGCTTCATATATATGCGATCTTGGCTCGTCTCTCTTATAAATAACATTATAAGCTCTCGGCCATCATCGTCGCTCAGCAGCAGCAGCAGCAGCAACAGATCGTTGTATATATGTGCCGCGCGAATTCGCGCATATAGTCCAGCAGCAGCAGCAGCAGCAGGCGATCATCCACCGCAGCGATGATCAATGTTGGTCGATAAGATAATATTTAAGCTCGCTCGACCGATCCGCGTGTGTGTCCTCTGCTGCTGCCGCTGCAAAAGTAGATAAGCGATCTATCGCACTCGGCTCGACGCGCGGTTTATATAGTCGAGCTGAGAGATGCGCGCCAAAGGCTAAGAGGCACGTAATGTATAATTACATCGCGCGGCGAGTGGCAGCAAACGTGTGTGCTGGCCGAGAAAACGACAGCAGCATGGCACACACGCGACACGTACGTACACGTATTATACTCGCGGATAGGAAAAAGCCTCGAGCATCGAAATAGCGTGGTTTATAGGTATGGAGGAGCAGCCAAAGCCAGTTTTCCTCGTTTTCCTCGTTTTCATGCCGCTTGCGCGAACGAGAGAGAGAGAGAGAGAACTGCATAATATAGAGCGAGAACGAGGCGATTATGTGTGTGCGTGTGTGTAGCTAGCTCGATCGCTTCGTGCTGGCAGCGGACTTACGTAAGCTCTCGAGCACGAGCGCGCAAGCGGCAATCTCCGCTTCGCTCCGCGCGTTAGTAGCTCCGATATTATATACAATATATATATATATTATATGCAGCTCCGTAGCAGCAGACCAAGCCACGAGGCACACGTGCGTTTGTGTACATGTTGCTGCTACTGCTGCTGCTGCCTGCGATGTTGGGCGCCGCGCAAAAGTAGCCGATTCATCCTGTACACAGCTGAGCTGCGAGCCGGTCGTCGTGTAGTAGTAGTAGTGTAGCATTACAGCAGTAAAGCTACAGAGAACGACGTCGAGCGCCGCACGAGCTACACGCGCGAAACTACCATACCTATATGTGTATACGCCGATTTATTATATATATATATATATGCTGTATCGTCGTTGCTGTGTGCGTAGTAGCGGTGGTGGTGGTGGTGGTGGTGGTGGAGGAGGCGCGCAGGTGTATCGTATACGTGCGACGTTGTAGCCTATAGTAGTAGTGGTAATAGCTTAGCGCTGAATCGAGCGGTAGTAGTAGTGGCAGCGACTCGACGCACTGCCAACGAGCAGCAACGGCGCAGTTACTATATATACTACCACTATATGCTACTATACACCGACACGATCGTCGTATATAGCGAGGTCGTCGCGTATAGTCGCTCAAGGTTGCGCCTTATATTATATAGCAGCAGCAGCACGCAGTGTAGACGGACTATATATCGCGGCTCGTCCGCCCGCCTCGCTAAAGAGCGCAGCAGCAGCAGTCTGTGTATATAATGTATTATAGCGGTGACGCAATCGCGCCTCGTTTCACGCAGCACGGCACGCATCTCTTCAGCTCCCTCGTCCTCTCTCTCTCTCTCTCTCTGATCGTTATAGCATTTATTACGCGCGAGAGAGTCCCGCGCGACGACCGATTTAGTTGCCGTGCGGTGGTAAAGGAAGAATAAGAAGAAAAGGAGTGATCCCGACGTCATCGTGCTCCAAACTACTATTTATGGGGGGTGCATCATCGAGTAGCTCTCCTTTGACGTTAAATAGACAAGGTACTCGTGTGAGAAGACCCGTCGAAGCTACTACTAATTGCCCATGTCGATACGGCCAGCTACGCGTTTCCTGCGTATACACACACACACACGGTGGAACGCAGGGTATTACGAATCGGAATACGGAGCAGCTTCCGCGAGACGCTGCTGCAACAATAGCTCGCGCGCTGGACCCGAGATTTGCGGGACTGTCCCACGGTGCTACTGCCGTACTGCTGCAATATAAGACTCAAGACTATGCGTGTGTGTACATTATGCGTCGCTCGCTCCCTCGTGTGAATGGACATCGTTATATGCACGCGGCGCTTTTCTTTCCTAGTACTATATATAAACAAGCACGAGCGGAAGAACAGTACGCCACATACAGCATCCAGAGAGAGAGAGAGAGAGAGAGAGAGAGTGGCGATTCGCGCGTTATATAGTCGAGTACAATGAGAGACCCGTGCGCGCGCGCTCAAAGACAGAGAAAAAGAGAATGAGAGAGACTGGTCACCAAGAGTCTGCGTGTGCAACTGCTCGTTTCGTGAATACACATAGCTGCTGCTGCAATGGCACAATCCTGCGTTTATATACAAACACAATGTGTAAGCAGCCTCTCCAGCCCCCTCATTCTGGTTCATTTCTCGATTACTCTCGCACTCCTCGCTATTTTTACCCATTCACTTATGTATATACAACAAATTAAAGGATTCTGCCACCACCACCACCAACGCAGTGTGTCGTTGTTGCCTTATATTCACGCTGTACTACAACGTCTTGGAGAGCTTCGGGGATAAATAGTGCCCCGTATTTGCTCCGAAACGATGAAATAAAATGTGCGCGTATATAAGTATACGCGTCGTCGTCGGGTGCTGCTGCACGCAGAAGAATATAGATGACGGTACTGCGGTGGTGGTGCCGCTCGCTCTCTGATCGGGACCAAGGCTGCTGCTACTGCTGCTGCTGCTGCTTCTCGGTCCGGGCTATTTTCAAACTTATACCGTCTATATAGGTATACCTAATGTGCGTATTGTGCGCGATGTCGAGATGCGAACGCAGATCGTCGATCTGACGGCGACGGCGACGGAGGTGGAATGTTACATGCGCAGTTCCGATTCATTTTTTATAATTCTCTCGCTAGGCTCTTGTCACTTTCGAGGCTTTTATATTTTTGCCATTTTGTTTTGTTTTTTTTTTCTTTTACTGATTTAATATCATCGATCGTTGGTCAGTCGGTTGGTGTGTATGTGTGTAGATAGAAGCTACAACGACGTCACTGAAAACGATGCACGCACCTAGATAACTGGTTCAGCTCTCTCTCTCGCCCTGATGTATGCAAATTCGTCTCGTGCGCGGGCGCTAATGATTATTTCAGCGGCAGGCTTGTGTCTGTGTCGACATTCCCCCCCCCCCCCCCCCNCCTTCTATGCCTTTATTATTTATTAATCTTATACAGAAGCACATTTTTTTTGCCGTTACTTGGGTCGCGAGTCGCTCTAGTCGTGCTCAAATCGCAGCGAGCTCCGAGATAATGTAACGCGCGCCGCGTGTGCCGCGGCGGCTGAATTATAATTCATACCTGCACACGGTGCACAGTGCACTGCCACGCGATGATGATACTGCACAGCTCGTATATTAAATGTACGAAGCTCGTGTGTTGGCACTTCATTCATTATTTCCCTCTTATATTATCTCTATATATACCCGATGTACAGATATAGGCAGTGCGCGGCCGCGCGTCGCCTCGCGTGCTGTTATTATGTTGTTGCGCGCATTTATATGCCATGCTCGAAGGGCCAAACGGCAAACACACACAACTCGAGTTCCGGAAATTTGCAAAAAATCGAATGATTGGCTCCCTTGTACCATACGTGCGTGTTTTCAATCAACAAGGAGGAATGCATGCGTACTCCGTTTGTGGAGAAGTGCCGCGCGCGCCTCTCTGCCTATTTATAGGACCTCTTTATAGCAATTCTGCCGCGCACGATCAGGACGTAAACAAGATTAATTATTCCGTATATATATATGTATCTGTTTCTGTTTCTGATGCTGTTGCTGTTGCTGCTGCTGCTGGTGCACGGGACCGCCGGCCGGGCCTCGTTTCCTACTACTATATACTAAGGCTGTCGTATTATTTGCCGCGCGCGAAGAGATGAATGGCCTCTTCGTTATCTAGAGTATGTGCCACGCTGCGGATTCGTCGCGCGGCTGTTTTCGTCGGCTCGATATACATATTTATAGGTATCTCGTGCAACAACAGAGCATCGGCAATAGAGCAACAACAACAACAGCAGGGCCAAGGGCCTCGTGCGAATTGGGAAAACAACAAGGCGCGTGAATCGGTTTCGCGTTCGGTTCAGTGTCCTTGCTCGTCGCAGTGGTCGTATACGTCTCTTTTTGACTTGTTTGTTGGCGCTGCTTAGCTTCTTCGGGCCCAAAAAGAGACGCTGTTTATTCTCTTTATATCCTTGTGTTATATACCTATTCGCGATGATCGGCGCGTGCGATCGACGAGCATAGCTCCATTCTATTCTAGATCTAAACAAAGCGGGCTTCGACAGCGGCTTTAAGGCGGCTTATAGTCGGCGAAGGCGCTAGTATATATATGGTCGGAGCGATCCACGGTTGCGTGTCTCTCGTCGGTACACATAAGCCGGCTATATGTATACGCGCGCGAACCTCCTGGAAGTTTGTTTACCAACACTCGCACGTGCATTCCAGCGCGGCGCAGCACCGAGATCGCAGGCAACAGACTGCTGCTGCTGCATATGGGCAATTATGTTTTGCTCGTCGCTCGCACCGTTTGTTGCCCCTTGGATCGCTGCGACTGTGTGTGTGTGTGCGTCGTGTCCGTGTGCGCAATGTTGTTGTGTACATCGCGCGCTTGTTTGGGCCGCCTCTCCCCAGTTTCACGCGCCACTGCCGCGCTCGGCTTGTTTTTCTCTCTCTCTCTTTTACTCTTTCTTACTCTTTTTCACTTGCTGCTCTCCGTATAGTGCGGCTGCTCGCTCACTCGCGCGCGTCCACTACTACACGCTCTGCTCCTTTCTCTCTCTCTCTCTCTCCCCCTCGAGGCGATGCCGGTGCTACGGCGACTACGGCGGCTTCGTAGAAATCGGGGCCCTTTTAGCCTCGCGTGCTCACCGCTATTATATTCGTCGTCGTCGTACTACTACTACTACAGGCAGGCAGCATATTCGGGGTTGATGCCCCATTGTGCGCTATGTGTTGTTTAGCTCGCGCGTTCAAGGCTTACTCTCTCTCTCTCTCTCTCGCCTTGCGTTGTTTTTCCTCTTACTTATGTACTGTCTTGTGTAGCATAATACACGTACTACGGGGCGGCTATTTGCATCGAGAGACGCGCGCGCGGATTTTAAGTGCGAATTTTGAACACACACACACACACATGATGAGACACTAAAACGATCTCGAGACGCATACACACTCGTTATAAATACCGTGTTTGTTGCTGCTCCATAATAAGAGTCGCGCAGCAGCAGCAGCAGCAGCAGCTTAAATCCGATGAGAGCCCACAGGTGGATTTATCGGTGCGCGCAGTTAGCTCAACAGGTGGGCCTCGCGTCGTCGTCACCGTCGCAGCCGCTCTTCGGTGTGTCCACACTGGTTATATTATATGTATCTACCGCCATATACCTATATATATCACTGTCTGTCGCTCGCGCGGCAGCATCACAGCTCACAGCAGCATGTGCTGCGCTATACATAACGATGGAGATGAATCGATCGCGTGCGCGCTGCGGTGCAGTACGCGATGCAGCAGCCCGCAGCTATATTCGAGCGTCCATCTGCGTATGGCCTAGGCTCGTAGTATAGTTAAGGGGGGGGGTTATGCGGCTCAGATTATCGAACTTCATTTTCTCGCGCGCCAATTTTCCCTTCGTCTTCGAGTCTCGAGCTTTTGTGTATATACACATAATAAAAGAATAGATCGGGCCGCGCGGTGGAAAACGAGTTTGCCGCGCGCGATCGCACCGAGAGTGGATTCTTCCTTCCTGCCATTCGGAGTAGTTCCCGCCGCTCGCTTTTCTCTCTTCTTACACCCTTCGCTTACTTTTGTTTCTTCACATAAATCTATAAGTTGCGCGTCGATAATGATACAAATATCATTCGTGTATGCGTGTATGCCGGTCGAGCCCCCCTGAGTACACATATACGTGTATCGAGTGACGCCCTTTTGCGGAGAGTTCACCCTTCCGCGTGCACCGTACGTACAGAGAGGCGCCCCCCACACGTCCGCTCTCATAATCGAGCGTCTCCGAGACGTTACCGATACAGTAGAGGTAGTATAAGCTTCGAGTCGCAATCGCATACGAGGTACGGTACGTATACGTCGCTAGTGTGTGCACTGGTGCGATCGATCGATCAGTCAATCTTCTGGTCCTATACCGAAGCTTGTGCAGTGCACACGCACACACACACACAATCGATTATGTAGGCCAGAGCATTACATCACGCATACACACAGAAGAGTACGCTGTGCGCGAGATAGGAGTAGAAACATACGCGCGTGCTGTATACGGTATGGGCGGGGGCGGGCGGGGGCGACTCAGTCACTTGGCACGCTCGACTGACTCGTCGTCCTCGACGTCGCCTCTCTATATCAGCGGCAGCGGCAGCTCGAGAAACGTCGAGCCTCGTAGGGGGATGAGAAAGACGAGAAGTGTGCGCAGCAGTACTAGTACCTCCATCCTATTCACTCGCTCACTTATACGATCGTTCGGCTCGTATCTTTGCTCTCTAGACGAGAGAGTGCCTATGTATATAGTATATACATAGTATACCAAGCACATTCATACGGTTAGAGCCGAGAGCTGTAACCAAGTGCGGCTACAATTTGGTTATCTATCGGCGCCCAACTCTATATAGCGAGCTAGCTGGTCGGCCCTCGCGCGAGGAGGAGCTGGAGAGCTCGCCGCGCCGCTAATCGAGTGTAAAAAGTCACGCTGCGAGTTATCGCCAGGCAACTCGTAAAAAATCCAGTCCTCCGCTTCCTCTCTCTCTCTCTCTCGGTTCAGCTCGGCTCAGCGCTTGGCCAGCGATCTACAACTACTCTACTATTATATGGCTCTCGATGCTGCTGCTGCTGCTGCTGCTGCTACTGGTCGATCGGTAATTAAGTAAAGGCTAATAGAGAGAGAGAGCAAGAGCGAGTGGATGCTTCGACAGTAGCAGCAGAGAAAGAATTAGAGGCCGCCGCGCGAGCAAGAAGACTTATCGGTCAAGGGGGGAGCTAGCTAGCTACTATAGGTATAGCTTCGAACTCCGTGCAGTTTTTCTATTATATATATCTATATATATACGCGCAGTAGTAGTAGTAGTAGTAGCTGGGGGGTGAAGCTGCTGCCGAGCGTTTAGAGGAGCTGCTGTATCTGCTACCGAGGGCTGCTGGCTGCGGGGGCGTCAAGTGGCGGATAGACTAGGACCGGGTTAGCTCTGCTGCCGTAGAGCTCTGGCTGCGGCGGCGGCGCCAGAGAAACGCCGAGGCCTGTGTGCAGCGAGAGAGAGAGAGAGAGAGAGCCGCGCCGTAGCCGAGCGAGCATCCGCGCCAACGCGACGCCAGGCGCCACCAGACTTTGGGTTTCAGATTAATGGATCATTTTTCTTCCGTCGACTCGGGGCTCTCTCTTTCTCTGCTGAGCAGCAGCAGCAGCAGCCGCACCTATATAGTCTAGTATGTGCAATGCATAGAGCTGCTACTGCTACACTGTACTATACTCTCTCACTCGCAGCAAAGTCTTCTCTCTCTCTCTCTCTCTCTCCTCCTTCTTCTTCTTCCTACTTCGCCCTCTTCCTTCGCGAATTTCCTACTTGCGGAATGTCTGCTCGAGTTTTACGCGCGCGGCGCTAGAGCTAGAGACTTTGTGTGCTGCTGCTGCTAGCTGCTAGCTGCAAAAGCGCGCAACTTTTCACCCGGCGTATAACGCGAAGTTGCAAGCCCGAGTGAGAGCAGCCCCGAAGAGAAAGAGAGAGAAGAAAACTCTACCTATCGATTACACACTCACTCTTGTCGTCGTCGTCGTCGTCGTCGGGAGTATACGCGCGCCACCGAGAAAGACTACAAGTGCTCGCTCTGCATTTTTTCCTCTCACTCTCTCTCTCTTTCTTTAGAGCTACAAAGCAGAAGCGGCAGCAATCCGGAGATACCCGAGCGCTGATAACCAGACACCGTTCTTGGGTGCGCGCGAGCTCGCGATAGCTAGCTATACGCGCGCTCGCGGACTCGCACCAACATCAATGTAATAAATTGATGAGCTTGAAGCCCGCCACCTTATCGCGTACCTACTTAAATCGGAACTATTGTCTCTGTATCTCTGCTCGTATGGAAATAAGTTCACTTATAGCCCTGCACCCAACCACTCGCGGTATTCCTCCCAAAAAAATTCGTCCGCGTCGTTCCGATCGACCGACCTTTCTTACTTATACTCTTCTCGTCTTTTTGCCGATATCGCCAGCTAGCTCGTCGCTCGTCGCGCGAGCTGCGATTGCGTCCGTCAGCTAGCCGCAGTCCTTTCCCGATGAGTCTCGATACACACGCGTACACCAGCTATTTATCGAGCACACTGTGCTACTCATGGCGTGACCGCGCGCGTGTGTCTCGTATATATATCTGCTGTACGTACGTATTATACCTCCTTCCCTCCTTTCAGCAGCAGCCTCGGGATCGACTTTGATAAACTTTTTCTATATACTTACTTAGCTACTCGCCGCAGCAGCAGCAGCAGCAGCAGTATAGAGTAGAGTCTAAGTGCGCGGAGCCATTGTCCGACCTTGTTCGCGCGACGCCGACGACGACGATCTGCCGATCGCAAAATCCAATTCAATCTCCGAGCGAGCCTTACGTCTATCTATATACACTTCCGATCCGTTTCGCTTATAATCTCGAGCTTCGTGGACTTTTGTTTCCCGACGACATTTATACACTATATTCTATATTGCGTTGCACGAAAAGGCCAAAGAGTAGAGAAAGAAAAATAGTAGAAATGTATAACCGAGTCCTCGATCGCGTTAGCGCCGATCGGATCAGGAGACGAGCGAGGGTGCGTGCGTGGTCGAGGCAAAAAAGTAATAGGGCAAAAGAAAGAAGAGGTCAAAGGAGCGCGACATCGAGGCCAATGCCTCGTACCGCTGCTTGGGAGGGTCATTGCAGAACGAAAAGGGGTGCTCGATCGACCGTATGTATAGCCGCGCGATGATAATGTTAATGAGCTATGTACACCACGGAGGAGACGCAAAAGAATTTTCGGCTCGCGCCCATTTATGTCATTTTGTAAACACATCGCGCGTCGATTACGAACGTTATTTTGGAGAATCGATCGCAGATCGTGTCGCGCATAATCGCGTGTATTTTTTATTTACATCGTGTTTATGAATTTCAAGTAGCTGCGCGCGCGCGCGATTTATTTTTCAATAATTCACTTTCATTTTTTTGTACTTTTTAATTCGTTCGCGCATACAATGTATCGGTATACATGCGTATTCGAGAAATATATAAAGACGAGAGCCGCTCGAGCGCGCGCGTGATTATAATCGAGCCGCTCGCGATGCGCCGCGCGATCTGCCACTCGCCGTTGTTGTGCTGCTGCTGCTGCTGCGGGGTTATCCGCATCGCGTTATAGCCACGATCGACGCGCTACAATCTAATCTTATCGACGTTTATATAAAGTACGAGAGTCGAATTAAACTGTCGTCGATCGGCTTGTACATACATATTTTATATATATTTTTTTTTTTTTACATCGACTGTATGTACTTAAACGCACCGTCGCATTTACGCGATCGAAAGACTCGAAAACGAGGAGAATCGATAAGAAAGATCAAGAAGAGAGAAGAAGAAATTGCGCTAATTATCGGGAGAGACTTGGCGCAGAAGAAAGCAGCGGCTCGAGTTGCGAGTTCCGATCGACGCGTCGCGCGAGCCGAGCCGATCGATGCACTTTCGAGGCATTTCCCGATGAGCTTGCACTATGTAATTACATATTTGCAAGTCTACGCATACAATGTACGGATAGCGGCGCGTAAAAAGTGCGCGCGGTATCGTCCTTCGGATCAAGTGCGAATGTACATTTCGCCTTTCTTAAATTGCTCCTTAATTTTCGATTCGCGCGAGAGCCATATAGTGTACACGAGCAGACAGCACAAACTTTCCATTGATTCAAAAACCGCAGAGGATCGAGCTAGATTTTTAAGCAATCTCACAAAGTACGTCGATCGCGTGTATGCATACTAATTTTTTTTGTTTCCTTCTTACAAATTTTCATCCCGTATATATATACACGCCCCGTTTTCTTTTTTGCTTCTTCTTTCGGTATTACATATACGTAAGCGCGACGAAGATCGCCTGCGCTGCAATCCCAATTGGCTCAATAACGCTTGTATATAATACATAGTATTTGCGAATTATTGAGTGCGACGACGACGTTGACAACGAAGCGATGTTCGTTGCAGCGGTGCCCCTCGTCTCTCGCGACGCAGTTGCACCCGTTATTAACGAGTTGATATTCTATTTATTTATCGCTGCAGCTTATACACTGTGCTGCAGCAGTGGCATCAGCAGCGAAGATCAGAGATTCCCTGACTCGTTTCGTCGTCGTCGGCGCGCTTTTGCATAAACTGCAGAGCCAAACTGCGTGTAGCATAAAAGTCTCCAAAGTCCGATGCCGCACGCGATAAATCTCTGCACCTCGTGCGTAAAATTCCATCTCTCGCTCTCGGTCAGCCGCCCGTGTGTGTGTGTGTGTGTGTGTGTGTGTGTGTGTGTGTGTGTGTTGGTAAGAGATCGCTCTGCTGCTGCTGCTCGTCGTAAATAATAGCCAATAATTGCGTGCGACACTTTTTTTGCTGCTGCTGCTACCCACACGTGAGCACGCACGACCGCACAACTCTTAAATACGAGTGCAAAGTGATAAAAAAATAAAGATGGAAATAAAAATAAAAGAAAAATAAATAAAAATGCTGCTGATGATGATGATGATGGAATTGTGTGTTATGAAACAACGTCTATACACATTGCAATTGCGTGCGTACATACACTTAACACGTTATCGTGTGGCTTTGTTGCTGCTGCTGCTGCTGCTGCTGCCTGCGCCTCTCTCATTAATTCATGTATTTAATATCGTATTTTAAAGAGCTCTCTCGCGAACGAGCGAGTAATAATCGCGCCTCGCCGCCACCGCCGCTGCTCCAAGGTCGAAAAAACGTTTATGTGTGTAGCAATATACGCGCAGCTCGAAAGAGATACATAAATTCGAGCGTTTGTGTGTGTGTGTGTGTGTGTGTATACTCCTATGGTCATTGACGCGCGCCGCGAGGCTCTCGATAGACATTTCATTAGACGCCGATCGTGTATATATATATAGCTGCGAGGACATCGTGCGCGACGATGAGGAAACTTTTTCGAGTTTGTAAAACTCCGGCTTTTTCGAAAGCTGCTGCTGCTGCTACACGATGATCTCGTTTTTGGGACACACTCATTATACATTCGCGCGCGTTGAATGTTTTGTTGTGTGTGTGTGTCCCCGCGATATTATAACGCAGAGATTCTCGGAATGATCGATGCAGCTACGCGACGAACTCGCAAGCTGCGCATACACGCGAGCGACGACGACGATGATTCTCTGAGCGCTCGAGCTATACATCGAACACAACTGCGACTGCTGCCTGCGCCAAGCCGCGCGATCTGCATGAGAAATGAAGTGGCATTAGCCTTGATTCGACTTTGTGGCAGCAGCAGCAGCAGCGGCAACGGCAACGGCGGCGGCGCGCGTGTAAAATCTCTGTGTAATACGTCGCCGTGTCCAAGATAGCGTGCCGAAGCAGCAGCAGCAGCAGCAGCAGCTATAGCAACTCGCACATTGTGTTGCATAATTCACCGAGCTGCTGAGTACAGTAGTATAAGTAGTAGGGAAAACCCGCCGCGCTCTCGTACCAAAAGAGTCCGATGATCGTCGCTGCGCGCGGAAGGCCTATACACATGTGCGCTGTATATATTCCGCACGATGTGCAGGCTATAATACGACGATTGAAAATCATTTATTCACGACGAGCAGCAGTAAGGCAGTATATTGCCGATATGTCGCGTAATTGCAGCTCGTACGACAACACAAAGTCCGCAAGTTGCTGTCCCCCCGCGCGAGTACTTTTCCCTTCAAAGTCGAGTGCGTTGTTGTATGGACAGCTCCCACGCATACTTACACAAAAGCACGTATACGCACGCGTCCACGCGCGCCGCGAGCTTAATTGGCAATCTTATCGCGGTTTTTTCGTCCAGGCGAGGATGTGGTCTATTATATTATGCAGCGCATATATAGCTCTCTCTCTCTCTCACATGACCGAATATTGTACGTATCTCGGCTTATTATATACGTACACTTTTGGCTAGCTATCAAACGCCGTGACCCCTGGCCCGATAAGGAGTCAAAGATAAGGCTGCTGCCGAGAGAGAGAGAGAAGATGTGCCTGCCTTACTTTTATAATAAGTCGATACGAATCGCCCAATGACTCGGCCGTAATTTCTTCCTTCCTATATCTCTCGCTCTCTTTCTTTCTTTCATCGTGACGAAATAATAATATATTTATAAACGCGCTTATGAATTGCGTGATTGCAGAACTCGATCCGGCACAATCTCTCGCTGCACAATCGCTTCATGAGGGTGCAGAACGAGGGCACGGGCAAGAGCTCCTGGTGGATGATCAATCCGGACGCGAAGCCGGGCAAGTCGGCGCGCCGACGAGCCACCTCCATGGAGACGAGCAAGTTCGAGAAGCGACGCGGCCGCGCCAAGAAGAAGGTCGAGGCCATACGCAACGGCAGCGTGGGCTCGAGCAATCTGCAGGCAGCGGCGGCCAGGGCCGCGGCGTCGGCGGCCGCCGCGGCATCCTCGATCGCGGGAGGAGCGGCGGGAGGCAGCGGCGGCATCAACGTGAGCAGCGGCGCCGACGAGGATCCGAGTCCGCACAGCAGCGCCAGCGAGGGATTGGACGTGTTTCCCGACAGTCCGTTACAGACCACTTTTCAACTGTCGCCAGATTTCCGGTGAGTCCGCGTTGATTACTGGTAAAAAAAAGGATATTTTAATGCAGATTCTGTGTAAAATCTGATGTTAAATTTGAAGGGTTTGAGACTGGGTTTCTGGTTCAAAAATGCATGAAGATTTAACTGAATACAATATTTTATTTTTTAATAAAAAAAAAGGAATAAAAAAGATTCAATTATCTATTTAAATTTAAAAATTGTGATTGAGACCGCTCAAATAATTCATTGAAATTCAATCATAATTGAAACCAACATTCACCACTAGACGGCGAGAACCTTTATTTGTAAATCTGCAAATGGTAAAGTCAAAATAATTGTATGAGTCGAAGCAACGTTTACATAAATTCAATCGTTCGGATTTAAAAAGATTCATAATCGTACTTTTTCATAGGTCCGAAAGAATAACAATTAATGAGATATGCGTAAAATCAAAATAATTTTACATAAAATCCCATTGATCTTTGCGGAGGAAAAAGCTTCGTCTACTTTCACACCAATATTGATGGAAATATTTTTAAAAGTGTATTCCATTACACAGTATAAAATTTAATGCTAATTTAATGTAAAATCACACATTAAAATTAAAGTAACAGATACCGAATTTTATTGAATGTGTTTTTATTGCTGTAATTTATTATTTTTTTTCGCGAAAGATGCAAGAAAATGCAACGCAAAAAAGGATTCATGCAATTCCATGCTCGAATTTAAACACATCCATTGAAAATTAATATTTTAATACTGTTTGAGTTTTTGCGTTGATTGTACAAACGATTTAAAAACACAAATTAACTATAATTAAATTCAGTCTCTACCACTAGATGGCGAATATACCTTTATATCTGTAAATCCGCAAGTGTCAAAGTCAAAATAATTTCATAAGTAAAGCGCGATTAGGAATAAATATAACCTTCTATATTCTTGAAATGTTTGATACTAAAGATTCCATCTTTTCATCTGGGTACTTTTTTGCAGGCCGCGCGCTTCGAGCAACGCCTCGTCGTGCAGCCGACTGAGTCCCATTCCGGCGGTGATCAGCGAGACCGACTGGCAGCCGAATTACACGTCGTCCTACAGTCCGGCCGAGGCGCTTGCCGGCAATCTGGCCGAGTCGATGAACATCGCCTCGGGCGCCTACCAGATGTACCAGACCTCGCCGCCTTCCACGAGCTCGGCTCAGCAGCAATCGACGCAACAGCAGCAGCAGCAGCAAACGCAGCAGCAGCAGCAACAGTCACAAACTCAAACTGCGCAGACGAGTCAGCAACAACAGCAACAGCAGCAACAGACGCAGCAGCAGCAGCAGCAGCAACAGAGCCAGCAACAGTCGAACGGCCAGACCGGACCGCCGCCGTCGTACTTCGAGGCGCAGTTCCAGAGGAACAACGGCGCGAGTCTGTGCAACAGTCCGACGGCTTATCACCTACCGCCCACGCCCCAGTCGACCAGTCAGCAGCCCAGGTGTCCGATACATCATCTGCAGCCTTGCAGCTGTCAAATGGTAGATAATTCTCTCTCTTCTTGATGATTTTTCGTATATATTTATGTTGCATGATTATAAATTTTTTGTACATCGCAGCAATCGAACATGAACCTCGTTTCCTCGTACCAGCAAAACGACGCCGTCTCGACTCCAGTCAGTCAAGCCCAAACTGCGGCGATTCAGCAATACTTGATGCAGCGACAGCAGCAACAAGTCGAGCAGCAGCAGCAAGTACAGTCGCCGAGTCAACAACAGTCACAGCAGCAGCAGCAGCAGCAACAAGCGCAAACGAATCAGGCGCAGCAGCAGCAGATCACGCCACCGGACTCGCCGATACCGAGCACGATGATGGGCCAGCTGATGGGCGCACTGAACAACTCTAGCATCCTGGACGACCTGAACATCAACATCGAGAATCTGCAGGGCTTCGACTGCGACATCGACGAGGTCATCAATCACGAGCTCCAGCTCACGGGCAAGCTGGATTTCGGCCCCGTGGGCCTCGGTCCGTTCCTGGGCAACGGCCCCGCGACCGGCAACGGCATCCCGGAGACCGGCGAGGCGAGCTTGGAACAATTGGCCGCCGAAGCCCTGCAGCATCATCATCTGACGACGGCGGATCTGCTCCAGCAGAACGGCATGATCGTGACCACGCAAGCTCAGCAGCAACAGAACCTCGTTCAGCAGCAGCAGCAGCAGCAGCAGCAACAGATGCAGGTGGGTAGCAACGCGGCAGCCGCGGCGGCCGTGTACGCCTCGAGCCAGGCGGCGACCCCTGCGACGGCCAGCGCCGCGGCCGCCTCGCCCTCCTGGGTTCACTAGCACTGGGTGCCCCTGCCCTCGACGCCACCGCAGCTGTCGAGCGAGCAGCCCAGGACTTACCAGGACTTGGCTAGAATCAGGCTCTCCGGTAAGTCCACTTCACAAGCAGCGGAGCATTTTGCGAGCCAACGCGCGCAGCGGGAAGGTCGATGGTGGTGGTCGAAAAGCAGCGCATAGCCTTTGCCTCGAGCGCGCGCGAAAAAAATCGATCCTCCCTCGCTCCATTCCCGGGGAGAGTTGCTTGCCGCGCGCGTATCCATACACGTTTATTAAAAAAGATAGAAGATTGTACGTGCACATACGGGGATTGAAAGCGCGCACTTTTTCTACAAACATCGCAGCGTGGTGGGCTACTACCAACGCTGCTCTACGCGCGCGCGCTTCAGAAAGAAGTAATCGAAAAACACGCTGTAATGTTGAGAGAGGGAGAGAGAACTGCACGCACGCAGAGCCTCGGGTGCTAATAGCCCGAGTCCCGCGCGCGCTTTTTTTCCTCCCTGCGTAGCAGCAGTGCTCCTCTCTCTCTCTCTCTCTCTCTGCGCAAGTTCAAATATTTTTCTCAATTTTTTGTTTATATCTTTCCATTCGCGTTAAATACCTACAGCAGCAGCGTGCGAGTGGTATTTCGATGTTGCGGTTCTTCGAGCTCTCCCGAGCGTTGTGTGTCGCGTTTGACGGGAGGAAAACAGCCGCGCTCTGTGTGAGGCACACGATAATGGTAAACATGAAATTTTGTACCGTGCACTACTGCAAGGGGGGTAGGGGGGCCGGCGCAAGGAATGCAATTGATCTTAGTCGTGCTGCCAGAGTAAGAGAGAGATAGAGAGAGAGAGAAAAGTCACGCGAGGGGAGTTAATAAAAAAAATAAAGGAGACTCGAGCGCACAGAAAAAGAAAGAAGTCTTAGGAACCGAGAGGTAGAGAGGACTCAATTATGGTTTTCTTCCGCGCGCGGCTTCCGAAATTGTTATACGTACACGGAGAGAGAATGAGAGTAAACGAACGAACGCGGGCTTCTCGCAGAACGCGGCGCGCTGGAAGTGATTCGCGGGGTGGATATAGAGGTAGGTAATATCGATCGACCATGTACTTTTGCTCTGGCTCTCTTTTGTGCCCTCTTCATCGCGCGCAATTTCCAACGGCAATTTAGTATAGTGGAAGCATGAGTAGCAAAAGCAGCAGCAGCAGCAGTAGCAACAGAGCGATCTTGACTGCGGTTATAGTATAGGCAGAGAGAGAGAGAGAGAGAGAGAGAGAGACGACGACGACCTTGCTGAATATGCATGAATACGCAGCTTAGTCGCGTCCCGCAAGCCAAGCGCGAGCCAAGACCGAGAGAGAGAGAGATAGAGAGAAATTACACGGATCGCGGCAATATTATATATTATGTATCTCTTTGAATACGCGTGCGTGCGCGACGCAGCGCACAAGTAGGCCGCGAGACGTCCACGGTCACTCCCGCGAGCTGCTTTAAACGCGCGCTTCTTACAATGATCTCTTTTTTATATCCAATATAGTATAGTGTAAATTTATAATAATCATGGCGATGATTAATAATAATAATAATAATAACAATGTACGATAGGCTCACCTCGCCGCTGCGTAGTACATTATAAGATGGCGTCATGCAGTCGGTCGAGCGAGCGGCCAAGCCGCGCCGCAGCAACCGGTCGACCTCGTCTGGTAACCCTCGTGCGATGCAGGAGACGCCGCCGCCGCCGCCGCCGTTGCCTCCGCGTGCGCTTATCGTCGTCGCGGCGCGCGTATAATAAAGAGCCGGTTTTCCCCACCTTTCGAGGAAACAAGACATTATTACGTTTCTTACGCATACACGCGCCGCAAGTACGAGCGAGCGCGTCCTTTAACACGACAGTTTCGTGCCCCGCGCGCATTTATAAGGAATTATGTAAATGGCGCGTTTCCCGTTCGAGAACAGTAGAGAGGAGGTGGAGGAGTAAGAGGGAGTGCGTAGTGTGTATATAAGACGCTAACGCCTTGATTGGTGACAAACGTTATTCTAATAGATTCAAAATGCTCCAGGGCTCTCTCTCAGGCTCTCTTGTCTCGTCGCCAAAGCGGAGCAGCTCTCGGGCGTTATTATGCTAATATGATTCGGTCCTGCAGCTTCGTCCACGCGCGCGCGTTTCTTCGTCGTTGCGTACTTTGTGCGTTTCCGCGTTTATATAATAATATATATAGAGGAGAGCGATTATCGAAAGCCTCCTTCGTGCAGTCAGCTGCGCCGCGACTACTAGCGGAGCAACACAAGGGAGGAAGGAAATGAGCTAAAGAGCGAGAGAGAGAGAGAGAGAGAAGCGAAACGCGCGTGTATCGCCAAGTATCTCTGCCAAGTAGCGCGCTAGTCCAGCAGCAGCAGCAGCAGCACTTGTTGCTGCTGGCACGCGCGTTATTATATTGCCAACTGCTGCTACGCGGAGTCGCGCGAGCGAGGAATCGCAAAACGAGCATCGGGAACAGACTATCCGAATAATCTCGGATAGAGAGCTGCGAGCTTTTTTGCAAGCTCGCGCTCGCAGATAGAGAGAGAGAGAGAGCAACAAGCTCCTCTCTGCGCCCGTTGCCAAACGTATTACAGAGATCGAAGAGGCGGCGCACGCCCCTAGAGAGAAAGAGAGAGAGAGAGAGAGAGAGAAACGAAGCTACTGCTGCCGAACATCGCTGATAATTAGCATTGGCTCGACGAGCTCGATGAGCCATGGAGCTTTCGCGCGATTAGCTCAGCGAGCTTGCAGCAGCTGAAAACTGCCTGCAGTGAGCCGCTCGGCTCGAGATAAGGAAACTGGCTCGGCAAGAGAGAGAGAGAGAGAGATCGGTGGCTCATCGGACAAATCGCATTATGTGCTGCCTGCCCGGCTGCGACTTGGCTCGAGCCGCGCTACTCATTCTTCTTTCCGTCCAGCTAGCTAGCTACTCCTACAACTGCTGCTGCCGCTGCTGGCTCCTTCTTCTTTTCTGCCGGACGATTGTTTGATGATTTAATTTATACGAACAAACGAGCTGCCGCTACTGCTTCCTTATTCGCTCGCTAATCTCATTCTGGGCGAGCTGGCTAACTAGCCCCTTCTCGAAAGAGAGAGAGTACAGTATAGAGCTTTTCTCTGGGCTCACTGCGATCGGTCCGTCGGTCGTCGTCGTCTCTCTCTCCGGGGCGACTTTTCCGAAAACGTCCGCGTCGTAATATTTCACTTAAGCCCGAAAGAAGGAGAGCAACAGCAGCAGCAGCAGTAAGAAGAAGAAGAAGAAGTAAAAGAAGTATAGAAGAAGATGAGGAGAGGGTGGGAGAGAGAGAGGGCAGTAAGTCATTCACGGGTAGTTAGAGCTTGCAAGCTCGCAAGCTCGGCCTCGACGACGACGAGTGAGCGAGCGAAGGGAAGAAATCCAGGGCAAATTATTTATGCACAGAGAGAGAGAGAGAGAGAGCTTTCGTGCATCGTCGTCGTCCTGTGTGTCCGCGCGCCGTCGCGAGCTTTATACATACTTATACATAGATAGATAGATATAGAGAGGATCGACGACATTGCGCCGCGCGTTCCCCGTTTCTCGACCGAGTCTCGGTGTCATCGGTTCGAGAGCTCTGCTCTGCGGAGCAAGTAAGACGACGACGACGACGACGACGACGACGCGATGACGCAGTCTTATATTATATACATACATATTGACGGCGGTGGTGGTGGTGGTGCGCGGCGCGTTCATATGTGCGATAGCACTTGAAATATCTCGTCGCCGGAGCCGAGAGAGGAAAGCGAGAAACTTTGGCCCACCAGAGGCTCTGAGAATGTTGGTGGTAGTGGTAGTTTTAGCGTGTGCGTGGTATAGTAGTCGCCACCCACGGCAGCAGCAGCGTAAGCTCCGAAACGCGAAAGATGCTGACGCAAGCCACCGCCATAAAGATGGCTCGCTACGACGAGAGTAAGACAGAGAGAGAGAGAGAGAGAGAGAAAATCTACGAGGCAAGAAGGGAAGGGGCGCAGAGAAAAGCAGCAGCAGAACTTTTCTTCTTCTTCTTCTTCTACTTCTTCTACTTCGTTCCATCGCTGCTATGCCGCACACTGGAAGCAGCAGCAGCCGTCGTTTTTGGTGATGACCGACTGGTACCTCGAGGTGGCGGACTAGACTCTTTCTCTCTCTCTCTCTCTATCTCTATCTCGCGAGCGCAGAGCACATAGCGCCTTAAGCTGCTGCATCGAGCTCCGCTAGCTCTGATCGCTCGAACTCTCGCCTATATCTTAGCCTCCACTGCTGCTGCTGCTGTCTCTCGCTTTCTCTCTCCCTCTCGGCGTCCTCCTGGCGCCGAGACGGCGCGTCGCCGACGAGCACAGCAACGCCGCTCTCTTTTGCACAGAGAGAGAGAGAGAGGCGCATATAGCTGCTCTGCCTCTCTTCTCTCTCTCTCTCTACTATGCGACGTCGTTGTCGTCGTCGTCGTCGACCGTCGACCGTCGTCATGTGTATAAATACATGTATATCCATACAGCGTGGTGAACAGATAATGTGCACGTGGATAGAAAGAGAGAGAGAGAGAGAGAGAACGACGAGTCTGCTGCTGCTGCTGCTGCTACTGCTACTAGTGCAGCCGTTTCTATGCGAAAAATCGCTCGGCGTTTTAGCGATGAATTTTCTTTTTTTTTAATTTTTCCCAAAAGCTCGCCACGCACCCGCGCGCGTAAATAAGCCGTGCAGTAGTAGTACGTACTGCGAACGCGTTGATCGTAATTTTTCCTGCTCTCGGACAGGCTTCGAATCGGGGGTGGAGTGAGAGAGAAAAAATCAGCGGCCGCGCGCTAAACCGAACCCGTTTCGGGGGTAACGAGCGACAAATAGCCAGTAGTAGTAGTCGTCCTTTTTTTCTATATCCGCGCGCTGCACCGCGACCTATGTGCAGTACCAGAGAGCGAGAGAGAGAGAGAGAGATCACCAATCATGCGGCATCGTGGATACATACATTTATGCAACACTCGCGCGCTCGCTTTTTTTTTGTAGGCGAGACGCGCGCGCGGAAAAAGCCCTACTGTATAGTACGCCGCGAGAGAGAGAGAGAGAGTCGAAAACGTCGTCGCGGCTGAAAGTCATATACGTAGTCGCATTTCTCTCTCTCTCTCTCTCTAATGGATTTGCCACACTCTCTGGGGTTCGCAACTTGCGCAAAGCTCCGTTGTATTTAATATCGCGTCGCACGTCGGGCTACGTTACTATACCAACGCCTCGTGCGCTTTTTTTTCGTTTTTTTCTTTTTTTTTTTTTTTTTTGCTACTATAAATACTTCTAAAACCAATCGATAACGAACATAACTCTAAATTTCGTCGTATTTTTTTCTACGGACATTTTTGCAGATGAACAGCCGATGGTGCGGGGGCCACAATTTGTGATAAGAAATCGAACGAGCCGCGACAACAGATTGAGCCGCCAGCGCTACACGTACAACTACAGCAGGAATCTACGCTGATGACGACGACGTAGACGTAGACGACGATATCACGCGCCAAAAAAGAAGAAGAAGAAGGAATAGCAAGCAGCATCGTCACGCACACGGGGAGCAGCGGACACATTCATTTGTGCAGAGAGAAGGGCAGCATCACGATCAGCTGTGGCGCGAGACGAGAAGCCTACTTTCGGGCGCTTCGCTCGCCTCGCAAGCTCTGCTGCTGCGGCTGCTGCTCTCTTCCCCCATGTACACATGCGAGTACGAACGTGTATCATACGTAAGCTCGAGCCAAATTATAATACATATTATGTGAGTGGAGTAGCGCGTCGTGTATCCGTACGATGTCGCACCGCTGCTGACTTGGCTATCGTCTCGTACTCCAACCCGATGATACGCCGAATACGATTTCATTTGGACGACGATGCCCTACATCATCGCACAGATGATGGGCCGCTGCTGCTCCGCGAGGAGGGTGCGTGCGTGTCTGTGTTGCGTTCGTAGCTTTTTCGTGTGTGTATGTGTGTGTAGTATAGGCGCGCTTTTTTTCTGTTCGTCGACTCTGTTCACACTACGTAGGAATTATTTAATGCTATTTAGGTCGTATACTCTGAATATATGTTACGTTATGTTATTATAGACATATTATAGATTACCTGAATTATGTTGAATCGTGCAAACTACTATTATTATATTTTATGTTTATTGATTATTGCCTAATTTTTTAGATATCGTCTACCTATTACCTATAGTGTATCTTATACATTATATTATTGCCTTTTTTTCATTGTTGTTGATGAAATCGTTATCGCATAGCAATATTTACATTTAGACATGTAAGCATTGATTTACATTATTAAGTTTACAATCATGCTCCTTATTAATTGAGATTCTATATATATTATGGTTTAAGATAATCATTAATACCATGTTACTATATATTGTAAAAGCAGTTACGTTTCGTCGTGCACTCGAGAAACGAGATGAGTTATCTTTCGTTCGAACGCGCGTTGTTTGCCGTTGTACAATCGACACAACCGGTCATGCCATTGAACAATTTTTGATTTGCGTACATCTACGTTTTTGTAAGATTTTTTTTATTGTACACGTCGCAGACGTATATAAAGACGATGCAATTATCGCCATCACAGAAGGTGGAATGATTTTTTTTGGGTGAAAATCATTACTGCGGGCATTTTTTGTTCTATCCTTTTCTCTCTTTTTTTAACTTGCATATAATACGAAAAATAGCTAACGAGCAGAGCGACAGACGCATATGCGTCGGTAGTAGGCCGAAAATCTATAATCTTATAGTCATCTCGCTCAGCCAAGGTCAATACCTATACGATGCGTGTGCGAGCGTGCGCGCTTCGGTGCGTATGTGTGTGTGCGTGTGCGTGTGTGTGAGTTTGTTGGTACATGTGTGCGTGAACAAATCAATAAAGTTTACCATTGTGTCAGAAAAGAGAGGCCGTGCGCTGAATATACTCGAAAAAATCGTTTGCGCGCCTCTACACGTGTGTGAGTGTGTGTAAAAAAGACGTGTGTACTTTGTCAAAAGTACTTTTACCTACGTGAACGATGCTACTCTGCGGAATCAATCGTTGAAATTGCGAGATGCTAATGAAATATAGATATGCATTATATTACGCTACATCGAAGTCCTATGTGCGAAAGAAACACACACACACACAACTTTTTAATCGACAATAATCTCTGCGAAAAAAATCATATGAATTTTTGTAAATTCTTAAATTTACTCGAGAATAGTTACACTATGAAAGTAAATTAAAATAAGTATATTGCTGTATTAATGGATGTTTTAACGAATTAAAAAGAGGCGCGAATGCATTCAGAATTGAGATGCTTTGCATCAGGGCAGACCCGCGGGCGAGTACTTGTTAAAATTGTGTTTGCGTAATGTAATCGAAAATTGATACTTATACATGGATTCGAGCTTGCAAAAGAAAGTAAAAAAAACGTAGTGAACGCGGAAATTTTTCGAGATTCTTATTGCGCACAAAATGTAAATATGTTTAAATCAAAAAATGCTCGAAGATTGATGCCGTAAAATAGCGTACGTACTTGTATGACTGGATCAAATGATGGATGCGATGCAACGCATTCTTCAATATCAACTATTACGCGCGCACATACACGTAAATGTTTTATTAACTAATTTATGCTATAAGGGTTGTTATACGATGACAATAAAAGGTTTCATGGCGAAAGCACGGAGTAGTCAAATTTTGCGCTTGCTTTGGTATAACCGGAAATCCGAATCATTACGATATCCGTTTAGGACACGCACACGCGCATAGCATAAAATGAAATAGGAAAATGCATACGATATACATACATACTTATACATACAAATAATTGTGATCGCGGGAAACGCAGAGGAAAAAAGAGGGGCGTTCGCTATAAACGATGATTACCCGTCATCGTCAATGATAATTCAATAATCAAGGCAAGTTAAATCTGGCTATTACCCGGTGAGGCAACGTTAAGCACTTATTTATAGGGAAAAATGTTCCCTGCAATCGGTAGACAATCATCATTTTACCCTAGAAAATAAATTATACGTATCACACAGACATATATACAGACACACGTACACATACACGTGTACACACTCATATTTAAACTTAGCATTTATTATAAGCTTATACACAACGTAGTGAATTAAAACGAGCCATACATAATATTTATCGATTAGGCCCTGAAGAAAAGATATAAACGAGACGGACACACAAGACAACATTTACACACATACACACACACGTATATATTTATTATTATTGAAATGAGTGCGTACACAACGAAGACTACCCCAAAAAAGCCAAAAAAAAGCTCTCGTGCGCACACGTCTGCGATAAGTAGAAAGTATAATCTTAATGTAGCATCAAAAAAATGTAACAAAATTATATAAGACTTTGTCAATTCTCAATGATTGTGACTGAATTTCAAATTACATCAATGGTAGTAGACGTCTCTATTATTAAAAAAAAAAAAAAAGCTGCGAGCGCCTTTTCACTATCTTAATATATTCATAGCAATCAATTAAAAAACGACGTACGAGCTTTCACGTAGATTTTAGAGAGCCTCTGCCAGTGTATGTAATAATAAATATATCGACGGTGCGCGACGAAGGAAAGTAAAAGACGTTTGTGGCGATCTCGACAAGGGGCTGCGTATTATATAGACACGAGCCACGGCGTGCAAAATCAATGTATATAATGTATGTGTATGTGTGGGTACGGAGTAGCACAGCCCCTCTCGTCGCGTTGAAGACTCGAAAGAGACTTTTGTAAGTTTTCCGTCGCAAGCGCGCGCAATATTTGACTTGTGCGCGAGCACTTACATCATTTATTAATAACACACACATGATGTCTGTAGCAAAGCTTAAACGGCTGTGAATGAAAACGATTTCAACGAAGGCCCTAAACAAAAAAAAAAAAAAAAAAATTAAAATAGATAAAATGAAACGAAGCAAAATTGTGGAATCAATTGTAGTAGAGACATGCATGCCCATCATAGATAATTTTTTGCACACAATAGTGTCGTGGGTGTGCGTGTGTGCGGGCGCCTCGTTGATGTTTTATTATACCCGTATATAAGACAACGAACTCTCTGTCTCGCTTCGTATATATTATTCTTATATATTAAACATGTTCTGCGTGTAAAAGCGATCAGAGACGATCCAAAGCGCAATTAGAGTGTGACCTTTGGCCTGCTGCGTGCGAGTAGTTGAAGTAGTAGTAGTATCATCCGAATTTCGGCGACGATCGGTCTGTTGTTGTTACCGTTGCTGCCGTCGTCGTCGTCGTCGTCAACGTCGTGGGTAATTGTTACACGTTGATGATGCATGAATTAGGTGAATGTGTTCGCGTGTATGGGTGTGTTTGAGTTTGCGTGTGCGTACAAACACCATTGGCTTGACCTGATGCCAAATAAAAAAAAATCGCGTCCGAGCTGCAATGTACATTTATTATTATATGAGATGCCGCGCGCGATTAATTTGTATATCATTTAATATGTACCGTGTTATTCATCTTTAATCGTTTAACCGATCCAATCATTTTTGGCAAATGTGTTCATGCGTATGTACGTGGAGAAGAGTCGTGCGAAAAAAAACTCAAACCTCTGTATGTGGCGTTAGAGGAAAAAAAAAGAGAACTCTGGCTGGGTACCATTGCCCGAACTCTCATTGTGCGACTCATCTCTACGTATGTATTTTATTTCATACGTAATTATATTTTAATTTATTTGTATCGTCATATTATAAATATAACGTCAAAATGATTTTATTTAAGTTTACAATTATTGTGTACATTTGATGAATTTTTGTTGTTGTTTCTACGGGATATAACTACTCTGTATGCGTGTATGCGTGGGAAAATTGCCGCGTCGAAAGTTGTGAGCACGAGAAAAAGTTAATTATAAATATAAATATTAATACACAACGATGCACGAGAGTAAAGTGTATATGTCACGTAACCGTTGAAGCTCTAACAATTATTGTTCCGCGCAGCGACTACGAGGGGTCGAGAGTTGATATTAAACCCCATGGTTGTAAGCTGTGTGTGCAAATGCCGAGAACCCGTGCGAGCGATTGACTCTGACTGACTAACTGTGCGCGGCTTGAGTATCGGAAAACGAGAGAGAGAGAGAGAGAGAGAGAGAGAAAGAGAGAGTTGAGAAAGTGAATTTGTACATTTGTAGAGATATTACAATTAACATATTATTATTATGGTTATACACGTATCGGCATCGCATTCACGTTCGCTTATATGTCGATAATGATGACGATGATATAAGTAACGCGATCGACCGTACATGAGTGTGTAATTTATAAATAAAAAAAAATTATACATATATGAGAATATGAAAATATCTACACATAAAAACATATAAATATATAAATATATATATATTAAATAAACGGGTTGTATAGAAAAAATATACACAAGCTGATTTGTCATTTGCAAAAATAATCCTGCTTATCCTCGAGACGCGTTCCTTCGATCCATACAGCGAGAGAGAACCCCGACGGAAAAAAATTCCTTCAAGAAAAAGTAAAAGTAGCAACTAAAACCATCATATTGAATTGTAAAATGTAATAAAATGGAAAAAAATGTAAAATTACTAGCGATTTCGCATGGCCAATGCATTAAAAAAGGCAGCAGAAAATCACATTTTTCACACTTTTTTACATTTTCTTCAATATGCTATCCGCGCGCGATCGCATCGGCCGCAGCAAGTGATTTTCGTGAAAAAAATGTATTAATTTTCATGAATAAATAAGACAAATTATGATGGATATATATATCTGTGGTGGAAAGGGAGAACCGACCAACTCCATTTTTCATGTTTTCGAGAAAAACGTGTTTAAAGTTGCGTATGAATTCGTAGCTAGACGCAGGTGGCTAGAAGTCTGTAAGTATGGTATTTTAACATACTATGAGGTATCTTTTGGGCCATGTATCTATGAAATCGAAAGGTGCACTAGAGCGTGAGCACGAAGCAAAAAGTATGGACTTGGTCGGTTTGTCCGGGAAACGTTTGTGCGACCAAGTCCACTGGTCGCGGAAACTGATGACTTTAAAATGAATATTTCTCCATAGTTTTGTATTGATTACGTGTTATTCATCTTCTGACTTGAAAAAATAACTCCTAATCAATACGATTGTGTCGAGTGGAGAATCGAGACGCCGCACATCACTAGGCCGCGACGCGCCTCGGAGTGAGCCAATTGTCGCACTGCGATAGGCCGGTATAGCATCCAATGACGCGAAAATTATACTTACACGTCGTCCGAATATTATTTTCTATTATTTTAAACAAAAGTATATTCCATTACACGTTGTGGGTCTCGTTCGAGGTGGACTTGGTCGGTTTGACCGGTCACCGTTTCTCATGAAATGGACTTAATCGGTTTGGCATTGTTCTGTACCAAGCGATTGACGCGATTTTCGGCCATTCAGACACTTGCACATCAAAGTTGACACTAAATGTACATGTTTAACGTCATAAACTCGATTTCGAAAAAAATGGAGTTGGTCGGTTCTCCCTTTCCACCACAGAATATACAAAACCAAATTCAGTCATCTCAGTACTCCCCAGTACATCTATGATGATGTTATAAGGCTTTCTGCTGCATTAGAGTGAATTCAATTTTTTCACGAAAATCACTTGCTGCTGTCCCAAATTGTATCATTTAAAATTATTATTACCGAATTTTATGTTTTTTTACACTTTTTTAGTTTTTCCATGTAACTTTAATAAGCCTCATTCATAGGTTTTTCATCTCTCTAATTATAGGTAAACAAATGTAATAAACTGTAATAAAAAGTAAATAAGAGTAGAAAAAAGTATCACATGTCCGAAGTCGTTAGTAATCTTACATTTTTTTACTTTTTATTACAGTTTACAACATTATTATGCACTTTATTAAAAAAAAAAAAAAATGTTCGCTGGGGAGTATTTAAACGTTTATTTTTTAAGCGTTCCATCGATCATTCGTCAGCCGAGGGCGGCGCAGTATAGTTATATAGTGCACAGACCACCTGTCGCGTCGCGCAATTCGTCCGTGCCCCGCGAGTGATTCGTCTATATATTATATATGCGAGAGCTTGCAAGAGAGCTTTTCATCGTATACAACGGGAACGTACGCACGAGCCACACGATGCAATCGATACAAGATTAAAAGAAGAGGCCCCTCTGGCTTGCCAGCGTCCGATATCTGTTTAAATATCTATATACTACGACTACCAAGCGCATGTGCTGCTGCTGCTGCACTGCTCTCTCTCTCTCTCTCGCTTAAAATGTAAATTTTTCCGTAAAGTAACTTTGCCCCAACAGCTGCTGCTGCTGCTGCTGCATTGGCCATAGAGAGTCAAGACGAGAGCGACTCGCTCTCGCCCTCTCCCGAGCGCGCGCGCGTCTCGGGACTTTCTTTTAATTCAATTAGCCGAGAAAGAGCCCCCCGAATCTTTTCCGCTCGACTATTCAGTCGAGTCGTGTACATCTATATATATATAAGCTATATATGTGCCGCTGTGCTGCGAGCTTCGACAATGAGGCACGCGACTGACTCTCCTCGTCCTTTTCCTATACCTTCCCTCGTCCCTCCCTCGCTCGCTCGCATGCATAATGCGGAGCCGCAGTAGCAGAGCTGCTGCTGCTGCTGCGTGTGAAATTTTTTCTAAATTAAATTCAACGGCCAGCTGACTACCGTTCTGATTCCGAGGGAGAAGAAACGGGAACTTGCGAGGATCCTTTTTTCCTTCGCTGCGCGTGTCTACGACCGACGATCCTCGCTTTACGGACGATGGATTTTTGCCGCTCGACTATCTTTTTTTTTTTTTTTTCGGGTCAAAAAGTGCGTATCCTGCGCACCGTAAGCTCGAGCTGTTGCTCGATCCCGCAGCCCTTCCGGCCACGAATGCTAGCGCACGGTGAACTTTATTGTTTACTTCGAGTACATACTCGCGTTTCAATATTCATAGTCATGTAACTTCCGCAGCTAGATTCGAATTCTCGTGACACATATTTTCATAGATATCCAGTCGAGCGCAGGCCGTGAGAAATCCAATAACAATGTTTATACGGATGCGCAACAAATCTACGCAACTAAATATGCAAGGACACGTAACGTAGTAATCCACGCGTGTTTTTCGCCGTCAACTAGAATCTAATGCAATACATTTTTCGAAAAAAATTAAAAAAATAAAAAAAAGGAACGAAGCCCCACGCACGAAGCAGTTTGTACCAATGTGCAGACACAAAAATCGGTTTATGCAGCATTCGAGTATAAAATCTTGGATATATCTCACGTATAGGCAATCTCGCGGAACGTTAGTGCCATCACAAGTAGATATCGGTAAGTTCGAAGGTAATGGATCGACGGTCGGCATAATACGGAACTCGAGCTTGCGGCTAGAGGTCGCAGAAAATCCGTGCGACGAGTCGGGAAAGAAGTTTTCCTCGCGGGGGTCGGTCGGCGATGCAGATCTCTACACAGCGCAGACACGAGCTTGCAAGCAGTTCCCGCTAGTCGCAAGCTCGGCTCTTGTATAGATTCAGCCGCGTTCGGTCGAGATTGTTCGAGGGGTAAACTATAGGCAATGCGATCGTCGTCGTCGTCGTCGTCGTCGCCCGGCGCGCGCCTCTTTCGATGTGCCGCAACGGGCAGGAAAAGACCGCTCGAACAAGCGTCAAAGGAAACAAAAGCGAGCAAAAGTAAAAGAGAAAGAACGAGAGTGGAGGGTGGCAAAAGGCCTAAGCGGGTAAACTCTCGGTCACTTGTTGCCTACTCAGCTGCTGCTTCGCTCGAATGCCCTAGGCCCTGTGCAGCCAAAGAAAGGTACGTAAGATCAAAAAGCGGTTGCATCGCACGCGGAACTCCGCTCGCGCTGCGACTCGATTTCGGGGGGCGCTGCTTCACAGTGCGCAGCGATAAGTGCAACGTACATATATATAGGATAGGTGCGTGAGAGAGCGCGAATGCGTGTATACACACATGGAGGGTGGTAAGCGCAATTCCTGAAAGAGAGGAGTAGCGGGGGGGGTGGGGGCGGTGGTGGTGGTGGTGCATAGAGCGACAGATCACAGTGTGTATCTCGCCGCCGCCGTTGCGCTGGCGCACACAGAGTAGTACCTACAGCAGCAGCAGCAGCAGCAGCAGCAGGACGATACGACGACTCGAGTGCAGCACAGACCAGCACGGAGTGTGTGTGCGAGAGGAGGAACAGCGAGCTGAACTGGCCGCGAGCAGACAGGCAGGCAGACGCAGCAGGATCAGTCGGTCGCCGCTCGCTCGACGAAGCCCGTGTGCAGCAGCAGCAGCAGAGAGCTTGCAAAAAGCTTGCGCGTGATTATTAAACTGGCGGTGCGTCGAGGAGGGCTGCGTGATGGATCGGTCGAGTAGTAGTAGTAGTAGTAGTAGTAGCAGCAGTAGTAGCGCCTGAAGACGGTGCAGCAGGATATAATTTTGTCTAAGGGCCGGGGGCTGGGCTGGTCATGACTGCTCGACGACAACGAGCAGCAGCAGCAGCAGCAGCAGCAGATTGTAGCAGCGGGCCAAGTCAGGTGAGTGTATACGAGCGTTTTATTAAACGCGCCCGAATTGCGTTCAGCGGCTGCTGCGTCGGCGGCGCGGGGGATATGGACTCGCTCGAAACACGAGTCCTCTACATTTACTCCGCTCTCAGCAAACTAATTTCATACGTATCATCTGGCTTTGCAGGATCAGTAGCTCTGCGTTGGCACTCAGCTAAGAGAGTAGAAAGAAGAAGAAGAAGCAGTTAGTCCAGTTAGAGGAGGAAGAGGATCGATCGTCGACGTTCAACATCGCAAGCTCTCTCTCTCTCTCTCATTCCGGACCGCGACTCGCGCTAACGAGCTGCTGCACACGGATCAGGAGGAGGAGGAGGAGTGGATATCAGTGGCATAAGCCGAGCTTGCGGGGCTTTTTTCGTTGTTGTTAAGTGCCACGAAGACGACGACGACGACGACGACGACGACGATTACGACGACGACTAGACGATGGGCCGAGGCGACAAGAAGACGGGCTCGCAGCGCGAAGGTGAGCATCGCTTGTAACACAAAACTTAATACACAGTACACACACGCGCGCACACACACACACACACACACACACTTCTGTAGGTAGCGAGAGATACTACTCGGACAAAATTCGAAGCGAAAGCTTATACGGGGGTGGGGGTGAAGAAGGAGCGAGCGCGCAGGAGGGCTGTATAGCACCTACCTACCTACCTACCTACATATATATAAGTGTTACATACAAGCAGCAGTGTGACACAGTGTCTGGCTGCCCGCGACGGGGTGACTCGAGACTCGGCTCTCGAGCTTTTCTCGACACGTACGGGGTGGAAAGGCACGTCGCTGCTACACCTGTTGTGTGCTGGGGTCCTTTGATCGGCGCCTGCCTGCCACTTGCGCTGCTGCCGCTGGCAACGCCTCTCTCTCTCTCTCTCTCTCTCTCTCTCTCTCTCTCTCGATCGATCTTCGCATTTCTATACTGGCTGCGTGCGTGCGCTATTACGGGCTGCTGCTCCTGCACTTTGCAAGCTCTCCATAAACGAGAGCTTTTTAATGTAATTGCGGTGTATATGGGTGATTGTTTTTTTTTTATTCGTTCGAACGATCTCTACGATATAACGCGTGCTTTGATCATTTTCCTATATGTACTATATACATGGAAAGCACTGCACACACACCGGCTGTGTACATATATAAGCGAATAGAGTGGGTGAAAGACGAAACGACGAGAGAGGAATATAAAAAAGCCGAAAGCTCCCCTGTACTTGATGCACATATATGTAGGACGAAGAAAGTATTCGCAAGCACACGGCATTATTATTATCATCATCATCAGGTGTATATAAAAGAGGATCGCCTGTTGCTTTTTGGCACGAGAGCAGCTAGCTCTCCGTCCTACTACTACCACCATCTATCTATCTATACAATCTCTCTCTGGCAGGCTTCGTAAAGCATTATATATAATACGTATATATACGTAGGGGCGGCTCGCGTGCTCGCGACTCGGCGGCCACAGCTGATCGCGACTGGTGCATTATACGAAATCACACGCAGCAGCGGCACACGAGCGAGAGCCGCGCTTGGCACGCGCGCGCGTTATGTCACACACACACACACACGAGCACATACTCGAGGTAAAGTATAGTAGTACAGAATGTATATTATGCCGCGCGGATAAGAGCGAGAAAGAGATACGAAGAGAATGCTGGCAAAAAGCGCCGTGCCAGATGCAACAAGCTGATTATATAGGTAGTGTGTACACCCACACCCAGCTGCGCGTCGCAAGAGCACAGAAGAGAGAACACACAATGACACTCTCTCGCGAGATCCGCTGCTACTTCTCTCGCGCGTTGATATTCTCGCCGCTGCTGCATTTGTTCTCCGCATGCACACATATTATTCTTCTTCTTCTCTCTCTCTCTCTCTCTCTCTCTCCTATATTCTATTATAATACCTGAGAGTGCGCGAGAGAAGCTATTCTAATTTTCTTCACGCGTCTCTGCGCGCCTTTATATATTATTGTACGTACACGCGAGTAGGTATATATGTACATAGTCAAATAGACAAACGCGCGCGCGCGCGAAACTCGGCCACTCTCGAGAGGTACGTACGCATACATTGCATTATGTATCTATACGTACGTAGCATACGTGCACGATTATTCTTTGTGCAGCAGCTCTTCGTGTGCGATCCTACGTATATATCCTCTTTATTTACCGTTACGCTACTCTCGCGCTGCAGCAGCAGCAGCAGCGGGCCAATTATTATTATATCTCGGCGTAGGCGCAGGAGTGGCCAAATATAATGCGCTAATGTATATATTACGCGCGCCACGCCGACCATGTATAGCTGGTGTAAAGCCTCCCCCGGCACGATCGTAATTGCCAATTCAGTGTATATAGCGAGTCGAGAGAGAGAAAATAGACGCGATCGGCTTTTAATAAAATAAATCATTTATTGACTGAGAAAATAATTTACATTTGTATAAATCAAAGTACATACGTGTAATATTGTCTGTTGTTGTTATTATTATTATTGTTGTTTCTCTCTGCTTATTGTCGGGGATTATTTGTCACTGATTTATTCACATAATATTGGCCGATTAATCGACCATCGCTCGTATGCGTTGTATACATGCTACAGAGAGAAAGAGATATTTATCGATAGATAATTTTGAATGTAAGTCGCGCCTGCCAGCTCACATTCACACTTATTATATATTATTATTATTACATTACAATATTATTTCCTTAATGCACAGAATCTGTTAAGTAATGAATGCGTTATAAAATAATCGGAGCAAGCTATTATATATAATTGTATTATCGAGGCAAATTCGCTCTTCTCGTCGTCGTTAAATATTGTAATATTCGGTAAATAGCGCATCATAAGTATAACGTCATCGTTGGGCAGTGGCAGTGGTTCTGGCCGCGGCGCTTCCCCGATAAAACTGGCCGACCTCGTGATTGGCGGCGCCGACGATCGGCGGCGCGCAGCGTCCCTCGTCCCAGTTGCCGTCCGGACAGTTGATGGCCTCGAAGCAGCGCACGAGCTTCTCCTGGTCGCGCTGCACGCGGCAGCAGACGACGACGGCCCAGACGCAGGCCGAGGGTGATCTGGCCGCGGGCGGTGCTCGGGGGGTCGGAGGCGCCGGGAAATTCGAGGCCACGGGGCCGGGACGGTCGGGCCTCAGACCGCGCTGAAACAGACGGGAGCAAAACAAACGTTCGGACATCACAAACGCACACAGACATTAAAGGCATTAGAGATGAAAGAGCTTGCGATAATATACGCGATCGATTTCGCTGTGTATCGTGAGTTTGTATGTGCGAATGTGTGCGCGACGATGACGCGAAGGCGATCTCTAAACGAGACTCTCGAGTTGTCGGAAATATCGTCTCCTCTCGTGCGGCGCCACAGCCCGAAGGTCCTAGAGTTCGCGCGAGATAGATAGAATTTCTCCTCCAAACTCGAGAGACTCTCTTCGCTGTACACCTTACATATAGCAGCAGCAGCAACCAGCGTAACGAGTTGATGCAGAGTCTCAAAAGCAATATGTAGAGCACGAGGAAAATTTAGAGAGAGAGAGAGCGAGAGAGCCTCGAGACAGTCGTAATTAGTCTTTGCTCGCTGCTGCCGGGCGACTATCGATCGAAATTCGCGCTACATCGCACGCGACGATGCTGCTGCTGGTGCTTGCTGCTGCTGCATCTCTCTTTCTCTCTCTCTCTCTCTCTCTGACTCACCATAAAATCGATCGCGTTATCGTTGCGCCGAAGCGCGTTCGGGGCGCGATTCTCGCTCGTCGTCGCGTTCCTGCTGCTCGCCTGCACCGGCGTCGTTGTTGTTGCTGGAGGCCTGCTCGTCGTATGGTTAGCGTTAAGCTGTCGTCCTGACTCTGGCTGCTGCTGCTGCTGCTGCTTGACAGGATTCGTGCCCGGGGCGACTGCCTCGTTCCGACGATGCTCCTCGTACCTGCGTGTGGGGTAGCAAGTATATAGTAGTAGATGGATCGTTACACGCAACATGATCACGACCTCGACGCGCGCGCGCGCACCTCTGCAGGCGATAATCACACAGCGCAGCGCAGCACACACACACACAGCGCAGCAAACAGCGTGTGCCATATCCCTTAATGTGTATAATATACTGTCTGTGTGTGTGTGTGTGTGTGGGTGTGTGTCGTGTCATGTATGTTACACGCGTTTTCGAGCTATAGTCGATCCTCGATTATTTCGAAATCGATGCTGAACCAACCTGACGTTGCTCGTGCTGCCGGCCTGGTCGTCGTCGCCGTCGACGTCGGAATGATTGGGCCGGGCTGCTGCTGCTGCTGCTGGATGACTGCCGTAACGAGAAGACGGTGCTCCTGCGGACTGCGGTCGCTGCGGACGCGTTGGCTCCTGCTGCTCTCGACCGCTATCTCTGCCGGAGCTATCGCAACGATTCGATTCGCAAAATGTAATATCGATTTTGTTTCAATTTATTTATCGCGGACGCATCTGTGGCGAGAATATCGACTGTCCGTTGTTACACGTGACATTTAACTACGATACTAGTATAAGTCTATATTATAGGTATTATTGCGATCGAAACGCGTCGGGAATGAACTCGGCGATAATTACAACGGTTATATCGCAATTATTATATATATACGATACGTATTTTTGCGCGAGCCGCGCAATTTTACGACCGTAGCTAGACACGCTACTACCACACGTGCAGCTCGAGGCCATTTAATACGCGAGAGTCAAGTTCAATTATAAATCTGCGACGTATAAAAAGTAATCGCGCGCGGCGAGCGAGACTTACTGCGACGACGAGGACGACTCGGCAGGATCGCCGCCGGCTCGATGGTAGCTGGCCTGATAGACTCGATTCCAGACCTCCGGCTGGAGCGTCTCCTGTCCGTCGTCGTTGGGCCTGCCGTTGCTCGAGCTACCCTTGCTGGCCGCCGGCTGGATCCTCGTGGCATCCTCGGCCCTCCTCATCTCCTCGTATCTCCTCCAATCCGGCTCCGACTGCTCGTCCCCGTATCTGCCCGCTGGCGGTGGCGTCACTACTCCCTTGTTCTGCTCGGCCCTGTATCTGGCCTCCTCCTGGGCCCTCCTCGACTCCTCGTAAGGCGCCGGGGCCGGTCCCTTGTTCCGCTGGGCCAGGTATCTGGCCTCCTCGGCGCGACGCAGCTCGGCGTACGGATCCACCACGGGTCCCTTGTTCTGCTCGGCCCTCCATCTGGCCTCGGCGGCGCGCACCTGCTCCTCGTACCGATTGTCCGGCTCGGGTCCCTTGCTCTGCTCCGGTCGGTATCTCGACTCCTGGGTGCGTCTGTACTGCTCGTACGGGTCCCGATCGTTGCTCGGACCCTTGGTCTCACCTCTCGATTGATGCGGCGGTGGACAGGGCCGACCGTCGGGCCCGCGATTGGCGTAGCGAGCGTCGCCGTAGGGTGGATAGGGCCCGCTGGCGCACGGATCGACCACGGCGCCCTTGATCGAGCTCGCGGGAGGTGGTCGGCGCTGGGCTTGTCCTTTGACACCGCTATGGTCGCTGCTGGTTTGATTGCAGCCCGTCTTCTCTCGCAGATGGTCCTGCTGCAGTCGCCGCCTGTACTCGTCCTCGCGCTGTCGGGCCTGACGCTCGAACTCCTGCCTCGCGGGCCCCTGCAGTTGGGCCAACTGCATCTCCAGGCGCTCGTGGTACTCGGCGATCTGGCGCTCGTCCTCGGGCGTCAGCTGCTGCTGCTCTCCACTACCGCCTTCGTGATGACGACTTCGTTCGGGCTCGTTGTAGTTGTAGGCCGGATAGCCTCGCTGCTCGTGAGACTCGTAGGGATCTCGCTGACCAGCAGGCCAAGGCTGTCGACTCGCCGGGGGCCTACTGTGAGCCATCAGCTGACCCCTGCCCGGGGCGTTGATCGGCGTGTTGCGCTCGATGTAGTCCTGCAGCTTGCGCTCGTTCTCCGCCTCGTCGTCGGTCAGGGAGCCCGGCGGTGCTCGCTGGACGTTGCTGGGTGCCGACTGCGAGACCGGCGGGCCCAGTGGTCGCACCGTCAGCGCCTCGTACTCCTTCTCGCGCTCGCGCACCAGTCGGTCGTGCTCCTCTTTTTGTCGCTGCCACTCGCGCAGTCGCTCCTCGTAAGTCGGTCGCCGAGTCGTGGGCCTTTAACGTATAATAACATTAGAATTGAATCGGGGGCTCGTGCGAGGGTCAATTGGTATTCATCTGGTAGAAATGCTCGATATTTTACGACATCTCATTTTATCTATAGTCACGCACTATTGAATAGAAACTGGTGATCAAATTTTACTTCAACCTTGTGTTACGGTTATACAATTATGTTTGCTTTGCCACTTGTGGATTTATAGGTACACGAGTACTCGCCATCTGGCGGTAGAGGCTTAAAGAAACGATTTAATTGTCATATTTTCAAGTCGAGTAAAATACGCTTGACACTCGAGTAACGCGATCGTATCCGAAAAATGACCAAAAACTAGCCGAAATCGAGCATCGCTAGCGCAGAAGCTACGATAACAACAATACGAACTGGGGTGGCTCCTCGGGCCTCGGCGGCTCGTGGGCCCTCCTGCGCTCCTCGTCCACTCGTCTCCTCTCCTGCTGCTCCCACAGTCTGCGGCGTCGCTCCTCCTCCTCGGGACTATTATGCTGACTGCGTCGCTTGTGCTTGCGCCTGACTCTCCGAGCCTCGTGGCGAATCTCGTCCTCGGCGAGTTGCTGCAGCTCCACCGGCAGCCAGACATCGCGTCGAATCCTCGTCGAATCCAAACGACGTCGTTCGTTGCTGGATGAGAGTTCGGTCGGCTGGTCGAATCCGTCGGTCGGGCTCGGGGAGAGCGCGAGCAGCAGCAACGAGGCCAGCAGCAGCGGCATCCAGGCCGCCGCCGCGCCTTTGCCCTCCATCATCGTCGTATCCTCTATACGTCCCTTTTTTCCAACTAGCGCTGCTCTGCACATATGTAGAGGAAAATATAGAGCTTATCGTGTTCGTTTATTCGCATATGTATAAATGTATATATAAGTCATTTATTGTGTCGCGTGCAGCAGCAGCAGCAGCAGCACAGTCAAAGAGATTATAAGTGCGTCGTCGTCGTCGTCGTCGTCTCTCTCTCTCTTTGTATAGATCGATAAAAGAGCGCGCGAGTCTCTCGCGAGCGCGCACAAGTTTATTACTCTTTGTATGTGCGCCTGTAAATGCAATGCGCGCACATATATGAGAGAGCCGAACGAGCTGCCGCATATGTAGGCCAGCTGCCGAGCAGCATAGTATATAAGAAAAGCTGCTGCTGCCGCGCGTAAGTCGCGAGTGCGTGTAAATGTCCCGAAGCGCTTCTCTCTCTCTCTCTCGAGTATGCAATAATATATAGACCATATGTATATATGCAAGAAGCGAAACAAATGAGCCGGGCGTATACACGCGCGCACGCACACACACACGAGCTGTGTGCAGTATGGAAGAGAGAGAGAGAGAAAGAATCGCTCGCGAGACTGATTAGCTACGTGCCGAGAGAGAGAGAGAGAAAGTATATAGAGCTTCCGGCAGGCAAGTGATTCGCGCGCGCCGCCGACGACGTTGCAATCGAAATAAAGCTCGACTACTACCACTACTACTACGCGACTCCACTTGGTCGGAGCTGCTGGCGAGTAATCGGAGAGAAAGCAGCAGCAGCAGCAGCAGCAAAAGAGGCATATAAAGTCATATATGTGTGTGTGTGTGTGTATGTGTTGGTACGAGAATATAAGAGTAAGAGCTGAGATAAAATAAGAGCGTGGAAAAAAAAGGCGGCCATCGCGTAATCCGAACTGTTGCAACGGCGATACACAGTACACACATATAAACTGCGCGAGCTATATTTTATTGTTATTCTCGAAATGTCTCGAGCATTGTATACACACAACGCTATAGACTGCCCCGAAGCTCTCTCGCGTGATGACTTTTCTCTCTCTTTCTCGCCGTGTCGAGAGCTTCTCTCGCGCTCGGGGGACGCTTATCGGGGAATTCGTTTGTAGTCGGTTTTCATTTCGCATTAAATCTGCCGCGGCCGATCGGCTTTCGTCGCCAGCCCTGCGCGCGGGGGCCAACTTAATACCGCTGCTATGTATAACGATACACATTTGCGGGCGCGATCGAGTTGCATATATATACATATAAATTTTTGTGATATCGCGCGTCGCCGCCGCCGCCGCCGCTGGAGAAGTGTTTATGTTTTTGTCCTTTGGCGCATAACTCTCTGCCACGAGTGAGAGAGTGAGAGAGTGGGAATCCCTGCACGCACGCCATTTATTTTTATTTCGCTCATAAATTCGCAACGAGTAGATATACGCGTGTAACGTTATATATATAATAAAAGCTGCATACATGTAAATTCATCGAGTGCTATGGTATACAGCTCGCACGAGTCTCGCGCGCGAGTCGTCCGCGATGTTGTTACTCTCTCTCTCTCTCTTTCCCTGCAGACACACATATGCAGCACTGCATATATAATTAATAGCACGTGCGGAGCGCGAGAGACGACGACGTCTCTATGCGCGCGGATCGAGCCGAGCACATAGGGCACGCGCTGTATACTGCCTGCGTTATATAGCTTTTTTTTTTTTTTTATACATTCGCCGTTTTTATTTAGTCTGGCTGGCGATGAATGCAGCTCGTCAGAGCCGCGCACACACACATGTATATCGGAGTCGGGAGATGCTGCTGCCCCTTCCTCTCTCTCTCGAATCGGATTTTCTCATTTCCGCGAATAAATCACGCGCGCCGCGCTTCTCTCGAATGGCTTTTTGCTCTTTATACTCGAGTCGCGCAGTGCATTTATTTATACGAGGAATTATCGACGTGCCAGCTATATACGTATTTCCAAATGACAATTGCCGAGTGTTTAAGCATCGCGTCCATATAACAATACAATGGATCTCTCTCGCGACGACGGAGAGAGATGCAAATGAAGTTTACGATCGTAGTCGCGCGCGTTGATTGTCGCCGACGTGAACGACGACGACGACGACGACGACGACGACGACCTTGGGGGAGGAGCGCAACGATTATTACGGTATATACAGATCAATTAGTCACGTCGCGGCCGCGGCTCGCCAAGTGCCGATCCGGATTATTATATATGTGGGGTAGCTATTTTTCTCTCCTTTTTTTCTCTCTCTCTCTCTCGCGCGCGCGACACGCGAATACATATATATATAGCGAGCCGCATCATGTGCTCTCCGATGTATGCCAGAGTGTATAGCGTCATGTACGCCTCTTATAACCGACTGACGTAATACACGCACGTATGCTACAATAGCTGTGTATAGTGTATGTAACGCACAAGGCACACGCACAACAAGTACTCGCTCGCTGCGCTCGGACTTTTATGATTCAGCGGCGGCAGATGCGGGGATTAATGCCGCTCCGCGGCGGACCTCGCGCGCGATGCGCTCATACTTCATTGTGTATATATCTAGCAATATACAAATGAATATCGCGCTTGCCTATTAAACACAAATGCGTTCTGCGTGCACCTTATACGTATCGCGCAATTGAAAATAGACTTCCTCGAATTGAAAAGCCCCGATCGAGGCGGCCGCGAGCCATATTTCATCGTATTTCGAATATCGCTTATTCTTTTTCTGCGCTCCCGTCTTTTCGTTTGCTGACGTCCGCTCGACGAATCTCGAGATGCGCCAATCAAGCCTCGCGGCTATGTGTAGCTTCGAATTTCGCGTGCGTCGGCACGATATTTAGTGCTCGATGTCTGAAAGACACGCTATATGCCGCGGACTCGACGTTATATTATACACGTAGCCGCACGTGCAGCGTGCAGGTGTCCGTATATAGAGAATGATATTCGCGACGAACGCTAAAATATGAATCTCGAGTATATAAAATGTGGATGTACCATCGTACTCGCGACTGGAGAATACATTAGCCTATCCAGCAGCTACTATATGCCCACACATATAAGATGCACATTATACAGTCCCTCGCATCGCGGGTAATCGCGCGCCTCGATCTCTCGACTCCGATATTCCGGTGTATACATACGACGGCGTAACTTTTGGCCCGCGGGGCTGCATATATACATAGCTATATGTGTTCTGTACGCGACGAATCGATCAGCTTCGCTTTTTGCCAGCAGCCCCTTATCTGCCCGAGCGAAAGCTACTTTTTCCCTGTATCAGACTGTGCATATATAGCCGAGTTTTGATTCATGCGCAGAACATTGAGGAGCTCGATTCCGAGAGTCGCGTACTCGATATACAGCTGTCACGGATCGCGCGCGACGGATAATTATTACGCGAGATCGTCTCGAGGTAGCAGCAGCCTCGTGGGCCTAAACTTGACCTTGCAATGGACAATTTGGGATGCGAAAAAACAAAAAAGATCAAAGCTATTTCAGCCGGGAGTACAATAAAGCGATGTACGCGTCGTAGCACGATCCGACACGATTGTTCTCTGGCAGCAGCTTGATCTCTCTCGGCTTCTCTACGCTGCAAGCTCTCTGCGCGCAGGGCCCGATGTGTGTGTGTGTGCGTGTGTGTGTGCTTACCGATCAGCAGCAGCACTACAAGCTTGCGACGTCTTTATTTAGCAGGGCCGGGTGTACGATTGGAAGGCAGCGAGGAATTCGCAGCGCACAAGCTCGTTTCTCGTCTCTCGTCTCGCTGCAGCTGGGGCTTGTGGCTGTGCACGCACATATATGCATTGGCTATGCGCGGCTCTCTATATTGGCAGGTCGACCGATCGGTTATACATAAAGCAGGCGTGTGCGTGCGTGTGTGCCGTTGTGTGCATTGCGAAATTGCGAAAGCGTGTGTGCGCGTGGCCGATATTATTCCGAAGAGCGGCGCATAGGAGGTCAGCTGCCTTCTCGTACAGTATATAGTCGGCTTCGAAATGCCTCGAGTGCACGCGCGTACAAATTCTTTTCGACACGATTGTGTATACATATATAACGTATAATAGCGATGCTCGGCGTCCAGACTAAATAAATAATCCCAAAAAAAGACTCACGCGTTCGAGGGGAGGTATCCCTTTGTAGGTCGCTCGAAGCTCGGTCCCTCTTGATGCGTTGCGCCGATCGCTACTCGTTTATACCTTGATCGAGACGAAAGAAAAAAGTCGTGCGACGATCGGTGAACAAGACGATCGCGCTGCCGACCCGCGAGCGGAATAGGCTGCGCGGATGCGGTGCGAGTTGTATACTGCAGCGACCAAGTGCCCCGCACGAATGGTAAATACACGCACTGCCTGCCTGCCGCTGCTGCTGCTGCTTTACTTTTGCGCGCTGAGACGTCCTCGCGTGCGGAGGCGCTCTACGAGTGAGTTCCGAGAGACACGCGCTCGCACAGCGGCGGGGCCTGCCTCTCTCGAGCCGGCAGCAGCTCCTTCTACTCCCACTAACCGGATCGTCGTCGTCGTAAGCGCGCAAACTTTTTGACCGTCCCCCGCGCTCTACCCCCCCCCCCCCCCCCCCCCCCCCCCCCCCCCCCCCCCCCCCCCCCCCCCCCCCCCCCCCCCCCCCCCCCCCCCCCCCCCCCCCCCCCCCCCCCCCCCCCCCCCCCCCCCCCCCCCCCCCCCCCCCCCCCCCCCCCCCCCCCCCCCCCCCCCCCCCCCCCCCCCCCCCCCCCCCCCCCCCCCCCCCCCCCCCCCCCCCCCCCCCCCCCCCCCCCCCCCCCCCCCCCCCCCCCCCCCCCCCCCCCCCCCCCCCCCCCCCCCCCCCCCCCCCCCCCCCCCCCCCCCCCCCCCCCCCCCCGCGTCCATCCAATAGGCTTATATAGTAGGCTCTTTTCTTCACTCTCCGTATCTCGAGCACGACACAATGTATAGTAGTAGTAGTTCGAGCGTGCGGGGCCTGTACAAGCTCGATCCCGTGCGAGCTGTGCACCTGACCCTCCTGCACACACTCACACACACACACAGCGCAAACACACCGTCGCAGTCAGGATGACAGAGAGAGAGAGAGAGAGAGAGAGAGACTTGCACAGAGCTCTATGTGCGTAATCGGATTTTACGCTTCGACGGACGCTCGACTCTTTGTATATATACGTCAGTTGCCGCCACTACCACAGCCTCTCTCTCTATTGTCGTCGTCGTCGTCGAGCGAATTGGAGCTCTCTCTCTCTCTCTCTCTCTCTCTCTCTGTCTGTATATATGCCAGCACACACGCATCGACGACGACGACGACGACGATCGTCGGGCCGAGCGTCGGTTGGGCAACAACCACGCGCCGAGTATAAGCGACGGAGAGAGTCGACCAAAGCCTATATTGTTATATACCCACTAACGAGTAATATAGCGACCGACCAAGTCGATAAATCGATTATATCGACTTGACTTTTTCTCTCTCTCTCTGCCTCTCGCGCGCACACGCGTGCACCACGCTACACCGCTGCTTTGTCCTATATACCTATATATATGTCACGTGTGTATCAACGATAAGAATATTTGTGAACGCGAAAATCGTTGCTATCGTTTGCTACTTACTATATAGGCGCGCTACTGCATCATCAAGCAGAGTACTCGCGAGGCATCGTCATCTCGCGATCGCAGAAATAACTATACTCGTATCTATGAGAGAGAGAGAAAGATCATAATAAGCTCTGACTGGTCTGTTTATCAATTATTCATGAGTTCCGAGAGCAAAACGTGTCTCTCTCTCTCTTTGTCGAGGTCGTGGGTCGTGTCATATTCTCTCTCGAGAACCGAGACAGGAGCACCTCGACTTTATTTCTTCTTCTTCTCTCTCTCTCTCTCTCTTTTACTCTTCTCTTTCGTCTTGTGTTTCTTTTTTTTTTCTTCCTTGCTCATATACTTACTCGCGTATGCGTGGAACGATTCCTCGCTCGAGAGTCCTGCCATGCTGCCTCGCGATGATTTACACCGGCGTTAAACGATGTAAAACACAACAAAAATCCCTTCACTTTTTTGCGCGCAGCTCAGGGCTACGTATATAAAAGCCTTTATTATATTACCGAGCCAGGAGCTCGCTCGTGTTGCTATAGCTGTTTCCGAAAATAAAATTAATGATTGGCGTGACGAGATGACTTCTTCTTCTTCTTCTTTTTTTTTGCCGGTCCTTCGATCGCTTGCAAATATTGACGCAATAGCTCAAACCTAATCCTGTAAGTTTCCATTTTTCCTACGAGTCCCAATCATTGCCTCGAAATATCTTCACTCGCTGCATCATGTGTGTGTGTGTGTACAGTTTGGGCTAAACTATCTCTAGTATACCCTCGATAAAGTTAGCACTTTCGAGAATAATATAAAGTATCGTGATCGAGTCGCGCGAGTCTGAAAATCAGCTGGTTAAGTTTCAACTTTGACACTACACACAGCGCCAAGGCATTATATCGAGGCTTTAAGTTACCTCGGCGTTATTACCACATCGCTCGCATACACAGGCTCGCATCTTTACTCAACAGTCTCAACTTTATCTTTCGCAAAAATATATATATATATATGTGCACGTATATAAGTTTACGAGCAAATATTGATCTGCTAGCTATAAGCGAGTATATCGTTACTCTCGATGTAAGCGAGCGCGCGAGAGTCTTTTATGCCGCCTCGTCGAGATAAGGCGATTTTACCAAATTTATGGGGAGTTGCCGCCGCCACCGAAGTATTACACAACTTGAATGTATATACAGCACCGAGTGCCGCGTTCTATAGTCTAATAATGAGCTATCGCTGCAGCCTAACAAGTATACTATACAGGGATGCGGCTTATATACAGTAGCGCCTTGTCGAACGATTCAAGTTAAGCGTGTAGCGGGCACAATACGACAGCTTTGCAGTGTGACAATAACGACCAACTTGGTGTTATATTTGTTTCTTCGTGCCAAATCGTAAGGGTTTCGCGCTCGAATGCAAACTTCGCCAAGTATTTCAATCGTCGCAACAGCTATCTCTCTGCAATCGCGAGAGCTGCTGCTGCCGCCGCTTCGCTATAGAGACGATAAAAAGATAATACAATTAGGCCTGCTAACGCGATTCGAGGATTATGAAATCGAGTTTCGATCGCGGGGCCGCGCGCGCAAGTTGAAAAAAAAAATATATATATATATAAAATCCTAAGGATAATTAGAAAAAAATAATAATACGATAATAATGCAGGAAGCTCGAGACAGCAGCCACTGCAGCCGACGACGACGATCGAGAGGGTGGCAAAATGGCTCCCGGAATCGTATATACGCAGCTCGATAGAACGAGCTATTTCGTATTATCTATATACGCGCGGATTGCGGAAAAAGGCATCTCTCGTCGTTCGTGGGGGGGTACATAAAAACGGTATGTATATAGGCTTGCTGCGAGCTTGCGACTAGTTCTGTGCTTGCGCGCAATTCTGGCTACGGTCAATGCAACAATGTATATGGGAGGGCTTTTATACAGTTTGTATACCAGTGTTATACAGTGGTGGTAGTGTGGTAGCGGTCGCGAAACAAACGACACAAAGCGACCCCCGCGCGCTAGTTGAAATACTCTATGTGTACAGCATGCGGCTCGTAGGCCAAAAAGCGGCTTCGGGATCCGTCAAAGCCTCGTCGTTTTCTCTCTCTCTCTCTCTCTTTCCCTCTATATAGTCCAATATAGCATTCGCAGCAGCAGCAGCAACAACGTCGCGCTGGGTGATAAGTAAATTTTCGCTCGATACTCGTCGAGAGAGAGAGAGCAGCTCAAGCCGCAGATTCAGTTTGCTGCTGCTGCCGCTGCTACTGCCATGCTACTGGGCTTATACACGGAGAGAAACTCTCGTCGACTCGAGGTGAGAAGAAGCTTCGCTGCTCTCCGTGGATTAGTTATGATATATACAGAGCCGTGGTGATAAGTCGCGGTGTTATACAGGCGATATAACCCTTGGAAAATTAATAGAGATCATGGCTAAGCAGGAACAACAGCAGCAGCAAAACAATATAAACAGGAGCTCGATGCGCAACTCTCGCATCGTGCGCAGTGAGTTCGTTCGTGGCTACCCGCACCTATACCCACCCCACACCCCCACCTCCGATTCGAACGAAAGCTCGATCGTGACGTGACATAATGAGCGAACGATTTCTGTATCTATTTCGTTTTTGTGTTCGCAGCGAGCACGAATCTCGTGGGCAAGTTCACGCAGAGCGTCAGGCGCATCGTGCAGGACGTCAAAGACGAGGGCACTGCCAGTGAGTATTATTACGACTATTATGCATTGCCTCGTAATTCGATTTAATTTCTTCTTTTTTTTGTTTTATTTCGAAAGGCGGACAAACGAAGGAGGAGGTGATCGAGACGAACGAGCGTCTGCGCGCCGTGCGCATCCGCCTCGAGGGCAGCTACGAGACGGCGAAGAAGGCCCTGGTCGAGCTCATGCGCAAGTACACGGACAGCAAGCAGGTGCGCAACGTGTTCGAGCGCTACGCCCTGCTCAAGGCCATGATCAAGCAGGTGGTGAAGCTCGAGACGCAGTACTGGACGCTGGTCGACATACCGCGGCAGGAGAAGCAGGAGACGGTGCCGGCCTTCGTGCTGAGGGCCTGCACGATCATGGAGAAGAGCCACAAAAGCGGTGGAGCGGCCGGCAACAACAGCAGCAACGACCAGCAGAAGACGTCGGCGAGGCTCGCCGAGGAGGCCGAATCGAGGCGAGAGCGCATAGATCGACTCGAGAGTGAGTACATAACAACGATCGCGACTTGGATGCACCGGTTGTTTTCGAGTACAAAAGAACTGCCACGATTTATACGACCCTCTTGCAGACATGACGATATCGCAGATCGAGGCCGAGAACACGCAGATGACCAACGACCTGTATCGGCTGCTCAAGAAGTACACGGGCCTGCGGAACCTCATCAAAGAGCTGAAGGAGGAGTACAACAGCTCGAAGCTGTACCCGATCGTGCCGCGCTACACCATGCTCAAGGACATGATCAAGGACATAATGCACAATCCCGACTACATGGAGGTCTGTCACGAGCTCGACTGCACATAGTCCTCGTAGACCGGCCACCAGCAGATCGTGGCCAGCGGCAGTTGCGGCAGAAAGAACAAGGGCAGTCTGAGGAGCTTGCGCTGAATCGAGTTCGCCGGCATATACACGTTTTCTCGAACAAGCCTTAAGTATATTATAATATACGATACGAAACGAACGAATGTAGCGCCGAGGCGTGCATATAGCGGCCGATCATGGGAGAATTCGAATCGTATCTCCAAGGGAGAGACCACGTCCGGATCGCTTAGGATATTATCGTACTCGTGCAATACTTCGAGCCCAAGTCGTGTATACACTGCATGTACACATTCAACAAGTCGGACTTTTATCGCGTAGGCTCGTTTTCTATTATTTACGATATTATAACACTTGTGTGTGGTGCGCGTCGATATAGGGAGAGAGCTACTTATTGTACCTACAGATCGAGTATAAAATTAGGATTTTATGATCGTAGTTTATATGATGAAAAAAAAAAAATAATAATAATAATAAGGCGCTCGCGAGTCGACGACGACGGGCGTCAAGGCCTCGATTAGCTATATCATTAAACATCGTACGTTATAAAAATAGTATAATAGAGAATTTTACCTGTACACCGATAAAAAAATTCGGCAGAGTGTAGCTTTTCTGTAATTAACGAGAAGAAACGCTGTTTCTCGGGATAAAGCGCGTGGCTAACGTTATGGCTTTTATATACATAATACGGTCCGATCTCGCGGACTTTTTTCCACGTTACCAAAAAAAAGCAGCGAAAAAGCTCCGCTACATAAATCTCTCGGCGCGTTAATCTCTCGTTTGCGTGCGCGGGCGGGCGTTTATACTCGAGCGTCGACGTCGCGCGCGTTATTCTATGTATATAGTGCCTATTATTGCAGCCACAGAGATAATGGCATAATTATTGGGACGAGCCGCCGCCGCCGCACGCAGAGATTTAGCCCCCCGCGCGCCGCGTACTGTACCAACGTATTATATAGCCGCTGTCACGTATGCTCAAGCGAAATACACACACACAATGTACACGTACGCACACATAGACATACACATAGCTAGAGATCCGCCCTCCCTTTCTCTATTTGTGTGCCACTCTGCTGTAGCGTTATTTAAGCCTATATATATGCATAATATGCGTGTGCAGCAGTAGCAGCAGCTGTTGCTAATATCAGCTGATGCCACTGCTCTCTTTCTCTCTCTCTCTCTCTCTCTCTCTCTCTCTCTCTCTCTCTCTCTAGCACATTGTTGTGTCCTATATATATATGCATGAGAGATGTTGTTGTATAGTATACAGCGTAAGCGAGATCTCCCTTCGTGTGTACCTATAGATAGTTCAGCCCGCGCCGAGCTCTATGCATTCGGTACGAGCAGCCACGTACGATATATATATACGAGCGAAGCGCGCAACAACGTACCTATATCCCCATATACACACCGATCGCCACCGTTATTATTACTCTCGCGTACGAGATGCACACACAAGTTCCTATATATGAATAAAGTCCCGCGCGGCTCGAGCGCAACCACGGCACGGGCATCGTCTTCTCTCTTTCTCCTTGAAGAAGCAGCGAGCGATGATCGTTTTTCGCCATAATTAATACACACGTGGAAAAATAAGAGAGCAGAAAAGCGCCTCGCGTATATATAAGACAGTCGTGCTGTGCACACGTGCGATCGATACTACGCTATTTTCATCGGCACACAGCTCTCTGTCTCTTCTCGTGTGTATACAAACAGCAGCAGCAACATCCACACATGTATACAGCTCTTATACATACGTTCCATATATATTCATGTATACGAGTCCGAAAGCACATCGCGCAGCCTATAGGCAGCTGGAGCTTTTCGCGCCTCGTCCTATAGTCGTCGTTCGAGTCTCGAACTTTATTAAAGAACCTCCCCCCTATTCATACGTACACACATATATAATATATATATATATACGTTCGTGCGCAACTCGTTTAAACTACCTTCTCCAGCTGCCTATAGTATATATAGTATAGCATGGTAGAAGGAGGTGCCAGTTGCAGGCGATAGTAGTGCTGTACGTATATCGAGAGAAAGGGAGAAAGCGACTACTCCGCAAGCTCCTCTAATTTCGAGACTCTTAGGCAAGCGCATCTTCGCGCGCCCGCTCGAGCTTTATACTTTACTTTATACTTTGTTTCTTATATAGTAGTATAGTAGGTATATGTGTATATACGGAGAAAGAGAGAAAGAGAGAGAGAGCGAGACTATTCTGCACACCTGCGGTGCTTGCTGCTGCTGCGCTAGGCGCCTTGCTCGCGTATAGTATTATACAGCGTGCGTCTTTTCGAGCTCACTCCCGACCCCGACGAAATAATATTGTATACAAAAATTTATGCATTATATAAGGCGGACAGGACCATGATCGGTGCCGATGTTTATATTGTATACGTGCCGATAATTTGACGAAAAAAACGAACGAATATTCGAGCCCAATTTTTTTTCTCTCTGCATGACTTTTGAGCTTCGCGTTGGCGCTTGCGAATCCCGGAAAAGTTCCTTACTATACGCACACATATCATTGACTCGCCCCGGCTGCGCAGCAAGTGCAGAAAATGTCGAATATATATTTTTTTTTCGCTTACTCGCTTGCTTTACTCTCTTCAAACACTTTCTCGGCTCTAATATAATTCGATATGTATACACACACACACACGCGCGGGCGCGCGCGTATATTTGAGGCAGCGTGAAACACTCGAGAGCCTAGTAACGCGCGCGCGCCAAAAAGTCAAGGCAATATTTTTCTTCATTCGCAATAATATTATAACGAACGTCGCGCGTTTTGCAAAAAAAAAAGAAAAGAAATATATATATTATACGCGTTAGAGGATTCCGGTTACAAGGTATATATAATGGCGCGCGCGCGCGCAGCTATAGTATACATTATGCGGCCCAGTGTTCGTGTGTGTGTGTGTGTGTGCGCGCGCTATCGAGTTGCAAAAGAGTCTAAAATATATTTCATTCGAGTCCGAAATATTTTCAAGCGTATAATACGTTACAATGTAACGCAGTGCCGAAAGAAATATACGCGCAAAGGCGAGCATATTATTATAATTATTATTAACTTCTATGCAAGTTGAACGAGGCAGTCGAGGCTGTACAAAAATTTCGCGCGAGGCTTAAACGCAGCGATGCAACGAGAGAGAAACTTTGTCGCGGATAGGAATAATTCACCTCGATCGAAGTCCGCAGCTCGATCTCTGGAAAAATGGCATTACACACGAACCGCGACGAGACAACTATATGTTCAAAAGCAAAGATAATCGCTCTCTCGAATGACACTTTTCCTTGTCTCTCGTCTACCCAAGAGTCGCACAGCACAGCTATATGCAGCTTATAATTTAAGCTCTGCGACAGCATTGCAGGCACCGAATCGTCGTCACGTATACCGGCTTTTAATGCGTATTATATATAGGCTTGTGTGCCGCGCGATACACACAACATAATATATAATGGCCCGATGTAAGCCGCTACTGACAATTCGATCGTTAACCTGTGTTGCGTTGTACTTGGTGCATATTATAGGGCCACAGTACCTTGCACGCGAACATACGCCGCGTGTATAAACGTAAAATTTGAGCACCTGCGCCAGCAGCAGCAGCAGTAGATATAGGTACATCGCTTGACTCGCGAAACTGCACAATTGATTCTCGCCGAGGAATTCCCGTTACTATGTGTCCTATGCACTTGAACATATCGCTATTGTATTGTACCGTACAAAATAAACAACAATATCCACACACACGCACACACACGACCAATGCGAAAAAAATCGTCCAATAAACCGATATCCGATTACGATATATTCTATTCTTATAAATGTCTCAGCCGTTGATAATTACGTTTTTCACTATACAACCTTCCTTTCTATATATCGTAACAATCGTAATAAGTGGTAGAAGAAGAAGAAGAAGAAGTAAGAAATAGTCGCGACGCAATGACTTTGAATTGAATAAGTAGCTATTATATACATAGACAGGAGTGCTCCTAAGTCGAGAGTCCGCATGTATAATGTCTATATGTACATATAATAGAGATGACAAGAGAGCACCACTATAATACACAACGTATCTGCAATGTTTTCATCTTTACACTAGCTACACGTACGTAAATAGAGAGAGAGAGAGAGAAAGAGAGAGTTGAAAGTTTTTTGCTATATTCTATATGTATCGTGTGTCGTCGCGAACGAGTTGTAAAGACGTTTTGACATGTGACAATTTTCTTCAAACGACCATATCGCCACGCGAGTAACAAAAGGTGTGCACGAATCAATAATTCGTCATCTTCTGTCTTTGCATGTATGTACGTCTATGGTTATAAATTCGAACGAATTTTGTCACACGCGTTTGAGATATGAGTACGATGCCGTGACGACGACGACGATCCTCCGCGACCATAGTCACGTGTAGCGTATGCATTATTATCATCACAGCGACGCATGTAGGGCGTTTATTGATTAGTGCAGCCTATTACCTGTATCCTATATAGACGCATATACGACTTTTCTCCCATTTCACGTCCGATATACGTGCGCTCGCACGCACGAGCCTATCAAACCGTTCGACTGTGAATATTCGAAGCATCAAAAGTCAGAGACTCGCGTGGAGCTTTGAACACAAAATTATAAGAGGCGAATCAAACCGTTGCGTATTGCAATAAGATTCACACGAGGCCGTACGCGTAAATCTGTGTTTTAACTACTCTATAAGAATTAAGGATTTGACCAATCTATTTGTCTAAGTAGAGTTTTGAATCAAAACTTTCTTAATATATATATTCTTCTGACTTTTATTGATAACACAGTGTAGGGTGACTGCATCGATACTTCGACAAACGATCATTAAGTTTGATTTAAATGTTCGTCTGAATTATCCAAGAAAATATCCACGTACTAAAATATCCTCGATGCTCAATTGATACAGTCATCCTACGCGACAAATATATTTAAAGAAAAAGAAACAAAAAAAAAAATAAAATAACTATCAAACAAATAATACTTATAAAAAAAAAGCTCGTGTGCTTTTCCGGTACTGGGCCAATATATCACAACCAAAAAACTCCATTTTTTCGACTTTTGAATTTAATATATAATAATATAGAGATTATTGATAATATATAAATGTTGACGAGAAAACAAAAAAAAATTAATTGATATTAAGATTTATCTATAATACAAACATGTACAACACGAATGTGAAAGACAACAAAAAAAAAATTAATGATACGTTTTTATCGTACAAGAGCTGGCGTTTCGTGCCGCATTCTTTACAAAAATAAATAATGTCTGCGACCTAAACACATATCCACTATTAAACACTTTAAAAAAAAATACAAAATCAGCCATTATATAATTAACTATATATTAAAAAAAATTGAAAATATGGGAAAAAAATTTATATACATATACTATATATATTTTATGAAGAGCATTGTCAGCCATAGTTCAAAATTTTCAAACAAAAAAATAAAGCCAATATGGACTTATAAAGAAGGCAAAAGGAACGATTTCCGTTCGTTATGTCTTCTTATAGCATTAAACACAAAAAAAAGAAGAAGAGATTTTATCAATAATTAACGTATAACACGATGAAAAAAAAGGTTCTTGTATATAATAATAGAATTATCCTGGTAAAACGTACATAGTATATCGGCATAAAAGCCATATTTCAAAGTAATTTCTCCGTTAATGAATCGTTGAATTAATTAAGTAAAAAGATTTTATATATATACGTACACACATAGCCAACTTTAATGTATGCATTAGCAGCCGCGAGCAGCGGCCTCAGTGCAGTGCACGTCATTATATTCGTATAGGGCGAAGGACGACGAGGAAACAGACAGAGAACAGAAAATTATAACTGCAAAATGTAATCTGAGCGACAAAGAGAGAGAGAGACGTACTACTATCACTACCTAGAGAAAATTATAAAATAGATTCAGGACATTTCCACGATATCGTTGATTCGCAAATATATCTTCCAATGTTATTGAAAAAAAATACGGCGTCTCTATATCATATAGTTACAGGTTATCTAGGTATACAAAAAAAGTAATATTATAAAATGATAGCGTAATTATTCGAGTAATAGTTCTATAATATTAACAATAAAGTATAGATGCGCAATCGATCTTTTTTTTTTCTTCGATATTATATAAAAAGCAATAAGATATTATCATCGTTGATATCAATGGGAATAAAGCGCAAAAAAAACACACATGAATATGCTGCAACAGTACCACCTCAAGCATACATTATCAAAGAAAGAGAGAGAGAAATGTATTCGCCTGCATTACAAGTGAATTATATAAAAGCGGATGCCTTTGATTGATTTGCATTTGAAAATTGCACACAGGCGATATATATATAAAATTTAGAGCTGCAGAGCAGCGGCGCATTTTCAAGTGCAGCGCGCGTGGATACATATATCAAGCGTAAATATACATATATATATAGATACAGTATTATAAATATACGATGTAGGACCTATTGATTTATTGTATCGGTGCAACAACTGCACAAACTGCCAAAACTCGCAAATTTTCGGAATTATTTACATCTACTATATAATAATAAATATTTACGATACCGTGTATAAGTGGAAGAAAATTATAAGCATTCGAACCAAGTGAAATAAAAATAAAATGAGTAATTACGAGGTAATAAAATGTTTGATCGGTTTCTCGTCACGTTTCATCATCTGCGACCAAAGTGCAAAAAAAAAAAAAAAATAATGAATAAACAAAGGGAAAAACCGCACACGAGTTTTTTCTGTTAAACTGTTCTGCGTTCGTCATAAAAGTTTGTTAAAATTGTTTTTTTTTTCGTCGTGTCCAAGCATACATAAAATCGCAGCTTTAACACTAACAGAATATGAAGCGAGCTTACACCACTACTACCACTACTGCTAACGTCAGCGCTGCAGCACGCCAGCAACAATTGTAATTATATCTCCGCAGCCGCTGCAACAGCAGCAGCAGAGCGTCGTCTTTTATTGCGACTCGTTACTTTATATAAACATAAAAATAATAATATCTTCCCATTTGAAGTTTCGCGCGTGTGCACTGACAAATTTAACACAAACACATCGTCATCCAGTATTCCTTGAATAATCTTAACCACCACCACCAACACCACAAGCAATTCCCGCGATTCGTTTGTTCGGCTTTGATAATTATTTTTATATATGACGCAATAATGTCAGTTGAGAATTGTACCGTAAATTTTCTAAGTGTTTTAATCGAGTAATAAATTATTACTAAAATATCACATCACGTCTAATGGCATTAATAATTTTTTTTTTCATCCCGTCATGATTATTTCCATTATACCTCCTCTTCCTCGTTCGCTTAGCAGTCGTAAATATTCCATCGAGCGATGCGTTTCGTGAGAAACGCGCATCGTCTCTTGTTTTGATGAAGTCGTAATGACAGAACTAATGAGCGATGACATTTCTTGAAATAGCGAATATTTTCATTTTTATAGTACAGTGAATCTTACGAGACTCTTTTGAAAGATGTCGATTTGCGGTGGCCAGTAAAGTAATCCTGATTAGATAATTTTTCGAAGGTTTAAAGACTTCCCCGAATTACTAGTCTTGGCGATTTTTTATCTCGAAATGAAGCGACCATTCGGTGAAAAAATACGCGCGAAGTCGAAAAATCATTTTTATAAAGGCCTGAAGTTCACTAATCTGTGTGCTTCAAATTTTGATATTAAAAGTTAAATGATTCTTCACAAAGTAATCACTATTTTTTATTTTAATTGGTTGCTTTGATAGTAATGCTTGCCTCGTTGTAATATTCAGGACAAAATAAAATTGTACAATCAATTGGCCAACTTATCTATTATACAATATTATCAATCTTGTTGTCTGGCATGGTAAGTACTATCAATAAACTGTCGATTTTATTGACATAATCATCGATTTCATTTACGAAATATGTGATGAGCCGATGAATCAAAAAGGACAGTCTGTATGGCATTGTTAATCACCAACTATTTTGATATGATACATATTAATGAAAATGAATATTAAATTCGTCAAGTATTCAGGAAAAATAGCAATTTCATATTTCAAATTATAATAGTACTACAAATTTTCTAATACATTAATTCAATAATTAATTTCATAATTGTTAAATTTATGGAAACTAATAAAATATTCAAATACCTAACATTAAATTAATAATTATCGTGCGATCACTTTGAAGTAAAGTTAGCAGCAATCGTTACCCTCGGAAAAAACAACAACACAAAACGAAAAGCATCGATAGATGTATTACGCAATGTGTTAATTGCCTTTGGTCAATAATCTGAACATCTAAACTTGAAAAGGTTCTTCTAATGCGTTATCGAGTTCAATGATGAACGTTATCGCATAGGTATTTTTGTTTACATTATCATTTCATACATGTATTTTTTAACGGTTGTCACTATACTGTCCACTTTACTGATTTGCCTGCAGAACAACAAAGAAGGTCTAAGAAGGTCTCTTACTTTGTTTTCCTCCTATCCAGGCATTCAGTTAAGTGACCGATGCAGGCTACCGGTCGAACTTCAAAGTCAAAGCGGTTGTCAACGTGTTACGGCAGTTCTGCGGGAATCCCATTTTAGACCTCTTCAATTCAGTACATAAAACAGCTAGCGGTGCGAACAGTGATGTGATTTTTTCTTTGTCCAAGTGCCTTAAAGCAGGTTAAGAGAATTAACTTTATCGACAATGGGGAAAAAGTCTAAAAAACCGGATTCCGATTGGCTTTGGCTTTGTCTCAATGGTATAGTTCAATGGAAAGATAGTTTCAAGTGCATTTTGTGTACCTATGAATTTGGAAAAGATTATGTTAAAGAAATGAAAATCCACGTTCGAAAAAGTCCTTTTCATGTCAAAGGGAAAAAAATGAAAAAAGGTGAACTACAAGATTCTCTGGGTCAAGAAGCTACTGAGGATGTATTGGAAAACATAGTAAAAAATAGTATATTTTTTAATCCTGATGACAATCAGCTCACATGCTATCTGTGTCAATGTACATTTCCATGTTATTCTAACGTTTTAGATCATCTGAATGATCCAGATCACCTACAAAAATTGTGTGAAAATGAATCTTCTTTGAATTCTCAAACTTATATTTTTACAAATAATTTATATTGCAAAAAATGTCGAATTCATTGTGAAACTCCCATGGAGGCTCTAATGCATATTTTGGAACACTTTCCCAATATAATTGAATATCCAACTAGTATTGATGTTATCAAAGTTTTAGATGGTCAAATATTATGTTCTCTTTGCAATATCAACATTGCTTATGAAGAGTTGAACGAGCATATGAAATCTGCACAACACGTTGAAAGAAGTAATTTCTTATATAGTGAAAATCATAAAGCAAAAGATAATAAGATTTCTAAATCTGAAAAGAATCATGTGGTTGGTAATATTTTTAGAAATTTTCATGCATGGTACTGTAACAAATGTAAAAAGACTATTCCAAGTGACTCAAGTCTTGTTGAACATTTTTTGGGAAGCAAACATAGATCAAATTCTACCAAAATGTTTCAATACAGTGATCATTTGATCAATAAAAGTATCACCATCAATTCTCATAAGTGTTACTTGTGTGGTACATCATTATGTTCTAACATTGTCAGTTGGTTTTTTCATTACAACACAATTAAACATAAAACAAAAATAGAAAATTTTAATAAAATTCTTAAGGAAAGTTATCTGACAATGAAAGAATCAAATGACAAAATTTTTGTAGAGTGTTCATTGTGTCAAATACAAATTAATGATATAGAATCTGTTATTAAGCATATACACTCGGCAACAAAATTATCGCAACAAAAAAATTCATCGAAATTTTGTCGATTTTCAAATGCTTCTATCTTGGGCTAGATTTATCGTATCGACACGCTTTTTTTTTTAATTTCTTGGAAATTTTGTCCTCTTTAAATCCATATAAATTAAGATAAGATTTGAGTTTATGTTGAGTTACCAGTAGTATTTGAGCGTGACCCTAAAAATTACTGAAAAAAAATGACTGTTTGAACGTGTACCAGTACCACAGTGATTTTTTTATCGAAATCTAACATACACCATCGCAAAGTGCTCTTTTCAACGAGTAATTTAAAAAAAAAAAGACCTCTCTACGATTTTTTTAACGCCCTGTAGGTCGATTTGAAGATACCATTTAAAGTACGTAAAATCCCCCGTTTACCTGAAATCAAGACGATTTTCTGGGCATTTTGCGTACATAAACCGTACCTTCAAATCGACCTACAGGGCGTTAAAAAATCGTAGAGAGGTCTTTTTTTTTTTAAATTACTCGTTGAAAAGAGCACTTTGCGATGGTGTATGTTAGATTTCGATAAAAAAATCACTGTGGTACTGGTACACGTTCAAACAGTCATTTTTTTTCAGTAATTTTTAGGGTCACGCTCAAATACTACTGGTAACTCAACATTAACTCAAATCTTATCTTAGTTTATATGGATTTAAAGAGGACAAAATTTCCAAGAAATTAAAAAAAAAAGCGTGTCGATACGATAAATCTAGCCCAAGATAGAAGCATTTGAAAATCGACAAAATTTCGATGAATTTTTTTGTTGCGATAATTTTGTTGCCGAGTGTAAATAAGGAACATTATAAATCTTGTGAAATTGTGGATGAAATAATAATTTCTCAAATAGAATCATATGAAACTCAATCTGAAGAAAAAATAATGAACAAAGAGATAGAAACTAGTGAGGAAGAAAGTGAAAAATTAGAGGTATTTGAATCAGCATCAACAAGCAAAGAATCTGAAGACGATGAGCTTGATGAGCTTATAAAAAATTTGAATGAACTTCAATTAAATAAAAGAAAAATAAATAGGTTTGTTCCTGTACATAAAAGAGAATCAAAGTTGTCTAAGAAAAAGATGGATAAAGTTTCAAAATTTACTCAAAATATTTTAAAAAGCGGTACACAATATATAGACTTTTGTATTAAACAGAGTAAAAAATATATATACAATATCAGTAGCAGCAAACTAGCTCATATAAACTTGAACATGAATTTCATAATTAAAACTGATGATAACCAGTTCTGTTTGCTCTGCAACAATCAATTTTCCAGTGAATCATATTTTATTATGGAACATATTTTTGGTAAAGAACACATTGAAAATATGCAGAAACAGAATAGCAGCGTGATGAAAACAGAAAATGCATCCAACATATCTGATGATAATTTAAAATTAATTGCTATACCTTATATTTTAAAAACTACAAATGAATCTTTTCACTGTCATGCTTGCAAGAATGATATTACAGAGCACAAGGTTTTTGATCATTCTCTAAATCAGTATCATATACTAAAATGCAGGGATTTGAAAAATAATGCTAGTGATACTCTTAAGAAAATCATTGCTCTCTTGAAAGATACATGGTACTACACTCAATTTTTTGCTTGTACAGTGTGTGAAGTGGAATACCAAATGGAGATTGATTTTGTCGAACATTTAAAAAATAAAAAACATTGTATAGAAGTAGAAAAATGTATTGCAAAAGGTGACATACTAGAGTTTCATATATGTTTTGCATGTGTCACATGCATTTATGGAGATATCAGTAAATATTATGATCATTGTGAAGATATTTTTCATAAACGATACCTAACAAAGGGTGACTACAAGATTTCAAAAATGATGCCTCCCTTAATAGGTTTATTAAATGAAATAGAAGATAAAAAGCAAAAAATATTGAATGAATCAGATTCAATTATTTTAGAAAGCCCAAAAGAAAGAAGTTTATTAAAAGCTGTTGAAAAAGTTGTTGAAAGTGTTTATCCTACTGCTACGGCATATAAATTTGGTTCAAGATGTTCTTATACAGCTCTCTCTAATAGTGATGTAGATATTTTTTTAGACTGTGATGATATGTATAACAAAAATTTCAATGCTGAATCATGTAAAAAATATTTATCATCAGTGAAAGAATGTTTTGAAAATCATAAAGATATATGGTATATAGAAGAAGTATTGTATGATACAAGGGTCCCTATTATCAAACTACGGCATTATCCTACTGATTTTAAGTGTGATATTTCTTTTTCAAATGGTCTGGCTCATAGAAAATCTAAACTTGTTAGGTAAGCAATTAATATTGTTAATTAAATACACCTTTGGGCTTGTTATTTTTAATTATCTTATGATTTACAGATATTACAATGATGCTTACGGAATTTGTAGGGAGCTTATTTTATATCTTAAAAAATGGGTGACTTTTTCACAATTATCAGGCTCAGAAGGTATTTCAACTTTCACTGTATCATGGCTAGTCATTTTTTACTTACAATTCATAGGTGTATTTCCAAGTGTATATGAGTTAATAAAGAGTCAAACTCGTTCAATGATTATTGATGGTAACATATGTTCATATAATTTTTTTAAATATCTACGAATTATTTTACTTGTAAAATTTGATAACTAACTAAATAACTAATTGCTTCAGGTTGGGAATGTGGATACAAAGAATATTTTGATGCCAAGCCTAATAAATTTAGTTTTGTTGAACATCTTGTTGGACTTTTTACCTTTTATGCCCAATTTGATTATCAGAAGTATGTTATTTGTCCATATTTGGGTTCAATAATAGAGAAAGAAAAGTTTGCTACCGGAGAATTACCTTCAGAGCTTACAGCTATTCTGAGTGAAAGAAAAAAAGAGGCTGTATCACTTTTCCGCTTTGATTCTCCAATGTGCATGCAGGATCCAACAGATCTTTCTGAAAATTCGACAAAAGCTCTTAGAAAACGTCAACTTAGATGTTTCAGAGAATATTGCTCATCAAGTGTTGAAATAATTATATCTGAACATCAAGACAAATGTTTATAATGCTCTTATTTTTAAAATACCAAGACAAAAATTCATGATGTATTACCTAAATGCAATCATTCTGATGATATCACTTTTAGTGTTCAAAATGTTTATGAAACTTTGACTTAAATTTTTTGGAAAAAAAATCCAAGGTGCTATTTTCATTTCTAATTACTCACTGATATGTATAAAGTGTATGCTAACTTAATAAACATTTTAAAATAATTTATTATAAAAAACTAAATCTCGATAATCATTGAATTTGCTGAAAGTTAATCTTAAAATAATAATGTGAGACGAAAAAAAAATTAAAGTAATAAAAGTTGTTTATTTTGAGACTATATCTAGTATACAATTTTTTTTCTTTATAAGTAAGTGCCAATTACGAATAATAATACCTGCAACAGTTCAAAAACTATTTTTTAATACTTGGATGGATCGCAATTGATCAGTTTCAATAACTTCTTACCAGATACGGATAAAAATAACTAAGATTGATTACTCGTTGTCGGTAATGTTGTGTTTTTTCTGTACAAATAGTCATCATTTTTTTCGATAACTATGAAGAAGTTAAAAATTGTGTAAACTTTCGAGAATTCGACTAATATCGCACTTATGGAGTCAATCGTCATTCGCCGCGAAATCGATCAAACGTAACTTTTTTAATTTGAACACGGCGCGCGCAGACTAAAATGCGCGCGACGAAAAATGATGCAAGAATGACGTCTCGCAGCTCGCTGCGCCAGATCGTCTGCTACGCCTGTGCACACGAGGGCACACCGGCCGCCCACCACGAGGTTTTTTAACTAGTAGTCTAGGCAATGATTCACAGTTGATTATGAGCGATCAGCACCGACGTTGCTTCTCAATTTCTGCCGTGTAAAAAAAGAATATGACCAATTACCACGACGAGGTCGAAATCGAGGATTTGGAATACGACGCGGAGGACGATACGTACTATTACCCTTGTCCCTGCGGCGACTCTTTTCAAATTACCAAAGCCGAGCTGCTTGCCGGAGAGACGGACGCCACTTGTCCTTCTTGCTCGCTTGTCATTAAGATCATCTACGATCACGACAGTTTTGTAGCCGAACACGGTGAAGGCGCCGTAGAGAAAAGCGAAGTCACAGCTAAAAAAATTGCCCTTTAAGTGAGTATTTTTATTTTAAAAACAATTTTTCCACAAGCTATCGGGACAGTTATGAAATGATATGGAAAAGTGAATAGTAAACAAATTAGTATACAACTGTGCGGCTCTGGATTGCAAAATTAGTTGAAATTTCATTCAATTTACAGATGTAAGAATATTTAATTCTTAAATATAACTTTAAGTGCTACGAAAAAAGTTCATTGATACATAGTTGTTGAAACACACATAAAACTTAAATTAACCTCAAAGTTAAGAGGTGCCAAGTTGTGTTGACCTTTATTTACTTTCATAAAATTCCATAATTGATTCTGAACTATTGTGTCTAACCTCAAGAGACAGATTATTTATTAACTTCTGTATTTGCAGATATAATGTCAGGACGTGGTAGAGGAAGAGGAGGTAGAGCCGGTGGCATTCAATTGCCAACTGATGGAGGAGGTAAAAGTGAGCAGCCAACACCAATTTTAAAACCACCACCAGACTTTCCACTACTAGAAAACAAACCAGTGCCTTATGAGATTACCCGTGATATGAAATACGAGTGTCAAATCCGCAAAGAGTTTGTAGACTACTTGGTTGGTTCAGAATACTATGTGAAACTTGATGTCAAAAATAATGACATAGAGAGGTATTGTGATCGCAATCAAGAGCCAGAGAAAAAATGGGAAAGCCAAGTCGACTGGAATTGGATGCCAAAGTATTTGCAGGATGACTGTAAGCTTGCGCTCAAGAGACATAGAGTAAAAGAATTGAAAGCAAAGAAAGGAGTATCGCTCAAGAGGCCAGTCACATCTAAAAGCTCAACTAATAAACGTGCTAAAAAGGATGTTAACATTAATGATAAATTAGCTGAACTAGAAAAACAAGAAGAAACTGTTAAAAGTGATGAAGAAGATAAAGATGAAGAAGAAGAGCTTGAAGAATTGGAAGAACAAATAGCAGATGAAGAAATGGATGAAGGCACAGATTACATGAATAGTTACTTTGATAATGGCGAAAACTATGAAGAAGAGGATGATAATCTTGATGATGGAGCTATTTTTTAAAGTAAAAATTGTGAGATGGTAATTTGTACATAAATGGTGTTAACGAAAACTCTCTTATTATAAATAAGGAAAAATATAAATAAAATGTAAATACAATTTCGAAAAAAACTCTTCTTATTTTCGCTTACCTACATTGATATTGGGGATATGGTATGTACAAAAAAAAAACAATTCAAAATTCAAAATTGATCGCAAAGCCGATATTCTGAAAGCATCGGCATGTTTTATTACGAGTATTTAAATTTCTATAATAATATGATATATGTATTAATGTAATATAATTAGCCATAATAATCTTCAGTGATGTAATAAGATTATAAGTATATAAATAATCATCTGCCAAGGTTTTCTAAAGAGTAAAGGGGGTGGGGAAAGAAGGACTGGCAAAGAGGAGAATACAAACGAACACAAGATAGTCATAGTCACATAATAGGAAAATCTTAAGTCCAATAGTATTATTACATTGACTGAATTTTTTAGCTTCTTTCATTGTCACTCAAATTTGATGCAGATCGATTCAGGCAGGCTTACATTATAGCAACGACCGACGCACGGAAAATATCCCCACTCGGACGCTTCTGAATAATGAGTGCATGCGGTTTTTTTTTCATATTGAATATAATATATAATTATGCGTGTAAGTGGATGTACAGATAAGTTAATAGAATGGTAAAAAGCTATATGTCCACAACGGAGTTGCGCATATCGAATCATACTTTTTTTTTCGTTGTTATCTGACATCTAAAACGAGATTGGCCTGGCTTTGCACCATATAAAATCAAGTACGGCCCTTTTTTATTTTTTTTCGAGTTTACTATAATACTGTAAATCAATGTACGTATACGTGAACAACTAATCAACGGTACGGCACAATTAACTTTTTGTGTCTTCGATTAAATGAGAAATCAAAATTAACGCATTTTTAGTTATACAGTTGATGCCAAACAAACCAGATTTACATTTATAAATTATTAAATTTCAATATAACTTATGTGCAGATAAAATTGGCCGTTGATCAATAGTAACAATATAAATTATTACAATAATTTGATAAACTTTGCGAATCTTCATACGCGCTTACATCTCATAGTACAATAAATTTTTGTTTCCATTTTTTTCTTCTTCATGTAAGAATAACACATTATCGTTTTAGTGGAAAAAATGTAACTGTCTGGGGCAGATATATATATTAATATATAATATATATTTATATTTAAGTTTAATTCCTCTGAAATAGATTTTTAATCTCATCTCACATATCTCCCATAAATTCATCATAATTGTGTATGCGATAACGACACGCGCGCAAAACGTTTCATTCACTCGACATTTAAATATATTGTTTTGACGCATTTGTTTACAAAAACTCTCACTTTTACTCTCAATTCTCGACTCACCCTACATCACGATACCTTCGAGCGCTCGCCGATTCTAGAGATGATAATTCGCACCCCTTACAATCGGCCAGCTCATAAGCTTCATATTATACGTTTATATCAATGGAAAAAATTGCGAGTCTCGAGATGATCATCACATAATATGGTTGTTAAACGATCTGCTTGTCTCCTACTTATACAAACAGATACTTTCCACGGTAAAAAAATGGCAATGTGCGAAGAAATATTTCTTTCTCTTTCTTTTAACTAACAATAATTTGACTAGTTTTATTAACGCGCTGCACCGAACGCGTTACCCTGTTTGATATACGGAACGCACGCAGTCAATCAAATAGCGTGTAACGACGACACACGAAAAAGCTCGCTAAAAAATTTTGAAAAATTGAATCTGAATACGTAGAGGTGTATAGGTGTGCATCGTACATAATGGCTTTTTGTGTGTGGGTGTGTATATAAAAGCTCGCGGCGTCGCTGGTCACACACAATTACTCTTGACGTCGCGTCGCGCGCGATAGTAGTATTATAGTATAAATATAAGTGTGTGTGTGTGTGTGTGTTCGTACGATATACTGCAAAAGAGCGTGTCGGGATATCGATCGTGTTACAGGCGCCTCGACGGAGATGGCAATGTACTACATCGTAAACTCTAGTAGTGTACCATGTTTGTACATGTATAGAGGTAGACATACATACTCTATTATAATTCGTGTCTATTGTGTGTTCTCTCCGCACCGTCTTCGAATATAATATAAGCGCGAGTTGCTGCGCTGCACTGCACTGCGGTCCGTGCAAGTCTGCGTGCGTTCGTGTATACAATGTCTTGCGATACATACTTTTATAACAAAAAAAAGCAGCCGCGGCATCGGTAGTACTCTACATCTACATACTATATAATATAGCAGCTACATATGTATATAAGCGGGCAGCGTCCGTGACAAAATTCTTTTCGCGTATCACAAAGTCACGCGCGCACTCGATTCTTGGCTCGCGCGTCCCTCGCACACACCTACATATATCATTTATAATATTTCACGTGTGTGTCTGTGTACTTTTCTTCTGTATTTAGGTAAAAAAAACGTATTTACACTGTATATACTCGTTTGATGCGTGTTATATCGTATTATCATTATGTTTGGTACGGCGGCTAAGTCGCATTTATATAAATAACTAGCCTAATTTAAAAATCCATTTTACCTACATTCGCTATTACAATATACAACACATTTTTTTACTTTTTTGGTGTGTCTGACGCGGCGCGCGCGCATATATAATCACAAAAAAGAGATTCGTACTTATTAAAGTCTCTGCATTATAAAGTCGAACGCCAAACGAACGATGGTGTGGATAGGATACCCGTCGCAAGCTCGCAGTAAAAAGAAACAATTTTTCGACACATACTTGCGCAATATGCATGATGCATTGGAGGAGATCGAAGTTTATACAACAATAATAAATCGCTACGTTATGATTTTCGTGTGTGTGCTCGAGAGTCGATCACTTTTTTTTTCTTCATCTGCGAGAAAACGCCTTCCATACATATAAGCGTATCGTACGTATATATAATAGTCGTCGAGCTTGTTCGTGTGAATCGATCGACGGGCGCGCTTTTGTTTCGCTCTCCACTCGGTAAATCGATAATATATTATTATTCGCAATCACAGTCGCGCGCACTAACACAATTTTGCACCGGGTTACACGCACACACACATTCGCGCACGCTTACACACACTCGCACACAAACTATATAATTTTTTTTTTTTTATTCATTATGTATATTAATTAGGCGATGAGTCGAGGTGCAAAGGCAGTGTGCAATCGATGCAGCTCGCGATCATATACACCTGCGACTCGCATTATTATTATTATTATTATTATTTTTATTTATTTATTTAATTTTTTTTTTGTTCGTGATTCATCGTTTACGATTATCATCGTTAAATATTCATTCGTCGTTTTTATTCCATTTGGCAATTAGCTTTAAACGACGCGGAGCTGCCCTTCTCTTTCTCTCTCATACTCTCGTACTCTCGAAAGCGCGCAAGTAGTAGTAGTAAGCTCACGACGGAAAGCTTTTTCTCTCTTCTTCATCAATTGACAAATGCGCTGCGCGGCTGCTACTTTATAAGTAGGCCAATATACTTTTAATCATATATATCGTTTCAATATACATGTAACGTATAAGAGTTCGCCAAGCTTACTCTTTGAGGATACACAATATTGTTTATGTACGACACAATTTCCAAGTGCCTGCGCTTGTTTTCTTTCTCTATCACACATTTTCACTCTCTCTCTCTCTCTCACCCTCTCGCTCTCTTTCTCTTAATCTCTTCTCGCCGTTATATAATAATAAGTCTAATTAAATCGCTCGCGCCTCGATGCATGTGTGTCAAGCTCTTCGCGCGGCGTCGAAATTTATGCTCGTTTATAATATATAGCAGCGCACCCGAGCGCGCAATAATGCAATGCATGCCCCGTATTAAAGTACATATAGCCACTGTACACGGACACACATAATACACGTACGCGCGCATGCTATATAATGTTCATGCGTTTATGCACGTATATACACGCGCGCGAGCTTTTCTCGCTCTTTCGCTCTCGGGCGTACCCCTTGTGTGTGTCTCGCGACGACGACGTATTTATTCATGTTTCAGCATAGAGCTAGCGCATGCACACGCATACTTGAGAGAAGTGCGGAGAAAAATTTACACAAAACGATTTTCGACTTTTTTCGGTATGACAAATGGACAAATATTATGGCCGAGAGCTTCTTTTTTGTTGTTGTTGTAATATCTGGAAAGCTATAAGAAATACAATTTTTTTTTTCTTTTTATTAATTGTGTATTTGGACGGGCAGTGTTGACTCGCGCACGGGGCCAACAATAACGAGTTACGTATTTTTTTTTTCGTACGTACCATCGCACACACGCCTGCGTCCGCGCGAGAAGAGAATTATCGAGAACAAAGAGCTCACCGTTTAATAAAGTTGTGTTTTTCATTAAATCATGTCGTAGTAGCAGCTTCGAGAAGATCGAAGAACAATTCGAGCGTACGCATTCTAATTCTGCGTACGATGCACTACTACGCGGCCTTGGTTGGCGTTGCGGTGGCGACGACGGCGACGGCCACAGCGGCGGCGATGGCTACTCGAGGACTATTACTTTTGCCGCGAGTCGGTGTCGGCTGCTGCTGTTTATTTACTGTTGGGGCGGCTGCTGCTGCTGCTGCTGCTGATCGTCGGGACTGCTCTTGCCCCAGAACTTGTCGAAACGATTGCGCGCCTTTTCCAGCAGGTCGCTGGCGTGCTGCTGTGGCTGCTCCTGGATCGGCTGGACCCCAGAGTTCGAGTTAATTTTTGCGCGAGCTTTTTTTTTTTGCAAAGCTCTTTAATGATTCATATCGTATACCTCGTCTTTGCTGGCCATCGGGCTTCCGGCCGCCGAGTCGTCCTTGTGCAGTCCGTTGCTGGCCGCGCCGAAGCTCGGCAGGGACATGCTCTCGCTGTCGGGCGACTTGTAGCCGCTGCCCTGCTGGTGCAGCCTGTGCTGAAGGCGCCCGGTTAGCTCCGGCGGCGCCGACTGTGGACCCCAGCTTCGGGCCTCGCTGTGCGCTCTCGTCAGCGGCTCTCCTATCGCGTACGTAATCGTAAAAGACGATCAATCGAATCAAACGTTAGACGATGCAACGTATACTTACCCTCGAGTACGTTTTGAGTGACAGTGAAGGTCTTGCCCGTGTCCAGGGGCACGGTCCAGTTGACCGGCTCGGGCGAGCGCATGATCATCTGCTCGGGCGACTTGACGCGCGTCGGCTCGGGTGGGCTTTTTACCAGCGGCTGGCCGTTTTCCATCCAGGGTGGCTGTTCTGCTGGCTGCTGTGGCTGATCTTGGCCGTTGATTGCCGGCTCCGCGGTCACTGGAACGAGACAACGAGGCTTACTCGCGAGATGCTTGCGTGAGTTCCGGAGCCAAGTTTGGCGCAGGGCTGCGCAGGCTGCGGCGAGCGAGACCCGCGACGACGACGCAATTATCACCTTCATTATACGTTTCCGACAAGTTCAAAGAGTCGCGATTGGGAGAAGTCGTCGTCGTCGCGCGAGTCTCGCGTCGAGCGCGCACAAGCCCCACGAGAGTGACCCGGCTGTCGCACGCTGACACAGACACGCGGCTCATTTGTACATGTATTTATGTTATATCGTTAAATCGGGTTATAATTCGTAAAATCGAGTATATTTTTTTCATTTCATAACTTGTGATGACAAACACTATTATCTAATAATGGTGCAGAATTTAAAGAGACAACGAGTTAGCTGTCGGAGAAAAAGTAGGTAATGATAATAAGTAATAGAAGCAAAAGCGTGCATTTATGCTGCTCGATCACTTGGATTAAATTCAACCAGTACCAAGCGGCAATCAGGCGCACACACATAATATAATAATAATATCATAATAAACAAGCAAATTGGATATCTGTACAATATAATGTAATGTAATAATATAAGCAGAGATGCGGATTCGTGCATGATAATAGCCTTTAACGATTATCTATTCGCGCGAAGTGGGATTTAAATGCATTATATATATATACGGCTGCTGCGGCAAGACTATATGAATAGTCCAATCAATTAACGGATATATGTATTGCGTATGAAAGGAGGATTATCGTTATATTGCAGAGTGGCGGCGGCAGGCAGATGCGACAGAGTACGCTCGCGGGTGCATGCTACTTACTGCTGCTGCTGTTGGGCCTGCTGCTGCTGCTGATCTTCCGCGGCGACTGCTGCTTCGAGTTCGGCGACGGCTTGTTACTGACCGAGTTCGCGGCTGCGTTGCCGCTGCGTTTGCCGTAGTAGCTCGACGGGCTTACGTTCGCGGCGTTCTCGCTATTACGAAGCAGAGCCGAAGCCGGCGACGTCAACGAAGGCGGCGACGGCTTGTGATGATGAGCGTGATGAGCGTGAGTCGATGCAGTGGTAGCAGAATGATGATGATGATGATGATGATGAGTGGCAGGGCGGTGAGGAGGGGCATTGGTCACGAGGGAAGCTAGAACATGAATTGTTGAAAACAGAAAAGGACGATCACACACTGTTGCGGCTGTCGATTTTTTTTTTTTATGGGCGTCTCTACTCGCGCGGTCGATGGGACATCGCGGACGCGACGGCGGCCTGTGCTTTTGACCCAAAAATAAGAGCTTTTTATAATACGCTCGCAATATACAGCTGCTACAATATTTTTAATATAAAAACACATAATCGCGTGATGATGATGATGATGATGTTGTACTTCAATTGTATACAAGTGCCATTATCTCTCTCAGTGCGGATCTGATTTCTCTCGTTTGTTTTTGTTTTTTTTTTCAACGTACGTTTCTTATTATTACATCGGATCGAGGGCCTCGTCACCATCACCCTCGCTACGGGAACCGCCGTGCTCCTCGTCCGAGACGCCGACCTCGTCGTTGTCGCCACGCTACTCGAGCTTCTTCTCGGTCTTCTTGTTGTTGACGATCCGTCGTCGATTCGTACGATCTTCGTGCGGCCTGCGGTTTCTATACAGCAGGTTCCATTTACTTGTCACTTGCTTTTTTTTTTGTTTTTTGTTTTTTGCATTTTAGTGTACATCAAAGTGTCATCGCTATGTCTCGTCGATATGCTTTTATGCGTCTCTGATCATATACTTACGAGGTCCAAATTTGAGCGAGAGGTGTACTAAGATTCAACTGACTTTAACTACTTGAGATATTAATGCTTTGAAATGATATGCATCTTGAAATATGTGTACTATGTCTTAGGAAGTAATTGTTTAAAATAATTTTAAAAGATGCATGTCCAGCAACTGTTCGTAATTGAGTATATACCGTCGTCCTCGGCACAGAAAGGTATCGCTTTAAATTTAGAATCTATATAAGAGTACCTTAATCCCTATCTTATTAACATAGAACAGAGGTACTCTTTTGCTTCTGAATTTTAAGCGACACCTTTTTCTGCGCTAAGAACAACGATACCAGGCTAAACTAATAGTAAGTAAATATATAAACTCAACGTACGTGAATATAAAGTCAGAAATATATAGTAAAGAATCATAATACTAACTAGATAGATTAAAGTCACAATGAGTTTTGGTCAGCTAGTTTCTTGGCAGGCTACGGCTCTACTACTGTGTCTTATCAACAGCTATTTTGCATATCGAACGATCATGATATAATAAAATGTAACTATTGTATAGGCGGCAAGTATGCTTATATTGTAGGAGGAGAATAAAAAAAAACTAAGTAAGATAAAAGTAATAGTAATAGTAAAGTACTGCGCGACAAGCTGCATTTCGATATACGACGATTAAACGTGGTACCAGCTGATACGTTTCATTTAAGGCACAGAAAAGTATTCAGCAGAGTTTCAAGGCTCGACATTCGGCTCTTGAATAGCACACACATAATTCTGACACAATGTCAATTTCAACAGTACATTCAAAGACTCTGTCGTTACGATGCCTCATGCAGCTTATATCAAGCGTCGATAAATGCATCGTAAGTCATTTGAAAAAAAAATTTTATTCGAGCAAACTTGATCCCGCTTGTATAGAATGGCGATGCATTTATCGCTTGTTTTAATGAGCAAAGGGTAATCTTCAATTACGTACACATTGTCAATACAAGAAAACGACTAAAAAAAAAATAATAATAATAATTATACGGTACGAGCTGCGCGAGTTTGGCGAGGCCAATCAGCGTCGGATTACAGTGGCTCAATTAAACGAGAGGGGCGGCGGCGGGGAGGATTTGGATCGGCAATTTTTATTTCCATCGAACTTACTCGGTCGTGGCTGTCGCTCGGTGGTCTTCTCCCCGTCGACTTTGTTGGCCTGGCTGCAGGAGACGGGCCGGCGTTTGGGCGAGCGACCCTCCTTGAGCGCGGCGGGACCCGCGCTCTGCGAGCGAGCCGCCCGCGGACTGCTCTTCGGGCTGGGTCTCGAGCGAGCCGACTGCGGCGGCTCTTGGCCACCTTGGCCCACGGGCGTCTCGTCTCGTCTTCTCGGCGTCACGGGCTCCAGCTTCTCTCTCGTCGGAGAGGGAAGGAGTGCCCCGTCACCTGATAAAGAGCACAAAATCGTTACACGATACACGCAGTATTATAAGAACACGAGAGCCGAAGCGCGTCTCACCTAGCGTAACCCCGGTGGTGCGATCGAGATGATGCCTGAAGAGAAAGTCTCGGCGAGCACGTGCCAGCGCCCGATCGTTGTCCGGCCCGAAGTCCTCGGGCTGAAAGACGGGCCTGGCCTGCTCGTTGCTGGGCCTGCCCGCCGCGGGCACCGCCACCTTCCTCGTGTTCTCCTTCTCCTTCTGCTCCTTGCTGCTGGGCGACTGCTGGTGGCGCGCCAGCGACAGGGCCTCGAGGGCCTGACTGCTGCTCACGTGACGCCACAGGCCCGCGTTCTCGTCCTCGCCCGAGCCGGTCCAGTCGCGGTGCTTGTACTCCTCGGCCAGGCGCTTGAGCTCGCGACGAAGCTCGACGACTTGGGCGGCCGAGAAGGGCCGCTGCTGCTGCTGCTGCTGTTGGCTGCCGTCCGGATCGACGAGTCTCACGGCTCGACCGGCTCCCGTGGTACGTTTGCGATAATTCACGGCTGCTGGTGCCGTCGGTGCTTGATCGGGCTCGTCGCGCTCCTCGACGACGTTGCTCAATAGATGCTGAGGTGGCTGCTGCTTCCTGCCGACCAGCGGCTCGAGCTCCGACGACGATATCTGATGCGACTGTTGTTGCGCTAGGACCGCCGGCTGACCGGTAATCTGCTGCTGTTTGTTAATTTCCTGCTGGCCTCGCTTCTTGTGCACCGGAGCAATCGGGGCGGCACCACCCGGACCACCACCGCCGCCGCCGAAGAGGGAGCCCTGTCTCAGCACACCCATACTGAGGGATTTACGCGGCGGATGCTGACCGGCCTCGTTGACCTCGCCGTTCGTCAGGGCCTGCTGCTGCTTGCGCGGCCAGGCGAACTGCAGCCGATACTCGGTGCTGATCTTCGTGATGGCTTTGCTCAGCTGCGACGTCGGCAGCACCTTGGCTACCTCCTGTCGAAATGAGACAAAAAAAAAATGAACGAATGAATGAATGAAAACAGGCGAGTACATATAAAGAGATGAGGTCGCACGAGGGGCGAGACACGTACCCGCACTTTGTCAGCGACGACATTGGAGTCGAGGCAATCGACGCCGGCCGCGTCGGCTGCAGCCGCCGGTATGAACTCGTGGGTACGATAGGCCAGCTCCGGGTACTTTTTTCTTCTCGGCAGTGGTGGCTCCATGCTCGGGCCTGGCGTCGAGGAAAAAACAAAAAAGGAATCGTTCGTTTTATACACGATTGCGCAACGATGAAAAAAGAAAACTGATTGCGTATATGGAAACTGCCAGATATATAATAGAGATAATGGAGCAAAGCCTGCAGCGGAGCTTGCACATGCAGAGATATCACAGCGCAGCAGCGGCAGCAGCAGCAGCAGCGTTTTATATAACTTAAACTTACAAAACTATGTAGGGGAGTGGAAACGAGTGGTCTTGAGAGCTCGGCGAATCATCCGCGAGCTGCACTCGGCTACGTGGTAACAATTGTTACGAGTCGAGCAGCCCCCGCGCTTTTGTGTCTATATATATATATATATACTTATAATGCTTTGATACTTATAGGCCAGTGCCCCGTACAGTAGTGTTGTTGCGCGCGCGAAGAGCGAATTATAGTAGTAAAGTAGGTATATGTATACACAAATGAGCAATGGTAGTCTACTTCAACAATTGAAACAATTAAGCTCTCGGCAGCAACTTTTCGAATGCATATACATACATACATACGTACCTTGAACACACGATTCAGAGATCGGAGCTTTTTTGCATTTTACTCTCTCTTTCTCTCTCTACAGATATATACAACTGCTACGTCAACTTTCTACTTGGCTGAAGCTGCTTTGTACGTGCGTGCAGAGAAGAAAATCTCGATACTGCTATAAAACTAAGAAGGATCTCGTGCAACGATCCCATTATACACGGAACGAACAAAAATTTTTTCAGCTGCGTTCGGCAGATCGTTATAAACGCGTCGAGAAATGTGTTTCAATATTATACGCGAGAGAGAGAGAGAGAGAGAGAGAGGGTCAGGATCGAGTCGGCGTTCGTATATTATATACTTTTGTGTGTCCATGTAGTATAATAATAAGGATACGTAAAAAAAAAAGAAAAAAGAGAAACGAAGTAAATATAATAAGCCTCGTATAAGGTAGTCGCTCCGAGTTTGCGTGTCTGCGAGGCGTTGCAGCAACGCAGCAGCAGCATAACTATATACACTATATACAGCAGCGGCAGCAGTCGAGAAAACACACGATCGTGTACATCACACACGAGTAGAGCTATACGTATATATAGGGTCAGTATAACGCGGCGCGCGACTGCAGCGAGGCCGAATCCATGATGTATATCGTGTAATGTCTTTTCTCGCATGCGGGTTAATTGCCGTTACACGCACACGCACACAATCGTACATATAACATTCATTCGCATGCGCTATAACAACGAGCCAAGTATAGATCTCTGCACTCGTTGGAGCAGCAGAGCAGAGCAGAGAGAGAGAGAGAGAATATTTGATTTTGAAAAACGCCGCTATCATCATCCCGTCGCTCGCGCAAGCATCGATCCATCAGCGCCGCTGAGATGCAGTTTGTGTTGTACGAAAGTATCATAGTATTATAGATAAAATAAAGAGAAGAAAAAAAGGGGGGGACAGCGAGCAAAGAAAAGGGCGCAGGCTAGTTTTCGTTGTTGTTTTTTCGATGCGCTTCGAGCAAGTAACTAACTCACTACTACTACTAATGCTATAAGGATCGGCTCTCTTTACGAAGCTTACCTTCGCCGGTGCCAGCTACATCATCCTCGGAAGGCTTGATGACCGGCGCCGCGGCGACCAACTTGGCCTCCTGCTCTTTAGCTGAAAACAAAATTTCATTTCTCGTTTTTTTTTTGTTTTCTCTCTCGCGTCCGCAGGCTATGTAGAGCGTGTATGCGTGCTAAAATTCTAGGATATATATATTGCTCAATTAATTTTTTTTTTTTTTTTCAGTTTCTAAGATACATCATCGATTTCGACGTTACTTCGCTCTTCTGACCTTGGACAGGGGCCGGGGAGAAGGAAAGAGCGAGGAGAGGGACACCTCGACGAGTGCGTGTTATATCTCCTCGAGCCGGAGCGGAGCGCGAAATATCTGAACTACTGGTGATCGCCAGAGCTAGAGCTAGCTAGCTGCTCGAGAAAGAGAGAGAGAGTCAAAGTCAGTCACGACCTACATGAAGTTTATTATATCATCGATCTGTATATGCTCGTATTATATACCGACAGCTCGTCGTCTTCGAAAGCTTGAACTTGGACACGACGATATATAAATATCCATTCCTCGGAGTCTCCGATCGATCTCTGCTGTATCGCCGAGCGCGCGCGCGAATGTTATTTTAGTGATTTTTGCGCCTTTTTTTCGTATCTTCAACGATATACGCAAGGGTCGAAGCTGCGCGAGCTTCGGAATGCATAACGTTTGGTTTAGTGAAAAAAAAAAATTTTTTTATACCGCAGCGAGCTTTCAGGAAATTATGTGCGCCGAGAGAGAGAGAGAGAGAGAGAGGAACGCTTACAAAGTTATAGCATATAAGATACTTATGCTCGGCCGACGACGACGCCGCGGCTAATGTGTCCCTTAATTTAATGTCGTATATAGCTTACTCGAGCATAATGCGAGGTCGAGCTTGGCGGCGGCGACGATATAAGCTTTCGTACTCTCTCTCTCTCTCTTTCTCTCTGTAAAATGTAGATCGAGCGCCGCATTCGGCTGCCGGGGGGGGCTTATTATTACAGGTATATATATACTACGTAAGGTACTAGAGAGAGAGTTCACAAACGAGATCCTCGTTATCGTGTAAAGCGTACAACTGCATTTACATAACTCTATACGTATTTTAGATATGTACATTCTATATAAAAGGACTTGGCATCTGGCATAATACTCGACTTTTTTTTTATAAAAAAAAAAAGTAAAACTGCTGAGATTGTATACGGTTATACATATGTACAGGAAAAAATATAGGGCAAATATTATATGTTATAATAATAATAATGAGATGTAGCATAAAAAAGTAAGCGTATCCGCTGCTGCACTCACGATTCTGTTGCTGGTGGTGCTGTTGTTGTTGGGGCGCTCGGCGCACCACCGCCTGCTGCTGCGAGTTGTGATCCTGCTGGCCCGAGCCCGTGTACTCGTGCCAGGTGTAGGTGCTCCGGTACTCCGAGTGGAGCTGCAACGACAAAAATCGAGGAACATACATCAACGGCGAGCATATACATATATGTATCATCGTAAATACGCGCCTTGTCACGCGTACAGTGTTAATTATTCGTGATAGATATCGTGTGTGACAAGGCCATCGGTGCGCGCGGCCAACACCAGCCAAGTACACACACGTTATAGCGGCTAGATCGGACACGAGCATAGAGCATCGAACGGGCTTCGCTCAGAAGTCAGTCTCTCTCTCTCTCTCTCTCTCTCTCTCTCTGTCCGCGAGAGATATGGCGGTTAGCTACTACTCCAGGCGTGTGGGTGCGTGCGCGCGACTGTCCTATATCATCATTATCGCATGTATATACGTAGAGCGCTAATGCGTTTCGAAGAATCGCTTCCGCCTCGCCGCCACCGGCCTTATATATATGCGTTGACGCAGCGCGGAGCAGCGCGACGATATAGTTATCTCTCGTTCGCGAGCCGCCCGCGCGCCTCGCTAGTAGTACGAGTCAACGTACCGGTGCGTTTACATGTGTATATGATAGTATACGTTTCGTACGTGTGTGCGTGCGCGGGGAGTTTTATAAAGGCGAGATATCGCGCTATACGGACTCCTATATATCCTAGCGCTCGAGCGCGGGGGTAGAGTATATAAGAGAGACGTGTGGAGCGCACGACACGCAATATATATAAAGTATAAGGATATATAGGAGCTAGACACGGCGCGCCGCTGCAACGAGAACGAGGACTTGCAGCAGCAGAGGCATTATAAGCACGATGCATGTATATACGGCTATATATGTATATATATATATAGGCAAGCAGCAGTAGCAGCAGTGGCAGAGGGGAGGCCAGCCAGCCAGCCGAGTGGCGCAATGCCGCAATATAAGCGAGCAGCCCCCGACTGGAAACGGAGAAACTGCAAGTCGATTCGAATATATAGAGGTATTATAGGATCTCTCTCTCCACGCGCCGCTGCATTATCCGATTGATTCTCTCTCTCGATACTATATCCGTGTGTTTGAGCGATGCGCATGAATAGTGAAGACGACAGTCGTCGACTCGATGTCGATATTGTCTTTATAAAAGGAAAATAAGCGAGTAAAAAAGCTCGACGGAGCTGTATACACACAGCAGGACGATCGATCGACGAGGACTCGGTCTCTCTCCCTCTCTACTACTCTTCATTAAAAAAAAAGGCAGCGCAGAGTTGTGTTACGGCACACGCGTAAAAATAACCCGAGCGCGAGCGCGAGACTCGATCGACGTCGGAGTAGTTGGTGTGACCAGCAGCACGGCGAGACACCGTGGTCAACTTGACCTTGTCACACACACGCACAGACGACGGCGGATACGAGGCGGCTCCCCCGGTCGGTCGCGATTTTTGCTTTCTCTACTCTCTCTCTCTCTCTCTCTCTCTCTCTCTCACCTTGTCGATGGGCATCGAGGGACAGGCGCGACATAGGTTCCAAAACGAGCCGATCATCCTTGCGCTCTGTGTGACTGAGACGACTACTGGTGCTGCTGCTGCTGCTGATTAAATTTCGCTGTCTATATATTTCGATCGAGCGTCTGGCACAAAGCAACCTCGTCGACTCCGGGGGTTACTGTATAACCATATCGTCGTCGTGGTCGCCGCCGCCCCCCCGCGTACACGCGAACTTTGACGATGTTTTCGATCGACGCGTAATCGTTTTGAAGATATCTATGTGAATTCGCACAAGTAGGACTGAATTTTTGATGTTCTTCTTTATTACTTTCCCACGGAATTATATTTGTATAAGAGTCCTCCAGGCCGCCGCTCGATGTGCGGGCCCAGCCTAGACTGTCGTCGTGTCGCCGCTGCGAGGGCAGGAGCGTCGTCGTCGTCAGCAGCAGCAGCAGCAGCAGCAGCAGCAGTCAAGTCAGCAGCAACACACGAGCAACGCAGCACACAGTGTGCGGCACTGACGGCGCAGCTTCGGGGGAGCGCAGGCGCCGCGCGGACATAGCCGCTCGATACCCTCACCCCCTGCATACGTACATATATACATATTATAGTCAATCGCCAAGCCCGATAATACAGGGGTTGTGTCGCACCCCCTCGTACACGTAGCGCTGCACTGTTTTCCACGATCGGCCGAGCGTACGGTCGTGTGCAGCATAGATAACGGTATTACCGACGCTCGCGCTTAGATGAGCGCGCGGATGATTCGAATCGCGCCAACGCGAGGAAAAATAACGCGAATCGACTCGTTGACCCGCTTTTATATTATACGCGATCGCCCCTGCGGCGGCGGCGGCTGATCCTGTATATACGTGCGAAGCTAAGCAGTTGGCGCGCGGACAATAAAAAAGCTCTCACCTCGCGGGACACGTATGCCTAGTATACTATACTATATACATACAGAACGACGAATATAATGTGCTCGTGCATACGTTCCAAGACTTCTTTGTTCTGCAGCGGAATATAAGACAATAAGACTTTTAATCGATCGCGCGTATGGGTATGCGCACTCACGAGATTGCTGTGCTGCAGGCGCTTGGACGCTTGGACCAACAGCTGTTGTCGCTGCCTCGACGGGCGTCTTCTCCTCGACGACGACGGCGGCTGATGAAAGCTCGCCTGGGGCGTCGCGCACTTTGGACTCGCCAGGTGATGATGATTGGCCGTCTTGTTGGCCGGCATGGCTCGAGCGGATGCTATAAATATATATATTTATATTTATACCGGCCGATGTTTCGCGGCTTCGATGCGAGAGGAAAACGCGCGCGCGTGTATCGGAGCACTGCGTACCGACAGCGTTGCGTAGGCGCCTCCTCCCCCCGAGAGACTGACTGTCAGTTAGTTTCGTAAGTAAGCAGAGAGAGAGGACTATGTAAGAGTCTAGCTGCTGCTGCTTGACATATAAGAGAGACGCGCGCGCGCACGCGACCACCTTTCGGATCGCGCGTGCGGCACATGCGCCCACCTCCTCCTGCTCCTCCTCCCCCGCTGACGATGGACTCGCGGTAACTGCTGCTGCTAAGCTAGGCTAGGCTTGAACGTCTTTCGTATTTGCCGCCACGCACAACGAGAGCGATATCCTAACCATCCTTATGCGCGGGCGAGAATTGCCGATCTCGTTGCGAGATAACGCATGCTTTGTCGCGTGATGCTTTCTTCCTTACATGCTCGATACGTCGTATCGTTTAGGCGAATTTCTGAATCGTATGTATACAGTCGTCGAGTGTCGCGTATGTGCATACCTTTGGAGGAGCTAATGCAGTAGCCGATACAAGCCAGTTGGGTGCCATTCGATATTTTCAAGTTGTCGTATAGAACGATCGACTTCCGTGATTCCTCAGGAATTCATCGACGTTCCTTCCGATGCAGAGTGACCTGCGAAAATTCAAGTGCATTTAGTCCGATGAACGTTGTGAGGTATATAACGTTGAAAAGTTTCGTGCACAAGACCCCAAGACGATTTTATCGATCATTCATGCTCATGACTATAGAATTGATGTTAAAATAAAACGTTAAAGACTTTGCCCTATGCAACATTGATTTCATATCTTAGAGTAGAGGCACGACTGAATTCGAAGAAAGCTCGAGAGCTCTGTAAATTTTTGCATTTTTATTGCATCGTAATCAATATATATACAGCAATATAAGGCTGAACTGGTCAGTTTCTGAATTCACATAAGGGTATCGATTAACGTTACTTATTGTTCGCCCTTTAAAAACTTATGATTCATTCAATCGGTTTTGCAATGTATGCAAAATTGTATAAAAAACCAGAAACCAAAACTGTTTCATGAATTTCCTTGAAAGAACCGCTTCTAAAGAGCGATAGATCAACGTTATTCATTGTATTAAGTGTAATAGAAGTTGGTCATTAAAAACAATAATGCGACGCCCATTTTACAAGACTGCAATTACTTTCAAGGACGATCGGGGTCCTTTTGCTCAAGGTTTTATAGAAATAAAAAAAATTTACGATGCGTCTCGTAAATCAACCAAAAATAGAATCCGACTTGCTTGCAATACTATCTCTAAGAAGAGGCTGTATCGCATCAATTAATCATGAACACGATAACTATCAAAATATTTGTGACTTATATTTTGTCATCAAGTGCTAATTACGATGCTCGAGATTCCGCAGTATTTCCGAAAGTATCGTATCGTAAGAATTCATCGATAAGTTCAAATCGCTCGTAAAATGGGAAAATTACGTTTCTGAAATGTCAACATTTCTATATTGCTTTTGATTTTTCGCACCTATACACGATTATATTAGCTCAGGTGGATGGATTTTGCAGATCATAATCTTCGATTTTACGGTTCGTAAATTTATAAAATAAGATACTTACGAAAATACGCTGCGATTTTACAAGTACTTCTTCACGTTGGCAAGAAGACGTAACATTTGTTTTTTACGAATGGTGAAAAAAAAAAATACTAAAAAAACATTTTGTGCTCTGAAAGAAGACAAAAAGAAGACGATTCATTTACACGCTAATTACAAAATGAGTTGTTTCATTCAAACGAAGCCGGAAAGATCGATAACGTTTTGTAAATCGAAGCAATCATGACAGTTTGAAAGAATTTCGGTTGTAAGCTCTGTTTTAACGGTTAAAAAAGCGATACGACGCTGATAACGATTCGCGCGCGCGAGTCTATTTATTTTAAACGTGTATACATATAAGTCAAGCACATGTGGGTTTACCTCGAAATAAGCGTTGTGTCGTTGTGTGTATGCCAACTGCCACAGTAGTATGTAGTAGTAGTAGCAGTAGTAGTAGTCGTTAGTCACGAGCTGATCAACACGAGATAATCCAACGACTGCGCTGAGATAGGCGCCTGTACGTAAGAGATTCGAGCCTCCGATTTAGGTCGCACGCAAAACACAGTCGAAAAAATAAAGCAATGGTATATATTAAAGCAGGTGTGCGCGGATAATGTTACTACTTGGAATAGATGCGATGCAGAAAAGTAACGATTTACATTTTCGGAGTGCGCGTTCGATTGTTTCAGCGAGCAGCAGCAACCGGCCACATGCCTTTACTATGCGTCTCGGTTATTCGTTATCATCGGGCCCAGCGTTCGGCAAATCCCGCGCAAATAACTCGGCGTATCGTCTATTCATATACGGTCTTGATACAGCGAATTCCTACCAACTTGGCGATTTTCTGCGGCCGCAGTCGTCGTCGCGTGCCGCGCGCGCCGAGTATATATATACGAAATTGTTGTGCGCCTGCGCACGCCGCGCCGCCGCCGCTAGACCGAGACACTGAGAGTGAGACTCTCCGGGCGCTCGTCGGTGCTCCGAAGTTTGCGGTTCAGTTCGGAGCGCCATAGCCGCGATACATAGTAGGCTGGCTGGCACTTGGCTGGCAGGCAGGCAGCGAGTATTAAAGAGCGCGCGCGATGATTATGTTGTGCCGTGCCCGTGCCCCGTAGTTAAAGTAGCACTCGGCAGCAGCCTGTCCATGTCCGTCTGGAAATAAATTCGCTCGCGACTGTCAACCGTTGAAAGACTCTCGGGACTGTGTGTGTGTGTGTGCATGTGCAAAAAAGTGTGCGAGTGCGTGCGTGCGTGTGACTGTGCATGTGCGCCCCTCGTGAGCGAGCTCGACTCGACTCGGCTCTTGCATCGACGAGCAGCGAGACATATTTTTATACACAAAACACTGCACTGTGCACACTGTAGTATCGGATCGCTCGGAGCGCATATAGTATATACAGGGGCACGGCCGTGTGCGTGCGTGCGTGCGTGCATAGCAGCGCATCCCATGAATGCCTCTGTTATACACACACATACTCGCGGAGAGTCATGATTTGACCTTGTAGCAGTCGTCGTACTACTGCTACTACTACAACTATTACTCCTCTGCCGCCGCGGCTGCTGGCTATACCGCTGCTCTGCCTACTCCCATCGTCGTAGCAATTTTTGCTGGCTGCTGCTGCGTCCTATAGGCGTGTTGTGTTGTTGGTTCCGCACACGCTCGACACAAACAACAACTGCCATCATGACCGTGGACTTTGCCGATTATTTTTGGGTTCGTTTGGACGATCTCTCTACATATTCTATTACCGTTAATTCGCTTACCGCTTCTTATTACGCTCGGCTTGCGTTTCCTATAGCTTATGCTCGCGCGGACTCGTTCTGGTTTTTTTTTTCTACTTCGAATCTCTGCACTGCACTCGTTAACGATACGTACGTTTTCCATTTCTTCGCGTCTGCTTTTCTTCCTACTATCCAACGAGACTGCCTTATCTTACCCGTCAATTATTACCGTTCGTTACGTCAATTGAGCCTCATTGAATTATAAGCATTATCGGGGATCTTGCGCTGTCTGTCTGTCTCTGTTACGTGTATAACTTGCAGAACTGATTTCTTTCAATGTTTCTTCTTTCTCCAGGGTGAGAAGAACAATGGCTTCGACGTGCTCTATCACAACATGAAGCATGGCGTGGTGGCCAGCAAGGAGCTGGCAGACTTTCTTCGTGAAAGGTCTGTCATGGAGGAAAACAATTACAAATTGCTCAGCAAGGTGGCCAAACAAGCCAGCAACAGTAACAGTACACAAGGCACCTTTTCACCCATCTGGACGGCACTGAGGACAGCTGCTGAAAAGCTTGCCGGTCTTCACTTGCAGTTGGCCCAGAAAGTTTCTGAAATTATAAAAGACGTTGCCAAGTATTCCGACGAGCTCCACAAAAAGCATAAAAATGTGAGCCTTTTACGCTTACACGCGTTCTCTTTTATTTGTCTGCTACTGATACAGTTCTTATCAAAATCCGCCCACTTTGTGATTATGGTCCGACAGATAACAACCATAAGTTCTATTTATTTTAGGTGAAAGAAGAGGAATCCTCGACATTAGATGTAGTTCAAAATATACAAAGTATTACTATCACACTGCAAAAAGCTAAAGATACTTGTATGCAAAGAGGCCTTGAATTAGAAAAACTCAAAAAAGATAATGCCAGTCAAAAGGAATTGGAGAAAGCAGATATCAAATTTAGAAAAGCACAAGATGACTATAAAACATTGGTAGATAAGTATACCACTGTTCGCAATGATTTTGAAGCTAAAATGACACAAGCTTGCAGGGTATTTCAATTGATTCAATACTAATTTACAAATATAATTTTCTTTGTCATGCTAAATCTAATTTTTTTCTTTGTAAATTTTGTAGAGGTTTCAAGATGTTGAAGAATCACACTTAAGAATAATGAAGGAATTTTTGAACACTTATGCTGATGTTCTTCAATCAAACCACGAGCAGATTGGACAAGTTCACATTGACTTCAAAAGACAATGCTTAGACATGACAGTAGAAAAATTATTAGAGCAGTTTGTTCAAAGTAAATATACAGGATTTGAGAAGCCAGGTAATGGTATGTTCAATATTTGCTCAATACTTGTAGCACAAAAATAATGGTACAATGTGTTTCTAGGTATAATCGAATATGATCAAGTTTTGACGAGTATAGCTGAAATAACATCGCAAAGCAGCATAGACAAAAGCAACGAAACCCAGAACAAAGAAGCAACAAAAGGAGCCAACGGAGAGACCGGCGTAGCGGGTAACTTAGAGGCACTAAAAAAAACTCAAGGGGTTAAAAGGGAGGGTTATTTAACAAGAAGGGGCAGGTTCAGGCTTGATAAGGATAAGGATGAACAGAACGAAAGGGAGAGCGAAGGTGTAGAATCTTTGCAGCAGAGCAAAACCTCTCGACGTACCACTTCGCTGCTCAACCTTTTCATGTCCAACTCCCAGGGTAGGTGTATGACGTTTAATCAGTCGCACATGCTGCTATTTGTTCAATATTAATGTTAAATCGTCCGATGATCTGGATTACTGATCGTTAAATCATTGTAGGCGCAGGTCATTATTATTCGTTATGATCGAATCAACTCTTTCGAAATTGAATGTTGACGGTGACGAAAAAAAAATGTAACGCACACTTCATTATGTTTCACGGGAATCGTGCTGCTTTTGTGTTTTGTTGTTGGGTTGCTTATCGCGCCATTAATCCTTAACGACACACAATCAAACACGTGGTTTTGGTGGAAGTTGTTACAAACTTCAATCACGCAGTGACTTTCGGAATTTCATTCCTAAAATCACTGTATCATCGCGATTAAATGCAAAAAGAAACAAAAAGCAAAAACAAAAGAAAGAAAGCAATTAAACATCCGTTCTTGGTCAAGAAGATAAAAAGGAGAGTGAACGAAGAGATGAGTATTGTTTCAGAGAGGCAAAGACAGCAAGCCGGCTCTGGTTCAGCTCCTGTCACTCCTCAGGACAGTATGTCTCCTGGCGTGCCTACGGCAAGCATCTCGAGGAACCCCCTGAGAGGATCTAAGTGTAAAACTGCTTTCACTTGAAACAATTGGCATAAGCTCATTTTATTATTATTATAAAATGACATCATCACCATCATTTTATTATTATCATCAGCATTGCTTCTCTCTCGAATCTAATTAATTTCATTCATGTACCATGCGCTCACATTATAATCTGCACAAGTTCACGTTTCACGTCTCACTTTCTCAGTATTTTTTACTCACCGCTTACCATCGTCTCATGTGTATCACTTACAATATATATTTGTATTAATTATAATACATATTATAATTATTAACTTCGCTCGGTATTGTCTGTATACTTCTCAATATCTGCCTCTTTTTTGTATTCTCGCGTGGGTTTACTAACAAAATGGACGACGTCCATCGAATCATTGCGTATATAAATTAAGTAATTTTAACACTTCAATGTCGAGTCGAAACTCTTATCTACTGCGGGACTGCGACTTTTGTGTTATTATAATATCGATTACAGTTATGGCTACGTATCCAGAGGCACACGCGCTCGTATCTTATTATACTCTCGCTTGCTCGAGATTGAAAACAAAAAACAAAAAACAAAAATGAACTAACGGTGTGTCTCTGTTGATTCATTTCAGTGACAACGAATTTCGTTGTGTCTCCCCTCAGCTCTCTGTTAGGCAATCAACGTAGGTATATTACAACAGCAGCCGACCTGTTGCTGGCATTATATATTTGTTGAAATCTTTCAATTATTTAAATGCAATGTACATCGATCGCCGCTAGCATATATATAATAAATTTGAACCTGTTGAACATGTAGTTACGCAGTAGAATTGATTTCCGGTCACGAATCGTCAATTTTTTCTCGGTTCTTCGGGTCGCTTCCATCTTTTGCTCACATTATGGTTTTTTTTCTAATAATGAAAAAGAGTAACATCTGTACACGATCAGAGACTCAAGTCAGTACCGTACCACACACGATCCGTATACACGAAATAAAACACTCGATCATTCTATAATAGTGCATGATGGTTTATTCGCTCAATGTATTTTTTTGGTTTTTCATTCGACGTGAACTCGAGAGAAATAATTTGTTGTCAAAAGAAAAACACTAATGTATGTGCGTGTGCGTTGTACATAGATAAATATAAATGGTATATACTATATGACCTGTATAGGTGTGTCGTGGCATTGACACCCATAGAAAAAGAAAGGCAAATAGGGAGCTGGACTCGAATAAAAGTTGATGCACTGCGAAGTGGCTACTAACGAGGAGGAACCTCTGCAGGTGAGCCTCAAAGATCAACGAAACAAAAAAAAAAGCAAAAATTTCAAAGAAGCAAAAACAGACCTTTGCTCGCCCGTTCGCAATCTGTTGTGTTCCTTTTTTTTGCGCAGATCGAACGAGACTCTAGTCTTGGTTTTTTTAATGTCTAGAATTATTTATTTTCCAAGTGCCGAAGGGGTGAACAAAAAAAAAAAAAAAAATTACAACGCAGAGCGCGTCGCGTTCATCGAGAGTCCAGCATTAATCCGCGAACTGTACTTCATTTCTCGCGAATAATGCATAGAGGTTGCAGGTCGCAGAGCAGCAGACTCTTACACACACGCGCGCGTGTGGTTTCATTATTGGTGACGGGTTGTTTTTTTGCTCTACTGATTCTCATATCTTTGTTTTATTTCAGCTTTTATAATTGTTGTTTTTTCTACTTTTAATATTTTTCCACATATATTTACATTACTCTATGATTCAAACGACGATATTCTCCGGAAAGTTTATAGCGCCGCACGCTGTTGTCGCTGACGCCATGCTTCAAACGTGCTAAAACGTCTCTCTCATACTTAATTTTTTTGTGTAGACTCGAAAGCAACTGTGACTCGCTTGTATTTATCAACTTTAACTCTCACGAAGTATTTGCACCCTGTAAAGCACTAATATTTAATATGTATACTTTTTTTGTTAAAAAATGCGTGTTCGTCGGGTCGAGCGACTCGTGTCACTTGGAAAGTAAATTGACCATTATAGCTAATCTCTATCTTAGTAGCCGGTTCATTCGACGCTATAAATTATGGCTAATATAGTAAACATTGATAGAAAAAATTCATGTACTGCGATTTGTAACAATCATTATTACTTTAGTTCTGTGTATTGACACTATTTTATAACGTAGATGTAGAGAGTAGTAGAGAGTAGAGTCTTTGTTGCTATCTAGGCACGTGATGGTTGTATCTAGAAAAACAAAAACAAGCAGCGGTGAGAAAACGTTTTTTTGTTGACAATCGTTTTAGGGTTCCTGAGAAGCAGGCGCGAGAAGCGCAAGGAGAAAAAAGCCAAAAAGAAAAAGGACTCGGTCGAGACATCCGGAAGCAAGGACGAGGCGAAATCCGATACGTTAGTAGTACATAATAAACAGCACAAGAACGTAGCTAAATTTATTTCGACACAGCGCGGGCACACACGCTTTACACCTTATATTGTTTTCTTGCAGCGAGGACAAAGAGCAGGAATCGTCGCTGAAGAGCGCCGGTACGCCCACGCTCGAGGTCGACGAGGAGGGCTACTGCATCAAGCCCAAAGCCCCCGACGGCACCTGGGACAGCCAGGAGAAGAGCAACTTCTACTCGAGCTCGGACTCGGACTCGGAGGACGAGCGCGAGCGCAAGATTCGAGTCGAAATCAAACCGCTGAGGAACGGCGCTGGGCCCATGAGCGCGAGCGTCGACGAGCTCAGGGCCACCGTGGAGAATCTTTCGCTTTCGCCGGCGCCAGGTCTGATCGGTGGTAGCGGTCAAGGAGGGCTTTCGTCCTTGAGGGGTGGCACGCGCTCGGCTCGATCGACACCGGCGCCGACGCTGATGCCACCGCCTCCGTCGTCGTCGCTGCAGTCTACCCGCAGAGGCTCGCAAGCCACAAGTACCGGTTTCGATCCGGACGGACTGATGAAACGATCGCAGTCCGTATCGCAGCAGCTCAGCAACAACAACAGCGGCAGCAACAGTAAAACGGCCAACAGCGAGCTGCTGCTCAACAGTATATTCTCACCGAGCCAGACGCAGCAATCGAGCGCCTCGACGCCGCTGCAGAGTCCGCCGACGGTGTTGCCGATGCGCGCCCAGAGCACGCCGATAGCGGCGATGATGCCGCCGCCGCCACAGTCCGCGCCCGCGCGCACCGCCAGCTTCTTCCCCGAGGGCGATCTGTTCTCCGAGATGAGCGACGCTCCCGGGCCGGCGCTGCCGCCGAAGCAGCAGCATCAGCAGAGCTCCATAGCCATACCGAGGCCGCCGTCGCGCCGCGGCGACCCGGGCAGCAACGCCAGCGTCATGAGCAACAACACCCTCGGGCCCTCGGCCAGTCGTGGCCGCATGTCGCCCGCGACGATCAGCCGCGCGGACAGCGTGGCCAGCCTCGAGTTCCGGTCCGCCGGGGTCGCCGTGGGAACGTCTCGCGGACCCTCGCCGCTTACCATCGGCATGTCCGACACGATACCTCTTGCCGTGGCTTTTCACGAGATCGTGCACGCCTACTTTCGCGGCAGCGACGAGTCGCGTTGCCAGGTCAAGCTCGTGGGCGACATGATGCTCTCGTTCCCGGCGGGCATCGTCGCCGTGCTCACGAGCAATCCCAGCCCGGCCAAGCTGTCGTTTCGGTTGCGCAACAGCGGCCGCCTCGAGCGCCTGGTGCCCAACAGTCAGCTGGTCAACACCGTCGAGAGCCCCTCGGCGGCGGGCTCTCCCTTCTCGCCCACTTCGTCGTCGCAGCAGCAGTCTTCGACCCCGGACTCGTTCGAGTTCAACATGAGTGCCTTAACTGCGCTGCTGCGACGACAAGCCGAGCAGAATCCTCAAGCCGCCTATTTCAACGTCGACATTCTCAAGTACCAGGTGAAGGCCCGCGACGGAGCTGCCTCCTGTCCCTTTCAGCTCGTAGCCTACTGGAAGACTGGTCCCACGCACACCGATCTCAAGGTACTTGAATTCGCTCAAAATTGTGAAACGTTTTGGTTTTTATGATTATTTTTTTGTGCTCAGGTGGATTACAAGTACAATAGTCGGGCGATGGCCGCGCCGAATCCACTACTGAACCTCCAGTTATCGGTTCCCATTGACGGTGGCTTCCGATCTGTTCAGAGTCAGCCGAATGCCCAGTGGCTGCCAGAGTCCAATCGACTAATTTGGAAGTTTACCGAGCTCTCGCAACTCAGCGACGGTACTGGCGTCGGCTCGCTCAAAGCGCGCGTCGAACTGTCCAATGGTCCTGGAAATCAAGGTACCATCTTCACGCAGTTCAATTGCGAGGGCACCACGCTCTCGGGCGTCGAATTTGAACTTGCTGGGCCCGGTTACAGAGTGAGCCTTATCAAAAAACGATTTATATCAGGTATGCATTGAATGGACTACATTTTTGTTAAATGTCTCGAATACTGCATTATCATCTACTTTTTTTGACTTTTCAGGTAAATATCTTTGTGACGGTGACGTCGATCTGCGAACCCGATACGCCGCACCACCGAATATCGAATAATGATTTTGTACTCATGACTCTTGTGACAATTTGTAAAAAGATTCTGGTCGCAGATTCGATGTTGAAACGGATGTTTAATTTAAGTAGTCCGTTAAAATAAGACATTTCCCCAAGAATTCCATAGTGATTTATGTGTCGTTGTCGTTTTGAACTTTTCACCGATGTAAGATTAGCCTCTATGAAATTTCAGAATGTAGATATTTATGTATGTATAAAAGTAACAGCCGCGTATGTTCGCATTTTTTTTTGCGACTGAATTAATCGGAGGCTATACGATTGTAGGACCTTAACTTGTTTGTAAAAATGTATATTGTGCAAAGGAATAAATTTTTATACAACCTCCGAGTGAAAATATACTTCCATACAATTTATTTGTTTACACGATCGATAAATTTGTTCATTGTGACTGAATGAATTGTATTAATTATTGAATACATTAACTCAAGTGCCTGTCAACGTGTATTGTAAAATTAATGTTAACTATATGTGTCACAAATTCATCACGGCTACCTCCAACCGTTGACACTTGTGTGGACTAAATGCCGATGAATCATAACACTTGCATTGATTAATTTTGTGTAAGTTTTCAAGTTCTTGTAGTTTTAAGTTTTACGATTTTCAATTATGTCCAAGATTATCGCTGAAGTTTAGGATAATGAGTTTTTTAAGTTTCGCAGATTATTAAGATTGTTGCTTTATTGCTTGAAAAGCAGTAAAAATATTTTAATTTACCATCTTATTTAAGTTATTTATAGAACCAAAGAGTTTTCAAGCTCAAAGATTTAATTTATATATTAAAAGCATTCTCTCACACAAACATTACGTATAAAAAAATATATAAATATATATTATTGTTATAAAGGTAATAAATATAAATCATCGAAAATTTAAAATGCGTTACTTTTTTATTGATAGATTTTTACGCCATTAATGATGATGTGATATAATACACTGAATTATTTACTTATACTGCTGTGCACTTCCTTTGAAAGATGAGAAAAACACTTCCATTAATATTTCAATAATTATTTGATTTTGCATAAGATTATTGGAAATCATCGTGTTAGAACAAACTTCAAACATCATAGCCTCGGTGTATAAGGAAATACCCAGCATTTCCAGGCACTGATTTAAATATAAGATGAATTTCCATTTTCAAAATATTTGTTTCACGCCCACACGTAGTAGTAAACATCGTTATCAAAAAGAGATTGAGAGTAATTCATTATCTTATGTTAGACAATTACTTAGCATAAAGTAGGTCAATAAGAAAATAAATTTTTGTTTACAGGAAAGTGTTTTTACATATATTTCAGAGATAGGCTAGTCAGAGTATACAAACTGTGCAGCTAATCCATACAATTCTACGTAAATTTTATAGGAGTGTCTACATACCGAACTCTTTTTTTTAAATATAATCATTATCAGGAAGAAATCACAGTTATAAACAAGAGTGGTTGATCATTCTACAATTTTCCGTACATACTTATTGATTTAGTATTTTTTCATCTTTCCATGCGTAAATATACGGCAAAGTAAATGCGCGATCATCGCATTCAACCAAGTTACTAAAACGATACATAATAACATTATGCATGTTAAAATATATCATTCCTATCTAATAGGCATATCAACGAGTATAGACATGAATATACAAATAATAAAAAGAATGTACACGGTATAATAAAGAAGCGCACGCTCATATGAGTAATATGTATAAATGAGTCCTAGCAACGTGCGCGCATAATCATCATTCCAAAAGATGAACCTTACTTGTTACATATCTCGATAAACCTTAGGATTCATACAAAATAATCTAATCCATCCAAACAGCCTAAAATATCCACGATTGGTTATAACATTCATAACTATCGTAATCTTAGATTATACAACTCATACTGTATCGTCGAATACTTTTACAGTTTTAACATTAATTTCACAATTAGTTTTTACAGAAACAATCGCCGAATTTATTTTTCTAAATTTTTAACCATTTATTATTAGTTTTCGTAAACGTGTCGCTTACTCTTGCGACTACAATTTTTTCGGCAGAATTACCACCGTTACACATACATAAGATGTCTATATAAACGTGACTATAAATCTTTGAATAATTTTTAGTTTAGTGTAATACAAAAATTATGACTGTATACAGTTGAAAAAATAAGATAATCAAGAAGTCACTTGATTACAGCGCCGAAGCGCACGCGATTAGTCATCACACTTATTTATTTTATAATTGGCACGGAATTGAATCGAAATCTGCGCAAAACGAAATGATTAGTATAATGTAACACTTTTAATTTGTACAAATATCATTTTTAATCACGTAAGAAAAAGTTAACAAATGTTTGAGATCAAATCTAAACGTTTTACAAAAAAAGCGTACGATGTGTTCGTAGCACTTAGAGTTTCTCACAAGAATTAATCATTGTCGAATCGACAAAAATGAAGGTACAGCAGTGAATCTATTCAACTCTTTCATTTCTCAAACGGATATACTAGTGAACAATTTACAACGAGCAATACATTGAAGATATACGTGAGTGAGTTCGTGATACGTGTTTCGCTCGTCAATCCTCGAACAACGGATTGAACAAGCGCGTTGATTTACGAGAGGGCTCCCTTCAAAAAAGTAAATGTTTAAAAGGCAGTGTGATTTTTATTTGTAGCGTGCGTGTGAATTGATAAAAAAATCAGAAACCTGATTAGTAAAGTCAGCTCGATCATTTTAGTGAATCAATAATAAAAAAGACCGTAACGAAGACTGAAAAATGTTTTCACGGCTAAAGCCTTTACGGAAAAATAAGCTCAGCAAAGTTAGCGTAAAATAGTTACAGAGAATTTATCCGCAAAAAATGTCAAGTATTGCCGCTATTGCTGCTGAATAGATCACAGTCGGCTCTTACTTACATTTATCGAGCGAATCTTGTTTTTTAGACGGACTCGTACTCGAGGCCTCGGCGGAGCGTCTGTGCGGATCGTAGCTGTCGCAACAGATAGCCTCATCCTGAATCTGCTTTACTAGTTTGTTCACCGGACCGGAGGCAGGAAGTGTGGTTGTTTCGAACTCTGGCTTCGTGCCCGTTGGCGAGTCCTTCTCTTCGGCTATCCTCGGCAATTGACCCGAGCTCTGGGTACTGGCTATACTGATAGATATGCTGTGAGATATCTTCTGCGTGGAGTAATCCTGCTTCTCTTCGTCTTTCAACACCTGTTGCTGCTGCTGTTGCGACAATTGCTGACCACCGTTCCCTTTCGAGGAAACGATCTCACTCGACGCAGAATCTCCACTCTCTTGCTGGCTCGTCGTGCAGCTCGTTAAGCTCGAGCTGCTGGAAATCAACTGTAGCGAAAGTCGAGCGGATTGTTGCACTTTTGGGCTAGAAGAGCTGGAGGAACTACCATTTCCGCTGTTAGCAAGTGGCGAAATAGAAGTTTTGGATTCAGCAGAACGCGGGTGAAGTCGATCGGGACTGAGAGCGCGCCTCAGCAGAGGTGAACCCGGTTCGGCAGATTTGGGTCGACCGTAGGTTTTCTTCTGACTGTTTGGCGTTGACAATGAAGCACCTAAAAGAAATCAATAAGAAAGATTGATTTTTAATACATTCGTACTTCAGATAACTAACATAGCTCATACTCACCAGGACTGTAAGACTGTGTGGTATTTGAACTGCCAGGTTGATGGCCAGTAGGAAAAGCTAAAGGACTAGGACTGCGAGTGGGGCTGGCCGGTAGAGGCGAGGGGCTAGGAGTGCGAGCCAGCGGAGACAATGGAATGTGACCGACAGATTTCCGCCTGTTCGGCGAGTGAATGTTCTTCGCCGCCGTGTGCAGTTTGTGCTTCAGCCCGTGCAGCGTCGACGGTCGCTGGTAGTGCGCCTGTCCGCTGGTCGCCGCGCCGCTACTCAACGAGACGCTGGATCCGGGCGACGAGTTCGGACTGGAGCAGGGGCTCGAATTACCTACGTGCACAAATTTAATGTAATCATAGCGTTTCTCGGGGGACTGCGACGCTCGCGGCAGAGAATACCAACCGGTCGAGTGGTACGACTCCGAGCATCCTGGACGGTTGGCTCCGGTCGGCGGGGACGGACTGAAGTGTTGCGGCGAATTGCTGTCCGATTGCTGCGATCGAACGAACGCCTGGAATGAGCGAGTCGGTGTCATCATCGACGGTGAGCACAAGCCCGCGGCCATCTGCAATGGACGAGAGCGTTGATTATTAAATAGCCCAAGAAAGATCGCGTTGCAACGAGACTTCTTTCGGTTCATCGCGGATTATCGAGTGTGATGGCGTACAAAGTAAAATAGAGTGTAGAAGGAAAAACAAGCGATAAAACAAAACATAACGTAAGCGTACCATGTGTGATTTGTTGTTGCTGGACATATTAGGTGCTGACATGGGACAACTGATAGTTAATGGCTGTAAACGAAATTATAAAAAATGTAAAAAACGTGTAACCTTCGAGCGCCAGACATTTTTGATGTTTGATAATTGCAGCTGGTAATACACAAATGTCAGGTAAATTATCAAGTAATTAAGTTGATAAAATAATAAAATAATAATAACGTATAAATGATCTTGTGCGTACGTGGGTTACAAGTAAGAATAATCAACGTTAACTAGTGCGCTTCGTCGTTACCTGTTGCATCTCGGCACTGGCTCTTTTCGAGCTGATCTTTCGGAAGAGCGAAGTCTTTCGCTTCTTGTCAGAGTGATCGCGCTTCTGACGCCTCTGTCGCAGAGCTCGTTTCGCCATCTTGCACTGGGCCGGCTCGCGCTTCCTGCCGCCGCTCTTGATGCTCGTGTTCTCCAGCGGTGTGCTTCGCAACGTCACGTGGTCGCCTCCGCTCAACATGAGCTGCAGTACTTGCGTGTGATACAAACCTTGTACCGGTTCACCGTTGATGTGGGTGATCAGATCACCTGGCCGCAAACCAGCTTCGAACGCTGGACTTGATTGATCCACAGCCTGTGTTTAAGAATTCATTTTAGTCTTGGTTCAACACAACGTCAAGTTAGAAATTATTTTAGGAATTCATTACCATGACTAGATGGTGCATAGTGTAGAAATCAGTATCACCGTAATACACTCGTATCGTGTGCACCGTGAAGCCGAAACCATTGGGTCCGCGCCGTATAATAATGGGAGGTTTAAGGTTGGTAACCAAAGGACTGAGCTCACGACAAGGCGAGGTGTCACGTGAAGATGCCGTAGATGAGCCACCAGGAGACTCGATCGCTTGAGTGGAAGTCGACGGTTCAACTGATGAAAATATACAAACCGATTAATAACGAATCTTTGACGAAACAGAAATTAAAATAACTTACATGAAAAGTCGCAATTAGGTATGACTAGGGAGAGGCCACTCGTAGATGCGGATTTAATGACCGAGCGCGTTTTAAGTTTGCCACTCGGTGGCATGGGTCCAGCGGCACTGCTGGCCGTGGCACTAGTCGACTCGTAAGAATCAGTACTAGAGTTGTGCTTGTCCTCGACGAGATCCTTGCTCGACGCGCCCAGATCGAGTTTCGGCAGCTTGTCTCGGGAATGAATGTGACGTTTACGCTGGATCTGAGGACTGATGTCGTCCGACTCAGTTTGAGAACTTTCCGGTGTACTGTGATAGCAGGTCTTCGGCGTGGGCGGCGTTATCCGTCTCACCGTCATCATCTGAAACTCGACGGGATGGTCGCTCGTCGCGGCGTGCTGCTGACTAGCGGCAGATTTGCCTGGAGAATTTTCTATCGACAGGCTCGGTCTGACGAGCGCATGAGATTGTACCGGTGTCTGCTGTAGCTGTAGCTGCTGCTGCATTGCACTAGACGGTTTCGTAGCACCTTCCTCTGCCTTGTGCGGACTGCTATGCGCGGTAGATACTGGAGAGTTCAAGCTGAGTTGAGCGACCGTACGTTCAAGTTCGTTCCGGAAAAGCTGCTTCTTCTGCGTGTCCGATTCTGGATCGGGTGGCCGCGTCTGAGATATCTTTCGCGATTGTGGCGAGTACGACGAGAACGAACCGAACAGCGGGGAATCGTCGGTGTCGTCGGTGTCGTCGCCCAGATCGTGATTGTAGCGATCCATGCGACTGTCGAAATAGCTGGTGTCCTCTTCGTTCGACAATTGGGGAACGAATTCGGCCTTTTGCCTCAACAAACTGTTCCAGTTCACGCCGTAAAAGTACGGATGATCTTTGACCTCGTGCGAACCGCCCGTACCGAGTCGATCTCTGGGACTCTGCTGCAGAAGCGCGGTGATGATGTCCTTGGCTTCGGGCTGAACCGTAAAATCCTCCTCGTCGGGCCACTCGATGTCGTCGTTCACGGTGTGCGCGAATAACTCCTCCGGCGTATCACCGAAGAAGGGCACGCAACCGATCAAGAATTCGTACAATATTATACCCATTGACCACCAATCGACGGGTTTGCCGTAGCCCTGACGTAGAATCACCTCAGGTGCGATGTACTCGGGAGTTCCAAATACTTGCTTATCCGAAAACTGTCGGGTATCCTTTTCAATGTATCCCTCGTACAAGTTGGTAGCAACTGTAAGACAAATAGAACGTTGTTAATCGTTTTCTATTAAAAAATGGTATTATAATAAATTTATGTACTCACGTGACATGAGACCCATTTTACTCAAACCAAAGTCGGTTAACTTTATGTGTCCTAACGCCGTGATGAGCAAGCTAAAAACATATATAAATTAAATCACTGCATAACGAGTTGTTATAATAATTTTTTTTCGTGTCAATTTCACTTACTTATCAGGTTTGAGATCCCTGTGAACAATCCCATAACTGTGAAGATATTCAACTGCCAAAACAGTTTCAGCAAAATAAAATCTGGCCATGTCGGGAGGTAGAGGACCGATATTTTTTAATAAACTAGCACAATCACCACCTTCGACATACTCCATAACCAAACACAAATGTTTCTGCAATACAAAAATTGATATTCAAGAGACTTATATTTCAATTTCATTTTTCGATTTTTTTCTCAAAAAAAAAACAACATACCTTTGTTTCAAAACTGCAATACATGGAAACTACAAAAGGATTGTCTGTAAAACTCATGATGTCTCTTTCCGCAAACACTTGTTCCACTTGATTTCTCAGCATTAAATTATTCTTATTAATTTTCTTCATAGCAAAACGCTGCCTACTCGACTTTTCTTTAACCATATACACAGCTCCATAAGCACCATTGCTGATAAGTTTCAGTATTTCATAATCATCTTCGCAGGGTATTCTCTGCTGAACTTGCTTATCTTCATCAGACTTGTTAGAGGTACAATTATCTTCACGCTGTTGACTTTCCGCGGAGTTATTTGGATCCTCTAATTTATTCATTTCTTCTTGAAGATCAATAAATTGCAAATCGAACCTTGATCCGGACCAGACTTTTTTCTCCAACTTACCTGATATAGGATCGCGGTTCAATGACAATTTATTAATGATGTACTGAGGTATATCTTTTTCAATGCCGATCGTGATTTTAGCTTGTCCTTCGGCTTGCTCGAGGAGATGGTAAAATTCTTCTGGGTCGAATTCGAGACACTCGAGCAGACGAGCAGGTCTTGATATGATCAGAAGCAGTTTCTTAATGAGACCAGTTAGACGCGTTGCAGCTTCCAAAGATTTTTCTCTTGTCTACAGAAGATAAAAGAAATTGAAACAATTTAAAAATAGTAACATTCGAGGCGAGAAGAAAGAAAGCCTTTATATCTTACCTCCATCAGCAGACGCTCGAGGTTCTCCGTCATCTCGTAGAAGTAGCGCGTGGTAATGAGCTTCTCTTGCGACTTGTGCAGACAGTCGCGCGCCATCTCGATGATCTGGTGATGAACAAAGCGCAGAATCGGCAGCGAGTCCGGTGCCATTTGCGACACGACGTCGTACTCGTCGACGTCCTTGTTATCGTTGATGAAGCTGGTCAGGCGCTCCTCCATCTGCTGGGTGGCCTTGGGGAAGCGCTCCTTGTACATCGTGTTCATCATGACGATCTCGCTGTCGAGGATGGGCGAGCGACTGGGACTGCTGAGACTGCGCGAGCGCGGCCGATGCAGGGGCGAGCGACGACCCGTCTCGTTGAGCTCGTCGAGGCCACCGCCGCCTTGGCCTTGGCCGCCGATCATGTTACCCATGTTCGGAAAGCCGGGATGGACTCCGGAGCAAGGCGTGCCGGGTTTGGAGAAGTGACAGGACAGCATGCGGAGCTCGTCCTTGGTCGGCATCATCGGCAGCTGGTGCAGGCGCTCTTGACTCGAGCACTGCGACGAAACGTTGCTCGATCCAGGAGTGGTGCCGTAACCGCTGGAGGGTAAGCTCGCCACAGACCATCGTCGACCGTCACCGGCATTAGTCGTTCCCACGCTAATTCTGTAAAATCAGTATCATAGTTTTGTTATCTGTACTGGGAAAACTATAAAAACTTGTATCAACTTTTTTTTTATTTAACTTACCGCTTGATAGGAACGAAAGCAAAGTGAGGACTGGATGACATGCGAGGGCTCTCCAAAGGACTTCCTGCCACCGGCATGAATGCTGCGAAAATAGAAGAGAAAATTGCTCGTCAATTTAATTCGCTTATGATACTGTGCGTGATACGCGTGGCTATAAGTGAGACTTGTATTTCGTATATGAAAGACCGCCGGCCGGCTAGTGACCTTGTCGCTAGACCTTGAAAAACGCTGTGCTCAGCAGCAGTAGCAGCTCAGGAGCTTGCCAACTTTTTTTTACGAAATCTTGTCACTAGACCAAAACTCTACGAATATCGCGTACACACAAAGTGTATAAACTAATGACTGTGGGAGTCGTATTACTAAATTACGAATGTATTTAATAATTATTCGCACTCGCGCTTACCTGACAAGGGCGAGTGACAACGAGGTAAAGTTGGAGACGTCGTTGAAATGAAAGATTTTCTGTGAGATGCTTTGGTCGAACGACGTGGGACGTTGAAATCACGCTGAAAATTTTATGATACGCATGAGATAATGTTTTTTTTTTTATCTTCATTTAATTTATTGATAATTGACAAGTGATTTGATGTACGTACCATGTGAATAGAAAGAGATGGAGCTGACTTTCCAAATGCAGAGTTGCGCATTCGAACTAGATTTGAAGTTTCAGCATTACTCACTAAAAAGTCAAACCATTGGTTATTAATGAATTATATTCATATTTTCAAGTTTATGATAATTCATAAAATTGAATCATTTGAAATAAGTATAGCAAAAGGTTGCTAAAATAGAAATTACCTGTTGGAACTGGAGCCTCCTTGCTCTCTCCCATGGACGTAGCTGGTTTTGTCTGTTGTTGCCTGTCAGATTCCATTTTTCCAGCTACTTGTTCCGACTCTGCTTGATCGAACACCAGAACTCGGGCCGAGTTGCTGTGCATTCGCAGACGAGGTCTGCTTGGTCGGTTTCTAGGTTGATCCATCGTTCCAACACTTCCTACAGTAAGTGTCAGTTGTGAGTGTCATTAAAGCCATATAAATATGGAACAATGGTCAACGGCACTGGGTGGTGGGTGTTAAGGATGATGACGAATATGGAGCTGAGAGAGATGCTCTCTGACATTCAGTAAGTAAACATCAGAGTTGTGTATTGCATAATGTAATTGTTTGTTAACAATTGGCTACTGGGTCAATGCTTATTGACGATGCAAAACATTGATCACAGCATTGTGAACTTGTGCAAGCTCCAAAAAGAGGAGGCAATGCATGTGAGAGAGAGCGAGTGAGAGGTGTGTATATGAAGGCTACCTGGCAGTTTGCCCAGAGTAGCAACACAGCGTCAGTAGCATGCGTGGTTTTGTGTATACTTACGACGCGGCCAAAAAAGCGCGTCAACGAGATAGGCAAGTAGAAGAAGAAGAAGATCTGAGAGAGAGAGAGAGAGAAACACGCGTGGGCAGGACGATGACTCGTGCCTCGACGACGACTCCGCACCACACGCAGGTGTGTTAGGAGCTCATGGCTGCTGCTGTTGCTTCTTCTGCTGCTACTGCTGCTGTTGCTGCACAGGTGGATTCCATGAAGGACAACAACATGGCTCACACAGGCACACACACTGGGTTATGGTTCACACTTATTACACGCGAATCATCGCGAGCTTCTGAACGGCAACGCACATGGCGTTGCACACGAGAGAGAGAGAGAGAGAGAGAGAGAGAAAGAGAGACCTCGAAGTTGTCTCTGCGTTATAAATACATACACACGTATCGCGCACGTATATATATAAATCAATTATAATAATGGATGGTGTATTATAATAGCAACAGTTGTGTGTCTGCTTCGCACGGAGTGTGTTCACGCGGTGCGAGTTTGTGTATCGTTACATATATACAGCCACAACACAACGATGGTTGGCGCTTTATACTATCTAGCTACTGCTGCGCTGCTGCTCCGCAATAATAATCGCCGCGACGTATCGCAACAACATGCTGCTGCTGACGATTACTATTAATATATTTATTATTTGGGGAGAGAGAGAATATGTCGCGACGACGAGCAGGCGGATCGCTCACTACACGTATACACCTATATGTGTATATGATAACCCGCAGCGGAGATTACAGGTATACATGCACGAGACTATACATATATGGTTGCGCGCGCGGTTAACGCCGAGTGTCAGACTGCCGAGTCTCGCTCGTTGTCGGTGGCATGCGCGCGTGCAGCCAGCAGCAACAGCAGCGAAGCGAATGTGTCAGTGTCGGAGTCGCGCGCGTCTGCGTGTGTACGTACTCCATATATACAGAGAGAGAGAGAGAGAGAGAGAAAGAGTCGAGTATGACGTCAGTAGTGTTGACTGCAGGCCCGTAGGGTGCGTGGCTGCTGCTGCTACTGGCGTCGCCGCCGCTATGAGCTGCTGTCGAGAGGCTCTCTATGTAGCTCTTCTCTCTCTCACTCTCTTAGTCCAGTGAAAACTTACATGAAATTGCATTTTTTTGGGGAGAGATGAAACCTAGTCTACTTTATGTTTTTGGGTGTGCTGAATTCATTGCCGATATTATTTTTTACCCAAAACATCAGCGTCAGGGTGAAAATCGAGGGTGAAAGAGTTTTTCGCTGATATCTCGCGAACGAAGCAAGATACAGAAAAACTAATTGCACCAATCGATTCCTCGTGATATTTTACATCGAAAGACACTTTAAACTTTTCAAGTGTCAGTGCAAAATTGTTCACAATATTGAAAAATTAGTTTACAGCGGTCGGAGGTAGTGGGGGCCGGCGGCGCCGCGCTAGTATAGCTATATATGTCGCTTCCCCTTCGCTGCCGGCCCCCACTACCGCCGACCGCTGTAAACTAATTTTTCAATATTGTGAACAATTTTGCACTGACACTTGAAAAGTTTAAAGTGTCTTTCGATGTAAAATTTCACGAGGAATCGATTGGTGCAATTAGTTTTTCTGTATCTTGCTTCGTTCGCGAGATATCAGCGAAAAACTCTTTCACCCTCGATTTTCACCCTGACGCTGATGTTTTAGGTAAAAAATAACATCGGCAATGAATTCAGCGCACCCAAAAACATAAAGTAGACTAGGTTTCATCTCTCCCCAAAAAAAATGCAATTTCATGTAAGTTTTCACTGGACTACTCTAGCCCAAAGGCATATAAAGCATAAGCAACACACTTGTGCTATATATATATTATAATAGCGATGCACATGCGCTATTATCGATTGTATAGACCTCGGACTCTCCGAGCCTAGAGAGCGGAGAGAGAGAGAGAGAGATAATCTTCCGAGCTTCGAGCTCCGAGCTCCGGATGAGAGAGAGAGAGTAAGTGAGTGGGATGGAATAGGAAATGAGAAACTGGGGAAAGAGAGAGAGAGAGAACTGATAGACGTGCGATAAAAGCTCTCTGCTCTGCTCGGATGCCAACGAAAGCTCCGTATTTTTATTTATATGTCGGAGTTGCGTGGGTCTCTAAATGTTATGTCTACTGTCTGCTGTCATATATAGGGGGAACTAACCCAGAGCCGGATGGCCAGCAGAGGCTCCCGCGCGCACCAGGCAGGGAACTAGGGTGGCCGCCTGCTGAGAGTGCTGGGGGCTGCCCAGACTCAGCCCGATGTGGCTGGGGCGCAGATGATGGTGGTGCGCGGGCGAGGTGTTGCACGAGGCGCCCGACGGCAGACCCGGGGGCAGACGCAGCTCCGTTGGCGCCGTCGTGGTCCCGGGGAGAAGCGACTCCTTGCCTTTTGTTGCATAGCCGGCGGTGGTGGTGGGTCTGACGACGACGACTCCTCGCGGCTGCGGAGGTGGCTGCACTGCTGCTGCTGCTGATCTGCTCGACGACGATGACAGCTCTGACGGGGCTCGCTTTCGGTGGTTTCGCTCTTGCAATCACGAAGTCGCGCGGCGCACACGCGCTCCAAAAGCTTCACAGCAACGATACACGGGGGCTGGTGGTGCACTACAGCAGCCAGATCTCGTGTACGACACAATTGCGCTCGTACGTTTACGATTGCGAGCCCGCGCGCGAGGTACAGACACGTGTGTTGCCGCAGCCAGCCCGCGTCACTCGTCACACAGCAAGCTCGCGAACGCACGAAAAAGCTCGCTCGCTCCCGAGGACGTACTATCACACGCGCTACCTAGTATCACACATACACGCACACACCGCTCGCTCGTGCTCGTCCGGAGTCGCGCGCGCCGCCCAACCGACTGCCTATATCGCTGCTGCTGCTGCTTCGTACGCTTATAGGTATACGATACGCGAATCTTTGCTCTATCCGTACAACTATCCCAGTCGGAGCGCGCGCGCGCGCCAATATTATTATGCGTGCGCCCGTGTGTAGGTGTGCTCGTACCACTACTGCTACTGCTACACACCAGCAGAGAGTGAGAAAGAGAGAGGAGTATATAATCGTCATTTTCGGAGTCGGAGGCCGTTACAAGCCGTATAATATGCCACTTGCGCGCAATAATAAACTCATTATATTAATCTCGCCGCCGAGCCTATACTTATATACCGATTGACCGAATTTTATGCAGACGCACGTGCTTGCGTTGATACGTGCCTACTATATATATATGTGTGTGTATTAAAAGCTCAGCTTTTATTTTGTACGCAAATGTTAATTTATTCGTAAATAACAATATACAAATTTTGTATACTATCGTTAGTTTATACACCTATATTTATAAAAACTAGATCTTATTTACAAAATACATTCGTTCATGTACAAAATCGTCGTTTTTTTTAGCAAAATATACAAGCCTCGTAAATTTTGTCACTTATTAAACGCGCACTTTTTTTTTAACCGTAGTCGCCGTCGTTGACGTTCGCTCGATCGTTACTTACACCATCGAGCTCGGTCGAGTTATTACCGCTCGGCGAAACGGTGTTAGCATTGGTATTGGTTGCAGTGGCCAATGCAGCCGCCAATCTGACGGACAACAGATGCCTGAATTCCGAATCCAACAGAGCATCGCCGTTGACGTTGTTCGACATGATCACCTCCCTGGCGAGTCTTCGTAAACACGCCTGTCGCGTCAACGTCGACGATCCGTTACTATTATTATTCGAGCCTAAGATCTGCATCGTCGTCGCGATGTTGCTGTTGTTCTCGGGACATCTGACTTGTCGCGTGGCAGCGGTGCGACTGTTGTCTTGTTGTTGTTGCTCCGGTACCAGGACGTCGCTCATGCTCGGATTGACTCGTCCGTTTCTATTGTTGTTATCCATCGACGACGAATTCGAACTATTGTTCACGTTCGATCCGCGTTCCGAATTATTATTATTATTATTATTATTATTATTATTATTATTGTTATTGTTATTGACCGGTGCTCTCTGATTATTGCTCGACGGGCTCTGGGGATGATGAGGAGGATTTGGGAAACGATTCGATGCCGATCTTCTCGAGAGCCAGAGGGATCTTCGCCTCGCGTAGGGGGACAACACTTCGTGGAGCGTATTTCGAACCCGGACCGACTGATGCTCTCGTTGCTGCTGTTGTTGATACGCGCTTCTTATCAATCTACCCTGAGTTGAGCCGGAAAATATCATGTTTAGTAAGGCTCTGCTGCTCTCGGATACGTTGGATTGCGTAAGAGCGTTATGAAGTCTGTTGCGCAGAGCCAGATACATACAAGAATTATCCGCGTTGCCTCTATTCATCGACTCGTAATTCACTGGGCTAAACGATCCTCCTGCAAAATTACAATCACTCAATTTACATCGTTCAAAAGATGTGAAAAGAAAAAAAAACGGAATATGTCATTGATTTTTTACCTGTAGTCCTACGTTGATCCGGCAATGATCCTTGGGCACTCTGAGAGATCGTCGTATTATTTTCATTGGCATTCACAGAAAAATCATGATTTTGTAGTTGGTATAATCTGCTAAATACACTATGGCGATTTCTATCGGCTGCACCGCTGACAGATAAATAACTTACCGCGCCGGCCCGGCCATCTTCGTTATCTATTTCATCCATACTCACGTCGTCTCTCGCATCATTGCTGTCCTCGCTCGTGGAAGAATCCTCGGACAGTTGATTGTCTCTGTGAATTAATCGTCTGAACTCGGTTGGACTGATATTGCTGAGCTGCGTATTCATTCTTCGCACGTACAGTGGAAGATCTTCATCCGCGGAAGGGCCCCTTCCCATCATTTGAGCTTCCATTGACTCCTGCAATGAAAATTCAATTTGAATTATTGATTTCTCTTTGTCTCAGATATTGTAATGATGATATTAATGAGTATATTATATTTACCTGCATTGTAACAAATCTTGTAAAAAAATTTTCTCCTCTAGTACTTCCTAACAATGCTTCTATTTGTGCCATTTTAGCAGCTGCAGCAGGTGTGTTGCATAGAGCATCTAGTTCAGCTTCATCTCTGTTTACATATTGAGGCACAACTTGTTCGCCTCTTGACTTATCATCAACTGTATCAGGAACTCTGTATAAAGCAATTACAGATTCTAAAGAATTTAATAATTGAGTGGCAGTCAAGCGTTTTTGTGGTTGAAGAGCTAATAAATTTTTTATAATTCTTTTGGTTTGATCAGAAACTCTGCTGTCTCTGAAATATGAATATTATTTATAAATGAAATTTTAAATTAGTTTGGGCACATAATATTTATAAAAAACATCAATTATGATCTACTTACTCAGGTATAACATAACTCACTGATTTGATTTGATTGAACAGCTCAGATGGAGTGTTTTCATAGAATGGAAATTGTCCGTACAGCATTGTGTACAACATGACTCCCAAAGCCCACATATCAGCAGGTTTACCAGCATAATGTTTTCCAGACAAAACTTCAGGAGCAATATAGGCAGGCGATCCTCTTTGGTCATAGAGTAAGTCACTTGTAGCAGACTTATGCTCACCAAGGCAAAAGTTTGTTATTATTGTCTAACCAAAAAGACGAAAAATTAAGAAACATAAAACCATTAAATCTTTTTCAAATGTCATTCTTAAGTGATTTCTTACTTTTCTCTGGCGTATATTATAAACCAAATTGCCTAATTTTAAATCTCTATGAATGACATGTTTAGCATGAAATGCAGCTACTGTCCGAACAGTATCATAAAATATCACAAGAGTCTCTTTTTCTGATAACTTTTTCTGACTAATTACATAATCTTGTAAATTAATGAAATTTTCACTGTCAAGGTTGAAGTCATGATTTATCAAACAGTCGAGAACCAGACATAATCTTTGCTTTATTTTTCCTGTATAAACACGCTTCTTACGGCGCTTTGATTCAACCACTTTTTCATCAATGGCATAATCCTGTAAAAATAATTCATTTAGCATTTGATTTTTTTGAAAAGAATCAGTAGAAAATTGTTAGTATACTTTTTTTAAATACCTTGAAAAATTCATGTTTGTTTATAACACCTTGCTCATGTTCTAACAAGCCCAAAATAGAGTGCTCTGCGTGCATCAGCATTTTACCTTGCCGATCATCTTCAGTTTCTTGATCGAGAGAATCTTTGAGAGTTAATATTTTTAAGGTATAACACTTTTTAGTAACTTCATGTCTGGCTAAACACTGCACGATACTATGAACGGGCTGCGGTCCAACTACCGGTCCCAAGATGTAAGGCCCAGCTTTTTTAATAGTTTTCCTAGATACCCTCGAACCAGCTTTTGGCAATTTTGATTCTGCCATTCCCGGGGCTTTGCCCACGCTGTTCATAACAATACTGTTTTTAGTATCTGGTTGTCTGTTTAAATCAGCGACAAAATGTATCGAGGCTCTGGAACAAGTTCTATCGTCCAATTGACTGAAAGCTCTGTCTTGCATGGATACAATATTCAACGAATGTGCCGCGGATGCTCCATCAGTATCCATTTGCATGACATCTTGATTCATGTTATCAGCCATGATAATAAGCTCGTTCAATGAATATTTGACTGATAATCTGGAAATGATTAATAATTGACAGTTACCGACAGAGAATTCGAAGATAAGCCTCGAACAATCGATTGTATTGTTGTTGACTGCGAATGGCAGTAAACGTGAAAATTCTGCAATCGAGATAAAAAAGTACTCACTTAATATTAGGCGCGCCAGAGATATATTTCGTCAGCTACACGGTCTGCTGATGTAATACGGGCTGTTATTGTGATTAATGAGCAACAAGCCGCAACGATTGTCAATATAGCGCCGAATAAGACGAGGAAATCCACATTATAGCCCCTCTCTCATCGACTCGATTTGAACATTATTATAAAATCACACCTGTCAGCTGTCATCTTACACGATTGTATGGACACGAGCGAGTGTGTAGGTAAGTACACCGTTATAAAAGGTAAACAAAAATGCTCCGAGGCCGAGCAAAATATTATAATGCGTGTCGAAGCATGGCGTTACAGTAGACACTTCTGCTGTCATCGCGAGTTCTACAATGAAAATATTGTCAACGGTACTCGCAGCAGCGGCTGCTGCTAGACGCCGAGCACGATCGTCAGCGCCTCTAGGTGTAGCACCTGCGGATTGGAGCAGCGGATTCGAATTGTGCCCGGCCGCCGGTAAGTAGCATAAACTGAAGTACAACAATAAATAATTATATTTGTCGATTGTATTACAGTTCTGGATTTAATAACGACAAATGATAATTAAAGCAAGGTTTGCATATAACATTTACTTTACAAATTTTAATGTTTACTCATTTGTCTTTTATCCATTTTATCATAAAGTATAATAAAAAATATTTCATTTTATGCTAAAAGAAGTAGAGTTTATTCAATAGATTTTTTTCAAGCATATTTGAATTTTGTTCATGTGACAATGAAAATGTTCCATTGGTATGCATTCGATGCCAATGCCAGTAAGATATTATATTCAATTGATTTCTGTTACAGAAAGTTTGAAGAGTCCAATCATCAACGAGTATTAAGCGAAGAAATATGTGAAGGAATGGAGGATTCGGTAAATAATAATTTACGTAATTTATAGTGGAGGTACTTGAACAACATTGAATTCGATCGAGAGACTCGAGTAAATGTTTTCTATAGTAAATTAATTGCAGTATTTTTAAATTTATTACAGGATGTTATAAATTCATGCAAATACACATCAATGTAAATTACGTTATATTTTTTTATGTGAACTTTTCAAAGGATTACATGCACTTTTTTTACGGAACTTTGCTGAAGTTTCATCTCTAACAGCTACTTATTGATTAAAAAAAATAGTTGTACGTTTGTAAACGAAAGCGTAAAAATTAATAATTTAAAGCTTGTTTTGTATAATCGTTACATATACAAAATTTATCGTAAATGAAAGATATCATATTTTTAATTCAGAGCTTTTCGATGTTATCAACAGATGGAGTGTTGTGAATTCGCAAGTGGCAAAAAAATGTTCCATCAGTATAAATACAAAGCACGTTCGATAACGCGATCATTTATAAATTCGTAATCATTTATAAATTGGTTCTTATGATTTTTCGCTTAAAAATGCAGAAGAACCAAATATGGAAACTTGGCTACTCTTTGGAAGTAGATCGGCACGACGTCCGTATTTCCCGCTCGGTTCATTTTGACGTCGTAATATTTCGAAAAGGTCCTTCTATAATGTCTGGGTAATGGTCGAACATTAAATGAAAAAAAAAAGGAAGGAAGCAAAGCAAATAAACGAGAAATTGTGATTGCAAAATTTCAAGGGTAGCTTTGAAAAAGGGCGAAATAAAAATACAGCTGCAGCAGAATGAAAAGAGTGTATAGTCGGAAAAACGTGGTTGACGATGGCTTCTGCTGCTGCTTCTGCTGCTGCTGTAAATACACAGCACAGTGTATATACTTGTGTTTGTTCACAGTACACACAGTGCTGCAGTACATATTATATACGCAGATACGTTTTACACGCCGTAGTACAGTAGTAGTCAAACACTCGTCGCTCTCTCTCTCTCTCTCCATGGCTTTGAGTGAAATATCCAAATAACATGTTTGGCTGCTGCCACCGTCTGTTGAAGCACTACACGCTATTACATGATAATATTTCAGTCGACAGTCGTCGTGGTCGTCGAGATCGGTGTTATTTGCCGAGTGTCGCGCGGGCGCGCAAAGCACGAAAAAGCTTTGCACGTATGTATATACGCATTACATTATATCGAGCAGTGCGTTTACGCGATATACAAGGGTGCTGTAGCGTTAAAAGGTACTCTCGTTAATGACTGTACCAAGGTTCATCTTTTGTGTTTGTATAAAATGGGTCACGCGATGGGCTTGTTAAGAGGAAAAAAAAATAAATAAATAAGTGCCAGCTTCGCGGAAAAAGATCCTCGTCGCGGGCCGATGTATATTTTGTAAAAGCGAGAGTTTCGATCGTTTGCCGAGCTCAAACATACACCGGAATCGCTCGATAACTCCGAAATATTCTATTCTGGCGAAAGCTCCAGAAGACAGCAAATAATACGCGCGCTCGCGAGTTCGTGCGCAGTTCGCGAGCTATATAAAACAATGACTTGCGGAGGAGCTTGCGGCCACTTGGACGTCGATTAGCGCGATCTGCGTTTCTAATCGGTCTGTGGGTGTGTGTGTGTGTGTGTGTGTGTGTGTGTGTGTGTGCGATCCAGCACAAATCCTTTCGATCAACAAGTAGTACGTCACTAAGTTATGTATATATATAGGCATTGCAGCGTTTCGAGCCACGCGAAACTGTCGCACCCCACCGCGACGCGAAAAATCTTTGCACCAAGAAACCCGAAATTCCTGCGCAGGGAGGAGGAAAACTGACGTATACGGAGACACGACAGCGCAAATACGACGCGCTACTTTACGAGCGAGATCGTAAACTTCAGCCCACACGCATTATTATGCATGTATACGATACCTGCGTGCAAATTTACATACGGCAATAAAACGATGTAGAGGCGATACAGCGCGAGAGAAAGAGAGGAAAAGAAAAGCTCGTCTGCGCGGCCGATCGCGAGCGAGCTGCACCGCAACGCGGGCGGGTATCCGGTTTTTTCGCGCGCGCACCGCACATATACATAAGCTATTTTTCGCTCGCGCGCGCGAAAAAGCTCGATCCTTCTTGTTCTCCTCCCTTACTCCCTCGCACAGCAGCGAAGAGAAAACAAGCGTTCCTCTCTCTCTCTTTCTATGTACACATAATATTTTACGACGCGTCAAAAAGCACGAACCGTACATTATATATTTTGTACATGTTTATATGTATGTATGCCCTTGCACGCGTTTACATATGGTTTTTGGCTCGCGCGCGTACATAGTATTTTCTTATCGGTCTCGAATACACGATGCTCGCGAAAATTAGCATGGAAATGGGATTGTATGTGTACCTTGCAGCAGCAGCAGCAGCAGAAAGAGTTGCGCTTGGGATATTCATATTTATTCATTCGATGCACTCTTATCCAGCTCTGACCCAGTGCGCGCGCGTCACGGGTTTTCACATGCGGTTTTTCGATTATACGAACGAGTCGAGTCGCTGTGCATATTGTAATCCTGCGCGTACGCAATGTATCCTTGCTCGCGGAGAGTCCGCGATGACGATTGCGATAGAAAAAAAGCCCATACCTTTCCGATTAATCTTCGAACACGCAGACAGTGCTAAATCATATACAAACGAGTTCAAATCGTTTTAATCGAGGAAGCGACTCCTTTTTCTTATGCTTAACCAAGAGTTTACGCAAAACCTCCCCTGTTGAATCCGCGCACCAACGAATCGTTGTCTCTGGACGATCAACCATTATTATACGGTGGACGAATAAGAAAGGAATAATTATTTTGACGCAGCAATGCCGATCGAGCTTACGATTTTTAGCTCGAGCACGCGAACGCAGTTATCGAAAACGAGTCGATGTTCGATCGCGCGGCTGCGTAAGCGTAACGAACGATCGCGCGACGAGACAAAAATAGATGGGAATCGTTACAGTGCTAATTAAATGCGTCTCGGCAGCAGCTTCCCACGCGTCTCTCGAGCTTGCAAGAATCAATGCGCGCCTCGTAACGCAACGTATATACACGGACGTATACGCGCTGATTATTTGCCATCGCGCGCGCGCGCGCGCATATTTAGGAAAAGCTGCATATACATAATAATGATAACGCGACGCGTGGCCCCGAGTATCTCGAGCTTGCGTAGCGCGACGAGCGGCGCTTGCGTACCGCGCACCGACCGACCGACCGACCGACGACGACGACCGGTTCGACGGCGAGCTTTATAATACGCAAGCTCGCTGTGTGAGCGATACGTACGTACGTACGTACGCATTCCCACCCTACTCTCTATCTCTATCTCTCGGCGTATAGGGGCTGCTCGCTTGCTGCTGCTGCTGCTGCTTCTCGAGACTCGAGACCGTTCACAAGTAGCTAGCCCGTCGCGAGGAGGAGACCACGAGGCAATAGTCCAGTCTAGAGCGACTCTCTCTCTCTCCGCCTTGTATAATCGCGCTCTCGCAGTTTGCTCTCGCTCCGGCTTTACATCAGCAGCAGGCTACCGTAACGCAACGCGGCAAGGAGGATACCGGAGCTCGGAGCCCGAGACACACCAGCAGGCCGCGATCCAACGGAGAGGGACGCTTCTGAATTTATCCACCCGAGCAGCGAGCTTTATTTGCGGGGACCACTATTGTCCGTCGACTTTTATCGTAAGTTTCATTCAGAGATCGAATTTTTTCGTGTATTTTTCTCGTGCCTATTTTTTTTTTTTTTTTTAATGGAAAATTAAAATACATATTGATATACAAATGAACCTTGACCAGGGCACGCAGAAATGATACATCGTTTTGGAACGTGATCTGCGAACTTTGTATACGTTCGTCTTTTTTCCCCCCGTCTTTTTTCTCTGTTTATTGTTATTAATTTTTACCCCCCTCTACGACTCTATGACACGTGGATAACGAATGAAATTATGCGCAATCGAGGCCCCAGAGTGACTCGCAAGCTCCGCCACTCTAAAATTTCAGCAATTCCCGTTACGTCGCGAGATACATCAGTTAATTAAAAAAAAGCTCGCTCGAGCACTACGTTTTCTAAACCTTCCCGCAAGCCCTTCTTCTTTTTCCCGCGTTGCTTTACTTTATGTATCGAAAAAAAGTCACCCTGTGTTTAGAAAAATTCATATAACAAAAATATAAAGTATACACGAAGAGGAGAAGGAAGGAAAAAAAAGACAGAGTGCGCGCGCGATAAAAGCTGCCGACAATTAGTGTCAAACGCGGGGCGCTTATAGTCGAGTTCACGCTATACTCACACACACACACAACCTGGGAAAATATTTATCGTGCGCAAATCCTGTCGTCCCGTTTTCATTCGTTCTTTCTCTTCTTTTTCTTTCTTTCTCTTTTTTTTTTGCTGACTCCGCCAAAGGCTTTCAAGCCTTTTTTTTGCCGTTGTCGTTCGAGCTCATCGAAGAGAGTATGCGCGCACGATTATAAGCTCGTGATCGTGTCCGGCGCTCATTATATAGTGCCCCAGCGCCACGCGTTTTAATCACGATAAAGTATCTCTCGCGCGCCGAAGCTCGCGCGCGATTAATCATTCGTTTGTATAACGCCGCAAGCTCCACGACGAGGAAACCCCCCGCGAGGATGAGAGATAAATCAGCGATGAGTGAAAAAGTCTCGGCGCGATGCGGTCGCGCGACGATATTCACGCTGCGCCAAAGTTGAAAAGTCACAACTAGATCAGTTTTCTCGTGGGAAAAACCATGTAAGCGTGGCGAATAAGCGACCTGCGTCGATTATACGCGTATGTATTGTCTTATACAACTCATTCAAGCGCTTATTGAATTGTCCAACTGCTATTCGTGGCTATAACGTAATATCGACAACAAAAAGTTTACGCAACTAATACCGTTGACGTACGCGATGCCGTATTCCCTTTCATTCATTCAAGCTCTCTCGAAAAGTCATCGATACGCGCGCGATCGATTCTTCCATTTTACTCGATGTAAAGATTCGAATTTCTTCGAGCGTGAAAAAAAAAGATCTGGGGAAATTTCGATGTAATGCCTACGATCGGGTGCGACGAGATGAGAATAAAATGCCGCTTGACTTGGCAATGCGAGAAAAATCATTCAATTTTCCTGATTGCAGAATTTTCTGATTATAAATTTATTATCATTTCATCCACGGTTTTGTCGTAGTTCTTTTTTGCTCTCGGGAATTACATTGCCCCGAAACGGGTTAATGCGAAGAAAAATAAATTATAGATGGTCGTATAAGTTATGTACGCACATTCGCTCTGCGCCTTACGGCATCATCCGCGTGCACGCATTCGCTTCGGAAAAATCACCGAGTGACTATTTTTAGCTTCGTTCTTGCGGGCGAATTAACGACGGCGACGGGGAAACGATTGCGGGTGGAAAGTAAGGAGAAATTCGACCAGTGTGTTCGACCAGTTGCGGGGTGAAAAAAAAAAAATAAAATGCACTGCGCAAATCTTTATCGTCAACCGAGTAGTTTCACAATCCTCGTTAATTACCAGTTTGCGGCCAGCAGCAGCAGTAGCTCATGAAGCTTGTCTTCGGTTTCGCGAAACGCAATTCTTATAAATAGTCGTTTCGCGCGCGAGAGAGAGAAGAAGAAGAAGGAAAAAAAGGAAGGTAAGGAAAAAAGTCACGGCGCGAGCAGTGATTAGTCGCCCAACTAGCCAATTAGTAAGAGGACTCGCGCTGCGCCGAGTCAGTCTGATTTCTCTCGCTCGTGGAGCAGCGGGACCTCGAGGATATTTTTTTCTACTCAACGACGTCTTTTAGCTTTATATAGATGGTACATAACACTACTAATGACACTGCTGTAAGAGGATATATAATACACTGTCGGAGCTTTATTAAATATATATATATATGTATATAGGAGGGGAGTAAAATAAGGAGCTTGCGACGAGGAAATCCGGCGTACCCATTGTTACTTAGCTACTAGCTCCTTTGCGCTCGTGTACCCCTCGGATCTTCGAAGATTTACATCCATATTCCTGAGGTTTTTATTTCGGACACGGAGGACCTCCTGCCTTTTTTTACGAGCATTATAAGCTCGTCGATCGTAAAAAAAGCCACCACCAAGAGACATTAGGCGTCGGACGACGATGGTGTAAGTTAAAGCAGGTGTGGAAAATGTTTGCTATAGCTCCCTTTTACTTTTTTTTCTTTTTGCCAAATTGATGCTCCTGCGACCTATTATAGCACGAATACCTTAGCTAACACGACGCGGGCCCTTCTCTCTCTCTCTCTCTCTCTTTTATACAAATGGGGAAAGATGTAGCTTTTCGCCGCGGTAACCCAGAGAGAGTCATACGTGAGAGGCTAGAGCCTTTTTATTCACTCGTGAAAGCCACACGAAAAAGCTATTAAGATTAAAATTTATATCATCGCTCGTATACGTATCCATATACGTTCGTATAATAGCCCGAGATATCTGAAAAGAGAGTGCTGATCGATGCGCCAGCAGGCATAAAGAGCTCTCGGCTCAATCTTGAGCTTTTTTTTCATATATCCCCCCGAAAATGTCGATAATTTTGGTTAAAGAAAATCACGCGTGTCGTGACACCCTGACGATTTCGAAATTGCTTACTATTATTACATATATTTTAATTGTTTCGAGTAAATTTTTTTTTTTTAATGCGTCCTCAGCAATCGTACTCTTGTGTGCGCGCGACGTTTGTTCATCTGCGTCAGCGAGAGATGCAACACATATGCCCAGAGGGTGGTTGTTCAACGAAACCAGTGAATTTCATCTATTATCATAGATCCTGCGACTCATTCGCAGCCCACTCGTGATTCTCAGCTATTTTTGATTCGATTCAAAATTAATACAAAAAGGGAATTATTTTTTTAATCAACGTGCAGAGTCTATGAAACGTGAACTTTCAACAACGTATTGATTGAAAATATGATAGAAAAAGGGAGGCTAGCGATTTTCGATACAACGTATACCTTCGTCAATAGGATTGAATTAGAATTTTTGCTTTTTCATCAGCTACTTAAAATAAGAAGAAAATGAATATTAATTAAAGATGTCTCTTTAATTATTTTCAAAAATTCCTTTCTGAACCCTTTAATATGCCCTTCTTGACAGAGAAAAGGCAAAATTGTTTGAAAATAATGACGTAAATAAATGAAAATTTTAGTTACAAACAATAAAATCTTCTTAACCTACATTCTATACATAATCAGTTTTAGAAAATAATGCGCTAATTCCTGTTTTGATAAACATAAATTACACGAAAGGTATTTAAGAATCGCTTATTTTTGAACGAATTAAATAACTTTGACAAATGCATTAAGTTACTTTTCAAACAAAATAAAAATAAACTTCTTAATGGATAATTATCAGTTATAACTATGATGATAATATTTCATTGCGTGGCTAATGAGTTGAAGTGTAATTTTTTTAGTTTATTTTAAACAGATTAATGAGGAACTTATTTTTCGAGCAATGCGTCTTTAAACTTAGTCGAGCTGTTATTTACGGGGGCCATTGGTTTAGTAACATTTTTATATCAAAAGCTGGCTCAGACTCTTCAAACAGACGGATTGATTTGTTCGGCACCTTCAACTCTCTTTAACTTCACAACTTTATTATTTCACGTTTGGATTTGTCGATGAACGCCATTATAGATTTCTCATGTTCCATTGGTATTTGTTATTTATTATAAATATATTCATTGCTCATCAACATTTATTATTTAGCCCCAAATGCATTTATTAAATAAAAAATTTACTTGCTAGTTTTCAACATCATCTGAAATTTTTCAACTCGATGAGGAAAATTAGTGGATCTTTTTGAACTTGCTGATCGTGTCTGCCTAATGTTTTTGATCCGTGTACGTTGAAACGAGGGAAAATGAGAGAAGGCCAAGAAAAATTAGCCATCGCACCGATATGAAAAGCGTCGAAAAGTCGTGACGCGCGCGAAAATGGACCCGAATTGGCAAACGCCTTTAATTGCACTTTGAGCGTGATATATATAGTGAAAATTTGGCTTTGAAAGAGCTTGGCAGATATGTATGCACTCTAATACATATAGGCGAGCTGCAGCACAATTCGGCAGAGTAGCCGTCGCCGCCGGAAAGCTACAACGGATATATAACCACAAGCTCTCGACCCATCAGCCGAAAGATTGAAAACGATACGCGAAATGGTTTTTTATCGGACGTCGAATATAAAAAAGAAAGGAAAGAATGTATAGCCATTTTTTTGCTTATATGCCAATTATGAAACGTGCAATCCTTATCCGATTAACAAGGGCAATTCTCACATCTACATTCCAATGAAATAAAATAATGTCATAATTCGACGCGGATTTACTTCTATAGGCGTAAAATTCACTCGAACATCGATTGCAATACGCTCTGCTACGCTCGTAGCTATTTCGGAATATTTTTTTTATCACGACACAGGCTAGAGAAAGAGCGAGAGAGATTCAATTTACGCTCTATTTTAGAAAAGTACGAAATTGCGCCGCTCAAAACTTCAAAGATGCATAAATGCGTACGTAGTAGCCCCCGAACATACGTTTGGGAGTGAAAAAAGAAAAGTGTAGTCCGTTTTGCTGGCAACTGTTCCCCAATGTGCTCTCTCTCTCTCTCTCTCTCTCTCTCTCCTCTTTGCTGGCAAAAAAGAACTCGCGCAAAACTGTATTATAAGTAAGGCATTTATCTTTCGAGCGTGCGTTATGGGTTAATGTATCTCAATTTTTTTGTCGCCACGCAGAAGTGCATTTCGCGCGCGAGCGAGCGCTACAAGGGGCGAGCCGTTAAATAAATATTTAATCGAGCGATTTAACGTATCTGTTTCGGCCTGGCACGTCGCTCTCGTATACACGTCGCGATATAAAATGCATTATATATCTCTCAAATTGAATATCTCACGTACGCGTCATTTTTTTTTACTTTTTAAATGATGTATACACCGTACAGCTCACGGAGACAGGAACGTAAATAAAAAGTTTTTAAGCAAATTTCGTAATCATACAAATATGGCTGATTTGCATGTTGTAACGTCGTAATGTAGTTTCCCAGCGAGCTGCGCGCGTGCCGAAAATCTACGACAGAGCTGCCGCGCGAGCTCTCCGCAGCGCGCACGCAGCCGAGAAGTAAGTGGGACTTTTTGCTGCTGCTGCTGCGTTCGAGGCGAGTTACGACTATGGTTACGAATAAAAGCTCGCAAGCTCGCAAGCTCGGCTGCAGCAGCGCGTAAAACGATATAAAAACGCGCTACGCGCCCACCACCACCACTCCGCGTTCGTTAATTTCGCAACCTTAGCTCCCTTTGCGCGTCCGACGTTGTGAAAAAAATTAGATCCTAGCCAGCTGCTGTTTTTTTTTTCTATTTTATTTCACGATTCACAGGCGAGTCAGCATCGAAACGAGAGCGCGCGGTAGCTCGCTCCTCGAAGAGCGCGCGCGGTAATCGGCGAGAAAGGAGGAGCTTCGACCTAATAAATATATATATCTCCGTTTCTCGCGCCGATACTCGAGATGTGCACGAGGCAGCTGTTTACGGGCTGCGCGTGCCACTTGCATCGACGAGGATCGTTTGCTCTCGTTTATATGAAGCTCTCGCGATTGAATTTTTATGTGAATTCTACTAGCTTTGACGAATGCAATTTATGACTCCGAGTGTTTAATTCAACGTTCGTACATCCAACTCGTACTTCTCTCTTCTTTAAAAAAAAAAAAAAAAAAAAAAAAAAAAAAACAGCCGCAGCTCTTGATCGAGGGATTAGGTGATTTTTTAAGCTTTAGCGCGTGTTGTTTTTTCTCTCGCCTTTTACAAAATATTTCATCTCCGCAAATTATTCATCCTGCGCGTTGAGCCGTTGTGCTCCGCTCTATCTTTCATATTTTTTTTGTAGCTGCTGAAAACTAGACGTAATAGCCGCTGTTTTAAAAACTGCGATCTATATCGTTCATTTTTCTTTTCTTTTTTTTTTTTTTTGATAAAATGTTTGCATAATCGAGCGGGCTCGCATCCGCGTGCGTTGCAACTTTTTTTTGTCTCCTTCATTTTTATCCGACGCGCACGAATTTACGTATATATAAAGTGCTCCAAATTGATCGTCATTTATTTATTTTTCTCATCGGCGTGCGTAATATAGTCGACACACGCGGAAACGATAATTGGGAAAAAGCGAGAGAACGGACGAACCGCTACGTATAAAAATGCTGACGATCAGCGACAAAAAAATAAGTTGGGCGTACGAGATATAGGCAGAGACGACGAAGCGTACTCGGGCGGTCAGTGATACGAGCGTACGTGCGATCGGACGCGTATAGTGTATGGACTGTATAAGAATATATTATAACGGATCGATGAGTTCGACTCTCGTGCACATATCACGGCTGCATCTGCCAGCTGCCAAGAGAGAGAGAGAGAGAGAGAGTGACTCGGCCAAACATACTCTATACTCGCGCTACAGACGGCCGCGCAGACATTATTCATCATTGCCATTATGACTAATGACTCGGATGATTATCGCGTCTCAATCGATACAGTTTTATTTATGAGGAGAGGAGGAAGGAGAGTAGTACAGCACTGCGAAGGCTCGCCGCCGGCGGCAGCGGAAGAGTGACACACAGACTCATTCGTCTATACATCCAATGTACATATTAATATACGTCATCATTGTGCAGACGTTTCCTTCCTCTCTCGTTTCTGGGAAAAACGTTAATTAACACGGGCGAGTCTCGATAGACAAAAGGAGTATACACGAAACTTGTCTATCCTCTCTCTCTCTCTCTCTTTGGCCTATCGCGACGAGCTGAGTCGCGCGGCGCGACAAATCTATAAATCGGTAATTCGCAGAAATGGACTGCAGCAGCAGCAGCACACAAATAGGCTCGCGGTGATTTCAATGCGTCGCGGCATACTACACGGGAGGAAGCTTCTGCTTCTGCTGCACCTCCACCCACGCGCGCGCTCCACGACGTACGTACAACGAAGCAGCAGCAACTGCGTAGTAGTGCGCGTGCAACAGCTTCTCCCCCTGCTACATAATAGCGCCCAAGGCCACCTCGCGAGCTCGCTCGCGGCGACAATTCGTATCTACGTATATAAAACGTAAGAAGCAATTTTCGGTCTCATATACGTATGCGTATATGCGTGTTCTATACGACGGGATCGTAGCGGCTGTATTATAATATACGGTCGCTCGCGCGTACGCAAGGAGTGATTTTGAGTAATGGTCGCGCGCGCGCGCGTGTGAATCATATAGCGTGGGTGCGGGCAAAAAGTAGAAAATTCGTCGGTATACACGCGTTGCATTATCTTGTAAATTGAGTGTGCGATGCAGTATCGAGCAGCTCGCGGGGGAGTCGTAAGTTTCTAAGCACATACGTTGCACATATTGCTCCTCCTTCCTTCCTTCTTTTTTTTCCTTTTCTTCTTTTTTTTTTTGTAAACTTTTCTTCCTAGCCAAGTGTGCACGCGTACGCGCGCGCGCGAGCAACAGCAGCTAGATGATGAAATAGCCTCGCGCGCGCGAGCTTTCGCGAGGGTTTCGAGAGGGGCTTCTAGTGCGTTCAGGACGCAGGTCGAAGGTGTGTGTGAGGGGGAGGAGAAAAAAAAACTTTATTATCCGGTTTATATTCATGAACTTTTCAAAAGAGTGCATGGACTAACTCGTGGGCTGGCGATGTTGTGCTTCTGCTGCCGCTGCTGTTATGATTCATGTACATATTGTATAAATAATAATATGCGTAACCGCAAACTGGATTTATCGAGCCGCATAAAGAGCGTACTTGGGATTATCGCGTAAGTTTTTTATTCCTGCGATGATAATCTTCGGCGCTCGTTACAGCTATCGTCGAAGTAAAACAGCTTTCTCTCTCTCTCTCGAAAAGCGGCGATAATAAATTCGATGCGCAAAATTTTAGCAGATATGCAATTACACGAAACTCCGCTCGCGTATATTCCTTATTTAATACGAATTCAATAATAATTTTCGGATACAGCTTAACGAGCTACTCGTTTTATGTACTCGCGATATGAAGTTGATACAATATTTACTTCGTTTGTATCGTATACAAACAACAAACTTGGACAAAAACAGCTCGACGTAACACGACGCGCATACCTGCGTGTATACGGCCAGGTTTGTTTTGCTGCGCAGTTCTCCGCGATCGCAAACTTCGGCAGTCGCGAGAGTCGCGGGTAATAATACACATACATTGTATACGTACTCGCGGCGGCGGCACCCCACGCAAGGACGCAACTTTGTTTAGCCGTTTCGAGAATTAAATTAACGTCGCGCGATTCGAAGAAAAGCTTCTATTCCTTATGGTAGTAAGGCATTACAACGAGTGCGTGAATCGACTCGTAATATACAAGATGAAATTTTGCACCTTACACGCGCGGAAAGTCCCCCTTTTACATCAAGCTGCAGTGCAAGCTCCGCGGTGTGACGAGTGAGAGGGTAGAGGGGATAATATGCATTTAGCTGCCGTGTAGCAGCATATTGGAAAAGCAGCACCGCGAGTCTTATATACAACATAATTCGGTTTGGCTTTTGCTCGCTCGCTCTGCGTGACATAATTCGCGGGGCTCTGCGGCTTGCTTGTCAATTTACTCTCTATCTCTCTCTCTATCTCGCTCTCAGCGAGGCGCGTGCAAAACAAGATGGTACATCGCGCGACACCGCCACCACCACCGCGTAGTAGTAGTAGTAGTAGTAGTAGTAGTACAGCTTAAAGCTCGTCGCACGCGCGGAGCTGCAGCTGAAATTAAACGCGCCGCGACTACGACTACGACGACGTTACGATCGACGTCATTACGCGACTTGTACTACCCACGCGGATTATCTCATCCCCCTCCCTCCTTGGCTCTCTCTCTCTCTCTCTCTCTTATATCTTTGTCTCATTCGAGATTCTCAGCTCTAGACTACATCGCTCGAGAAAACATCACTTACATTGCGGCTTTATACTTTGCTTCGCGCGTGCAGGCAGGATATTGAAAATTTGAATAATTTCCACGCTCGCAGCAGCAGCTAGTCTTTTTTTTTTTTTTACTTTTTTTCAACAGAAGGAAAGGAAAGGAATTGGCCCGAGAGCGAGCAAGAAAAAAGCTCGAGCGTCGAGAGCGCGCGATTGAAGCAGATGTATAAAAACGAAGGCAAAAAGAAGGAGGCGGGCAGGCAGCTGGCAAAGTGTGCCGCTCGCTCGACTTGGACGAGTGGCCAATTTATTATATTCATGATTCTATCGAAAGGTACTGTCAAAAGAGCTGCTATACTGCCGAAGTGCGCGCGTATCCATCACCTCTCGTTGAATTAGATGCTACTATGCTGTACGCGTATACGATCGCCAGCTTTTCATCCACTATCGACTCGTTTTTTTTTTTTCTACGACGCGAATGCATTTGGCCAGTGCGTACGTGCCCCCACTTGTGTATATATACGATGAAAATACCTCTACTCGAGGCGCGACTGATTCAATTTTAACCCTTTTTACGTTGCCTCGAGACACGCAAACGACGTTGCGAGACGAAATATTACATGGAACGGATTCTCCACAGCGCGAGAGAGGTGTGAAAATTCGATCGACGCACCTACGAACGCGACGACATTCGATTATATTTCCGCGCCAGCGTAATTCCGTTATCAACCGAGGCATTCATTGATTTATGCACGCGATCGTAATCGTCGAATTGCGCGGGCGTTGGGATGTCGTAACGCACGTACATTCGCCATTCACCAACTGCGACGCAATTTTTTTAATCGTTCTCGATTCGGATACGCGTGTAAAAAGTATATTTACAGATATAACCGCGCGACGTTCGAGGCCGATATAAATGCGCGCACGCAGAGTCGTACAACGCACGCTATGCGGCATTGTCGTACAGTTTACGCCGTACAGGTTTGTTTTTATTTTTATTCGTTTTATTCATCTGGCGCGCGCGCGAAAAATTTCGGCAGAATCTGTTTTTTGCTGCTGCTGCTACGCGCGCGTTGGACCGTCAACCTTTGTATATGTATTTTTATTCGAATATATTTATCGTTTTTCGGGTGTGTGTATATACACAACGAGAAAGATTTTATCGCATTATTATATGTATCGAACGCGCGAGGAAAAAGAGAGCGAGAGAGAACATAACATCGAATTATCAATTAATACGAATGAATTGCGAAAATTATTATTTAAAGCAAATTCGATGCTCTCGCGTATAGCTTAAATAATATATATTTTTCGCGGCTCTCGCGTCGTGACCTCGACGAGATTTTACCTGCACAGCGATTATATTTTACTGCATTTTATATATAATAATTGTTGATTGACGAGTCTGATATTCTTCGAGCGCGCGGATGGATCTCTTATATATTTATTTTTATTTGCTCTCGGTCAATAATCGATCGTCGTGCTTTTTTCTCTCTCTCTCTCTCTTTCTCCGCACCGAGCCGAAGGTAGCAGCTCGTTCTTGATATTTACTTTTTTCACTCTCGCATCGAAATATTTATTCATGCGCGTTCGGTAAGGGCGGCCTTACATAATACAGTGCGCTGTCAGGATGATTCGTCGAAAAAAAAAGGAAGAAGAAGAACGAAAAACGTTCGCGGCGTGTTGCGAGTGTACTATATACGAGTCAAAGAAAGGGCAACATTTACCTTATATACGCGGAAAACTATATTTTCATTATTAAAATGGCTCTCTCTGGAGTAGTGGCCGTCGAAGTTTTCGCCGTCGCCGCGAGGACAAAAGAAAGTTCGCGATGAGCGTATAAGGGGCCGCACGGGGCGCTTCGTTGTTTTCCCAGAGAGAGAGAGAGAGAGAGAGAGAAGAAAAAGGAACCGCTGCACGTCCGCCAAGTTTTAAATAGGCACAGTTGAAAAGCCTCTGGGCTATTGCCTTTGTACTCGACGACGTCTTCGCAGTATATGCGTTTTTCAACCGTCATGCGATCGCGTTCGACGGGGAACGCATACCACGAGATAAACGACGCGCGCGTAGGTACATTATTTATTGCAAATTCCAGGGAGTACGCGTATAGTGGCGCCTTGCGACTCATTCGTCCGCGTTAGGCAAGAGCCGACGTATTTACGATCCAAGGAGTTTATCCCTTTTAATAAAGAGAGAGAGACGGCGCGTAAAGGAGATAGTCCTTGATAAGGAGAGGCATTAACGCCAAGTAGTTGCGTATATATATATATGTCCCTCGCCCGGAAAGTCCGAAAGTCTGCGGCCGAAGCGTATTACAACGGTAATGTATAAATAGCTCAAGGCCGTGCATACGTACGCGTGAAAATTTCGTATTTACGATCACCTGCGCGACACCAACTGTGTGCGTGTGTATTCGGCAACTCGGTATAAAATGTAACATTCAACTCACGCAGCGGATCTCGGGCATTGCATAGCATAGTATTTATAATCGATTATATCCCTTATAATACTCGTACCATAGTTTCCGTTCGCGATCCATCGCGTATGCCGAGCATCTGCGTGTGTGTGTATATAGATAGGGGCGGGAGAACTTTTCGTATGTATGTATGCTCGGGCTGGCACAAACTTTGCCGCGCAGCTCCCTCGTTGATACCCCGCGCGGTACATCGTATGTGTAAGCTCGTTCGTTGGTCCATTTTGATATTCATTGGCTTCTCTCTCTCTCTCTCTCTCTCCATCGCCGCCGTAGCATATCGTGAGATAGAGCGAGCTTTGAAGCAGCAGCTCGTTACACGTCCTATATCTTGCTACACAGCGGCAGCGTACTATCTATATTTACCCGAACGAAGGATACGCATACGGACGAGCGAGACTTTTTCTTAACTATTCATGCGCGCAGCTGTATGCCGTATAGCATACAGTTACGTGCACACCTACAGGTACGAAACATCCGTGGCGTCATTTAATTAGCTCGATTTCGTTATTACGGATTCCAAAGTAAAGGTCCGGATCGCTGTGCCGAGCTGCGCGATGGCAATCTCTGGATATATACGGTCGCAGAGGATCGCGAGTTGTAGATTAATCGCACACACCCATCCGCCCGCGCACCGACGACTCTTCATAATGTACATGGCAATTTTGAAGAAAGAACGTACTCGAACTATATAGATATAAAATGTGTATATAAAGGAGCTTATTTTACTCCGACGAGCTACCCGTGTACGATCCCCGAGGAGCAGCTGAGCGCGCGTATACAGACGAGCGAAGATGTGATCGTGTCTTATCTGTCCTGGTGGCGTACGTTGCAGCGCGTCAAAAGCGCGGCGGGCGCAGTCCTCCTTGAGTCTTTCTCTCTCTCTCTCGCTCTTTTGCTCTCGCTCGCGTATATATATATGAGCTATAGAGATATATATATTGTCAAGGGAATACGTCGTTGCTGCTCGTGTAAATACGGCGCGCGAGATATTGTGCTATAGTTTCGCGAACCACACATTCAAATCCCTCGCGCAGTGAAATTTCGTAATTCAATATCGTAAGTACGTGTGTAAAGCAATTGACGAGAGGTCGCGCGAGCTTTCGCGAAAATTTTGCATGTATATAGCCATACAATGTGTGCAGAAGTTGATCTTGAGCTTGCACGCGAGCTTGCGTTGGAAGTAAGAGAGAGAGAGAGAGAGAAAGAGAAACGAACTAATGGCTTCGCCTTGAAATTGCTACCGAGTTCTATTTACGTAGTCTTCGCGACGAACTTCACAATCTTCTGGCTCGTCCGCAGCTGCGAGCTTAGAGCTTAATTCTCTTAGATAAGTCGCCTACGGGCTATCTCAACGAGAAATAGAGAGAGAGAGATGGTTGAACGATGGGGGGAAAAAACAACGTTACATTATACCATACCCAAAAAAAAAGGGTAGAAAGTAAGACCAAAATTGATTCCTATTTGATAATTCAGCGCTCGTAGCAGTAAGTGGTATAAAAGTAGGTACAACGAGCAATGCATACAAACAATATATCTGTATATCATACATAAGTAGGAGGCCTGAACCGAGCGATGTATACAGCATACGCAACAGGTAGGGAGTTTGAGCCGTTTGCCTATATACAGCTCCACAGCCTGTTGAACTTTTCTGGTTTCGAAGCGTACATGCAGCGAATTTCATGCATACATGTACGTGCTCGTAGTAACAGTACGCGTAGGTAGCTGAAAATTATGTACAGCGAGCCCTTTTCAGTAGTAGTTGGCCGCGCTCGCAAACAACTCTCTCTCTCTCTCTCTCGGCCAGTGGTACATACTATTTTCTTCTTTTTTTTTTTTCGTTTGTAATAGGCAACTTTTCTGCCTGGCTAAATTACGCACGTACGTACGTACGCGTGCGTGTAACGTATACGCAACTCGGCAACGGCAGACCTCGGGCGATCGCAGCGGCGGAAAATTTTTTTAATTAAAAAAAATAAGAAAAATAAAAAAAATAGAAATAATAATAATTATGTCGGTCGTTCGGTGCGTTTGCTGGCTGGTAACAAAGCACGCGCGATCCCTGGCGTGCATAACCTCGCTGCTGCTGGAGCAGCAGCTCTGGCAGCGGCTGGAGACGGTGGCCAGAAGCAGAAGAGCCAACAAGGGCATGATCGAGATCGAGACGCGGCGCGGACAAAAGGTAAGCTCGCGCCACACCTCCCGAGAGCGCGAAAAGCCCGCTAACCCCTTTGACAAATCGTTTCGCCCGGAAGATGACGGTCTTGGAGAGCAGCGGCGGCCCCGACGGTTTCGTGCTGCCCGCCACCGCGAATCCCCTGGCGCACAGCTGGCTCTTCATCGGCGGCAAGGTGCCGTTCTATCGGGTCTGGTGGGAGTACCTCATGGACACGATCGAGACGAACTACGTCCAGCTGGCGGTGCTGCTCGTCTACGGCACCCTCTGCTTCAATTTCCAAATTCCACTGCCGAGATTCTGAGCGCTCTCGATGTGACTGCGCCCAACTACTAACTATACGAAGAGCGATAAAATGTGAACCGTAGAAAAAAAAAAAATTGTAAAATAGTGCCACCGACTGCGAGTCGAATTGTGTACAGATCGTATCTGGAGCGCGTGTGTGTGGGTGGTGTGGGTGGAACGGATGGAAAGAGTAAAGAACGAAACAAAAAAACGGAAAAATAAGTCACGAGTACAAAAAGCTCTCCTGCGTATACATTATTCAAAGCCCGAGAAGACGAGTACAACGCGGCAGCACACTTTTATCTCAATTGCGGGAGAAGAGAAGTAAGGAATACGAATCGAAGAGGGCACATTATCGGGAGGAAATCAGAGAGTGAGAGAGAGCAGTTTTGTTTAACGTCACTGGTCTCGCAGGATCTCTCTCACTCTCTCGGCCGGATTTGAAAATGCCACGATTGGCTATATAGCCTCGAGCGATAATTGCGTGATTGACGATCTGTACTCCTATCTCTCTCACTTCTCCATTCCATCGAGAGATATCAAAGGTATTGATAAAGACATAATTTAATATCGGGTGTACACAATATGCTTTGGCACGCGGTAGCATAAAGTAAATGTAAGAAGATTCGCTCTGGGTAAAGCTCTGCTGCTGCTGTGCCTCGTGTATAGTTGTTATTACGTCAAGCTCTCTCCTCTCTCTCCGCGCGTCAGCGGCAAAGTTTTGCTGCTGCTGCCGCAACCCTTTGCAAACTCGCCGGATCGTGTATAATTCGCCCGCAGAGCTTTGTGAGCAAGCGCGAGAGCGAGAGCTTACAAAGAGACGGGCATTGTATATATATAAAGCGAGCCTCGGCTGGCTGCGGTGTTGTCCATTAGCACCTATTAGCGCGCGCTCGATCCGTCAAAATTTATGTGTATTTATTTATCCGTATCCGAATGACGACGATCGTGTTGTACTATCTGCGTGCCTATTATATATATGTTTCGAGATCGCAGCCAGCTGATAATCTCTCGACGCGTTATACATCCGAGTGTCGAACGCTGCCACAGCCTGTGTAGCAGCAGGATTTTGTCGCCTCCGACGAGAGATATACAAAAAGTCCAATAAATCAATGTTTCGCGTTGCGTTGCCGTGTTATAATATAACATAACATTGTATATGTACGACCATGCGCGAGAAAAGGGTGTACGCGTACGCGCGTGCAAATAATAAATTCATTTCCGATTGGCCGTTTCGTTTTTTTTTTTTTTTTTTCATTTTATCGCATAATCGAACCGATGTAATAATAAGCTCGCTCCGCGAATAAGCGCGACTTATTTTCCGCTCGTGTCCGACCTACTATGCGCGGCTTATCTTATAGAAAGCAGCAAAATGCCAATAAGTTGCTGCTGCTATACTCGGACCATTGTAATTTCTCGGCTCTTATCTTCGGTGCTGCAGCAGCAGCAGCACGCGTGGGCGCGAGAACGCGTATATTGCGCACCTGCACCCATACACATCTTCCGACGCACTCATCTTTATTATTTTTATTATTATTATTATTATTATTAAGCTCTAATACTTTTTCTCAGTTCTCGACGTACACGCGCGCAGGTATTTTATCATATCTTATAAAGTAACTCGCTGGAGCGCGCGCTTTTACATCTCTTGCATCCTACACGTCCTTGATTACGAGTCATATTTTTTTTCATTATTTTTATTTGCAATCCATACAACTGCGACGACGAATGCGGAATTCCGGGATACATCGTATAAGGCATCTTACAACGGGAGGTTGAAGTTGCGCGCACGGCGAGAGAGACTTGATAAAATTAAATAACTTTTTGCGCGGCATTTCGAAATTGCTTTTGATGACATTGGGAGTTTTGTGCAGAATCCGAGAACACCGCAATATTATCACGGAGAGAGGAATTTTAAACTTTCATTCGAGAGTGATTATGTAGGTGTACGATTTCTCGAGCGCGTATATTCTTAATGTTGATCCAAGAGATTTTGCATTTTCGCGTAATAAATTAAATGGAAAAAACGGAAATTACTCGAGTATATAAGCAGGCAAAAAATGATTAACTTTGACTGAACAAATATTTCGTAGTTACAAATAGGATTTCTGATCCTTGAGAACGAATTCAGTTAAATAAATTGTGTTCGAGTGCAAAAAAATTAGTAGGTTCACATGAAGTAAATAAGTCGATTTAAATTATTTTATCTCTTAAATTCAAAGTGTTAAGAGCTACAAAAATGTTTTCAGTTCATCGTTGATTTACCGTAATAACGACCGTAACACGCAGTGCCTGTAATAGTCGTTGTCCATCCAGGTGAAGTGCGTGTCCCTGACAATCACAGCGGTGCTTGCGCGAGAGGCCACTGACACCGACGCGTATCCAGCTTCGCCATCTGAATTCCGCATCTTCGTGCGCGATACGCGGCTGGAAAAAAACCTACGAGTGACCCCTCCATGCATATATAATAAATTACCCCTGATGCCAAACGCGAATATAGATGTTTCACATCAAAAAAAAAAAAAAAAAAAAAAAAAAAAAAAAAANAAAAAAAAAAAAAAAAAAAAAAAATACGCGACGGTATAACTCGGCCGAAGAAATTTGATATGGTTAAAAAGCAAAAGGGGAAAGGCACGTGGGTGGACACGTGCTGCTGGCCGGGGCTCTAGGGGGGCGCACATGAGGCAAACGGAGAGAATCCGATCACCGAGGTGCTTTTCGCGCAAGAAAAAACACTCGAGCCGTAGTACATACGCAAGACATCGTAGGTATATATATACGTAGCGGAGCGCGTGTTGGCGCGTGCAGTCTTAAAAATATCCCCTCGCGTGCGATAGAGAATGAGAGAGAGAGAAAAAAGTCGATGTAGCGCGAACGAGCCGTGTACGAGCTGAAAAAACTCCGTGTCTATCCCCGTACACGCGACCGTGTAGTAGTTGGGATCCATTTACTATAGACCTTGAGTAGAGCTCTATCGCAGGCATACGGCGAGGGTATAAAAGTAGCCCCGCTCTCCTATACAGGTGTATAGATCACGCGATGATCAAAGTCGTGCCTTTGATGGTCAATGCTTCATGCTCGGACGAGTTTTCAACTCTCTCTGTATACAGTCTATATAATATTCCTCGTGCGGCGCACGTCTCGCGCGCAATATCGTACATAAGATATTCCAGCCCACGCGTCGTTGACGCAGCGGCAGTTTTTGTTGATTCTAAAAATCAAGCTAGACTTTTCTACGAGTCTGCGAGCCATTTACTGGGAATAAAAAGAAAATCGAGCGCGGCACACTCGTTACGTTAATTATGTTGACTCGTTATGAAGGGGCACAAAAATTTACGTCGACTTTTATCGCCGCTCGAGTCGTGATTTCGAAAAATTCGAGAAAAAGTTCGTGAAATAGTTATTTTTCTTTCGACTCCCCCACGCAGTCGCGGTTGATCATTATAACGACGATCGGCGATTGTGTCCGACTCTCTCGATGCGAAAGAAGCGATCGACGTTTTAGGGCAGAAACACGTCGATCCATCGCAATATCCTCCGGAGAGACGAATCGCATCGAATCTTTTGCCGGAAATTGATACAACGATTGCCCGTGAGCAGTACGGTGTATCGGGTGAATTGGGAACATCGCGCGCGCACTCGAGTTTCGAAGTCTCGGCGTCTCGATCGATAATCGCTCTCTGCTGCAGCGGTGAGTGCCTCTGCGCAAAGTAGCGCCAACTGCGTTTTTCTTATCCATGCGTTACACCAGTTCGTTCACTTTTATCGCGGGTACGGCGCGCAAATTTCGCTTCTTCTCCGAGACCGCAATTTCGGAGCGCGAGGCTATACAAATTGGCTGGCGGCACCTAATTAAATCGCTGAAATTATTTGGGTCAAGGTGATAGAGCTTCAGGCATACGTTACATTATTACACGAAGCACAACGCGCGAGCGAGCAAAAAAACTGCCCCGTAATACAATGAAACACTTTTTTTTCTCACCCGGCAGCGCGCGCGTGATATTCCTCGCCGCGAGTCTCGCTCCTTTTTATATAGAAATACGAGGTGAGCTTTTTTTCCTCCTGTTCTCTCTCTCTCTCTCTCTCTCTTCTTTCTCTTCCGCAGCTCGAGCGAGCTTGCGACGCGTATCCTATTTTAATATACGTAATAGTACTGGTATGTATACGCTATACGGCCAAGTAAGGAAAACTGACGTATGCCTGCTGCTATGTGTGTGTGTGTGTGTGTGTGTGTACTGGCGAGCCAACAGCAAGAAGAAGAATCGATTTATTCTATTATTATTCCTGAGTTGGAAATAATCTCTCTCGCTCTTTTTTTTTCTATTGCGTTTGGCGTCGCGCGAGCTTCTCCACTCGCGATTCGTTTTCACTACTTTTCTGCGTGTACATAACGCAATATGATAATAGTGCCATGATAGGTGAGTGTGTGTAGAGAAGTCATCCACGCATTTTTCTCGAATGGATATTGCATATACGTCGGAGCCCCACGCAGATGTTCTACGCATGATTTATAATAGATATTACACTTTAGTGTATTGCGTGTGTATACGCGCACTTTGTCTTGTAGGCTGTTTTCTCCGGCTCTCTAGGAGGACTTTTTTCGACTTTTTGAAAACTCTTACATATGCGAGATTAGATCTGCCGAAAAACCCTTATAGACATATTTTAAGTTTGCCACTTGCAGATTTACGGATAAAAGGTACTCGCCATCTGGCGGTGACTTTACTATGTGAGATTTACTGGCGCAAGGGAAGAACGCATACAAACAATTTCATTTTAACAATCAAATTTTTACGCTTGACTTATACGATTATTTTGACTTTACTACTTGCAGATTTACAAAGAAAGGTATACTCGCCATCTAGTGGTAGAAGTCGGCTTTAATCGTGCGCTATTAAACGCGTAGGAAATAAAGAAGTGATTTATTATTTTTTTCAAAACCGCACTTGGACATGGTGCGCATCTAATTGAATATTTTATCAATGGTAATTACGGGGAACCTCTTATTGTTACCGATTATAACTATTTAACCGTTGAGCATGTATAAAATTAGTAAACTTATATGACGATTTTTTTTTACTTTGCTGCTTGCAGATTTGCAGATGAAGGTGCTCACCACCTGGCTGCGAAAACTGACTTTAATTATGATTCAATTTTCATACATCTTCATTATCAATAAAGCCAAAAAAAGAAATCAGCACCAAAACTTCTCATTTTCAATCAAATTGTTCTAAATTGAATTATAGAATGACTTTTTTCTACGCACTTCTGCAACTAAAACAATGCATGTAATTTTGCATTAATCCTACTCAAGCGAAACTCTTCACGTGCGATTTTTTGTCGTACGCCACGTGACGCGTGTCAATTTTTCACAACCTTCGAACTTATTGTTTATCTCCCAAAATTGGCGAGAATCGACGCAGTCATCGTCGTCGTCGTCGTCGCGTACTACTCCGCACGAGCACACCCACGCGATTACAAGACGCTATACAACTCCTTTTCTTTGATTCATCCCTTTGTTGTTCTTTTTTCGACCGTTAATCCGTCTTTTCTCTCTATCTCTGCTCCTCGAGACTCTTCTTCACGCATCGACGAAGTTGAATAATACAAAATACAGTGTGACGCGCGAGGAAATTGGCACGCGAGGACGTTATGGTAATGAAAGTACATCTCTTCTATTATTGTACACGCATATATATACCGCGGAGAGGAGAGAGGGAGGGATGCGCCTGTGCTCGACCATCGACATTAATACCGCCGCGTATAACTGCCTCATCACTTGCCACGAACGCCGCAGTGGCACGCGCAAATTAACGCCGCAGCAAACCACGAGGAATTGCGAGCTTGTAAATTATATACCCGTGTAAAACTTGGCATTCGTGAGATGCGAATTCGACCGCGTGGATGCGAAAAATGTCTCCCAAGCTGAGAACGCGTGTGACGAATTCTTCAGAACAAAAATAAGCAAAGCTCGGCTGCCCATATGTGATACAATTCGATCGAGAGTGCGGGGATCCCAACGATATTCAAAGAGCAGGAGAATATTTCTTGTTTTTCGCGCGCTTCGTGGTGCAGTCGAACAGCTGCGTGGGTGGATTTTACGCATACGTACTACACACGATTATGTGTGAAAGCGTAGGACGCTGAATTACGCGCTTTCCTCTCGTGGCGATCAGAAATAGTTCGAAAGCCTCGACAGATCCATTTCACATTGTAGCCGGTCATTTTATATTGGTATTGTGATAATTATTCGTTAATTGCAGATATTTTTGATGTACGTTGGTATAGGAATATTCAAGTAAGGCGTACCTCATATAGAGACCTTTACTTTTAATGCGAGTATTAAAAGTAACGAGATGGTACTAGAACTATTTTGTTCGAGACAGGTAATAGTTCATAAATTACCGCTAGATAGCGCATTACCGAATTCTCAAAAGCCAAAAGAATAAGGAAAAAGTTCTAGCATTAAGTAAAAGCGATATTTAATCGAAAATTTAGTAATGATCGCTTAGATCTATTAAATCTATTCTAAGTAATCGGATGTATATTCGATGGCGAGAGTAAAATTCAAGATCTACTGGAAATCGCATCTAGTTTTAATTTCCGAAAAAAGCTCTCGGAATTTCACTTTCAGTCTTATGCACACCCGCGTCTCTGCTCGATACAACATGTTCCATTACTATACGGCCTCTCTCTTGTTTCGTTTCGTTTCAGAGAGAGAGAGAGAGAGAGAGAGAGAGAGAGAGAGAGAGAGAACAAAGGAGTAAAATTAAACCATGTTTACCAACGAGGCGAGATGGAAGCACATGAGCGCGACTCTGTTGCTGCTGCTTTGCTGCACGGTCCGAGCCGAGAACTCGGCGGCGCAACAAGCTCAAAAGGACGCGACGGCGGCGGCGGCGGCGGCTGCTGCTGCAGCCAACTCCGACGACGACAAAACGAACGAGATTGGCTTCTTCAGGGACGAGCTCGATAAATATTATCAGGTACAATTTATTGCTATCGCTAATGGATTAAATTTAAAACACACATTGTGTACATAATAAATCTGACTTTTCTTTCGATCGAATAAACTCGCGCGTATATACCTCAGCTATAAAAGATTAAAGTCTCTCGTCGCAGAAGCGAAAAAAATAATGAACAAAAATTTGCCCGGTTCATTTTCTCGCGATCGCAATTTCCGTCGCTTTGTATAACGCGTAATTGTCCTTGATGTATATAGCGCCAAGAGAACCCGGCAACGTCGAGGCGTCTCGGCTACTACGATCCAGCCTCGGTGCTCGTGAGACGTCTGCTCGCCGACGAGATGATGGCCAAAAAAGCTCAGCTGCTGCGCAGCTTTCAGCAGCAACACTCGAGCCGAGGAACGAAGAAAAATGATTACGACGAGGACGCGCCGCCCGCCGACTACTATTACACCGTCGGCGGCGGCGGTGGCGGAGATCTGCCCGCTGAATTCCGAAACGTCGACGAGGTGCTGGACGATCTGGCGAAACAGCGATTATTGAAGATGGCCTACTCGTCGTCGGGCCAGCCGAGAGGTGGCAAAAAGCCACTCGGTTACGGCCAACTGATCGGCGGCGGTAGCAGCGACGACGATCTCTTGTTCAACGCCTTGGACAGCAACAGCGTGAGCAGGAACAGCAACAACAACGACGAGGACGAGTACCAGCAGAAACGGGCTTACGCGCAGGGCTTCCACAGCGTGAGAGGCCGCCGAAGCGGGCCGAGCTCCTACTACGCCAACGGCAACCTGTTGGATCAGCTCGACGAGTTCGAGAAGCGCGCCCTGCTGTCGGGCTTTCAAGTGAGTATATATTATATATACTATGCATCATGTCATCGCAACGAGAGAGGAGCTTTTTTTTTGCTAACGGAGCTTTTACGTATAATAACAGAGCATGAGAGGCAAGAAGGACCTGGTGCTGGAGGATCTGCCGCTGGAGCTGGGCCGTTATGTGGCGGCCAAGCGTCGCATGCTGGGCTTTCACGGGATGCGAGGCAAACGAAGCCTCGCCCCCAATCGTAAGTGTATATATCGTTATATCGTTATTATCATTATTACGATGCCTCGGCCCTCTTATACCTTAGTTGTGTATATTATCGAGTAGCCGTGTAACGAGACGCCCTGCGGCAATTCGTTTATCGCGACCCCCGTTTTTATTGAGATCCGGATGCGTAAATAAGTACATGAGTCGTGAATACACGATTGATGCACGGGTGGAGCAAGATTTTTTTTCTTCGGGTAGTAAAATTATGAAATTTCGCGTGCAAGCTTTGGACCTGCAAGATCTAGTATAGTATTGAAAAGCTACGATGCGACTGTACATTGACATATACAATTAATTTCACTTCGCCACTTGCAGATTTACAATTAAAGGTACTAGCCATCTAGCGGCGAATGTCAGCTTTACTGATAATTGAATTTTCGAGATTCGCTGGGCACTTAACGCCAATAAGCAATCAGTATTGTGGCATCAATTTTTAATCAAAATGTTTCAATTTGAGGGTAGACTTTATACTCTTTTGTATTTATTTTTGCTTTACAATTAATTCATGCGATTGCACTTCCGTGCTTTTTTGTGCAGTTAACGTAGTCAATTAAATCAGTACTTATACATCAATTTTCATTGAAGATTTCATGTAAAATTTGACTTCATATAAAATTCAGCTTCGAGTACTTTTATTTTAATGTCTAATTTCACGTTAAATCCGCTTTCGATTTAACAATTTTTTTCAACAGAATTGTGAAAATTGTTCGTGAGTTCAAAGTAAATTTAATGGACATTCGCATCAGACTATTCAATCATTCATACCGTTAATGTACTGGAATTGTGCTACTAAAAATGAATATTCTGTATATTTATTTGATAAATTTATGGGTTAATAAATAAAAACTTTAACATTTCGCTGTCATTTTATAAGATTTAATTGCTACATTCGCATTAAAAGAAACGTATTATACTTGAAAACTAAAAAATTTAAATTTATTTAAAATTAAGGCTGGTGCGTTTAATAATCCACGTATTTTAAATTTTTTTCGGGAACGCAGTAGTTTTTAAGTTACCGCTAGATGGAGTTTGGCCGCATTTTTGCTATACCTAAAAGAGAAAAGACATTATCTAAAAGCAATTTTTCTAAACGTCTATAAATTCTATCGTCCATAAACATCGCCTATTAATGTTATATTCTCTTCGCGCGAGCGACCAATTGGCCCGGGCTTCGTTTTCTAATTACGCGTACGGCGACATTATGATAATGGCGTATTGCGAATGCAGCAATTCGGTCGTACATATTGGCCGCGCGTCGACGCGAATTCATAAACCGTTTCGTACCCGCGCGTGTTCCACATCGAAATAATAAAAGCTCGCTATAGGCGTGTTTGCGAGCGCGGGAGAGGGGGGCAAAAGTTCAGTAGCTTTGTCATTATACATTTATGGGGCGCAATAAAAATCTACGAGGCATTTGTTGCTGCGTCGTACAATATGGACGTGATAAGCCTCGATGACCTTTAATATAGTGCCTATAAGCAATAATCGGCGAGCGAAATCTTGGCGCGCGATATTAAAGAACTTCGACTTGATACGTGCGGCGATCAATGATAACACGTGCGGCAGCAGCCACACAATAGCCGCGTACGTATAAAAAAGAGCTCGGGCAGAATCACGTATTATAATGGCCTCGTATATCTATTGTCCATTTATATTCTCCGGCTTACGGGGTTGGGCTCTCAGTAGCCACATAGATAAGAGGACAAGACAAAAACAAAAGAGAGAGAGAAAAGCTCGAGCGAATTCGTTGTCTCTCGCAGTCTTGTGTAATATATATATTCGGAGTAGCTAAAAATTGATGTAACGCGTGGTACGAGCTCGCCGTCGGCGGCTGTAACGTAAGTTCGTTTCGCTCCGACACTGGTGTGCACGCATTTTGCGGCCCTCTATCCTGATGCATAAGATCACGCTCTTTCTCTCTATCGTTCTCGACGTGAATGTCGCGGCTAACGAATTCACAAAAGCTTTTGTCGCGACAACGACCAAAAGAAACGGCTAAAAACTCGAATTATACGCAGAGCGAGTTCAAAGCGAAATAGTTAGTTAGTTAGCGTCGAACTTTGGCGCGAGAATCTCTCCGCGCCTTTTGTGCTCTGTTGTTCGCGCGTTGTACATTCCTCGGCGAAGCTCAAGAGAGAGAGAGAGAGACAATATTATAAAAATAATAATGTGGACGAGAAGGAGAGATAAGCTGAACAGTTTGGGCAAGTGTTTTCTCGCCTATAGATGAATACGTAATTTCACCATGGCCATGCGGCGAAATATCAGATTGTTTTATTTCTAATCTTCGTCACTTTGCATGGGATTTTCATGAAAATTAGCGCTGAGCCATCCATCGATCTGTCGTGGTACTATGCGCCGCTCGCGTATTGGACTTAGTTACATTTATGTAACAAAAGCCCGAATCCTTCTCATGGTAAATGAAAAAATCCTGTTTTGGAATTTTTGTAGTTTTTATCTTGCACGGACTTGAACGACATAAATACCAAGGAAAAAGGGGTTAAATTTGTCTAAGAAATGCACGTGAAAGTGCATGAAAGTAAATTGCTTGCAGTGTTTTTAGCCCAGTAAAATTCAAATGAAAAATGAATGGATTCAAGGTGATATCATAAAATTGCACGAAAATCAAAATCATCATTAAAAATAAAGCATCAAAATGCACGCCTGACGCAACAAGGAAAAAATTAACGTCCTCCAAAGTACATCGTATCGAGGATTTTCCGAAGGCACGCAGTCAATCGTCGCAAGTCGATCGTAACGAGAATAACGACGCTTTCAATTCGATTAGATATGCGCGAAAAAAAAGATTTACAAAAATATATTCTCTACACAGAGGCGTGCGACGGCACACAATACACACTCGATATATATTCGTTTCGTCCGCGCGTCTGGACTCTGTATATCTCTATCCAGTCTCTCGCTCGCGCGCTCAGCCTGGCGCCAGAGGGTCGCCTCGACGATTATATTATTCTTTGCCTTTCTTCGTCGCGGATATATGCACTCTTACTGGATCTGTTTCTCTTTTCTTTTCTTCTTTTTTTTTTTTTTTGCTCTTTTGCGCATCGTCACGCGATCTCTACTCTGGGCCGCGCTGCTAATTCTCGACCGCGTGATTTGTGCGATTTGTTCGTGCGATGCGTCGTCGACGACGAGGCAAATTATATCAAACTTTCGTACTCTTTCCGTTGGATATAACGCCATTTCCGGGGGGCCCCCGCCCGAAATTCGCCCCGTTACTTTTTTGTTCTCGCGGACGGTGAACTCGACGCGCGATATAATTGAACGAGGTATATATATATCGAATTTTGTGCGCGATCGTTTTAAAGACCATCGAGCTTGCGCAAGCTCGCGAGCTATTGTAAAGTTGACACCCCCGCGCGCGACAAACTTGTGAGAAAATTGCAGCTATCTAGCTGTGCCGTCGCTTCTTTGTCGCGCAGCATCGTTAGGGCGTGTTTTGTACTTATAGACTGCGACGACTACGAGTCCCTCGATCGTGTCTGCTCCATGCAAATTAGCGACTTTTGTCGCGTCGCAACTTCTTCCGATGTATACTCTATGACAATAATGATACCATGCATCTGACACTTTTTTACTTTCAGATTTAAAAAAGTAATCGCGCGGACGACTCGAGGGGGTGTGTGCAGAGAAAAAAAACCCCATCCACCCAGCAGCAGCAGCAGCAGCAGCAACAACAACAGCGACGGAAAAACCACAATCAACCCAGCAGCAGCGTCGTATATATATATAGCTCGAATATAAAATAAATTCACTCCATGGATCCTCTCTTCCACCGATACTCTATATATAATATATAATCATTCGACCAGACTTATGCACGCGTGTTTTTCTCCGCTGACGAATGTGTGTGTGACGCAGATTATTATTATTATTATCACATAGAAAAGAGAGATTATATTTCGGGCATACGAGAGACGTCTTGTGTGTCCGTCTTCTTAAATAAGTGTGAGCTATAGCTGTGAGGTATACATGCGATACGTCTTAAATCCCTTATGGCAGTATCGTCGTATATCTCATTTATCAATGTGTGTAAAATTTCATCCTTTTCTCAATTTCCCTTCCTCTCTCTACACTTCGTTCTATAAAATTTTTTCCAACCAATTTTCATCATTTTCCTTCCGTTCTTCCTATCCTTCGTTTTAATTTTTTTTAATCCTCTTCGTTGTTGCCTATTCTTATATAAAAATCAATATATCCTCGTACTTATAATGTACCTTTCTTGTGAAAAATTCGAGTACAAATTAAACGAAAAAAAAAACGAAAGAAAAAAAGTCCAATATATTATTTTTACAAAAATCATGACAAAGTATTTAATGAAAAATGAATATAAAATGTAAGCTACCCGATACAATTAAATTTTAACGTAAGAAGCGACAGTATAATTAAGTGTTAATGGATATATCAAATTTCATGCTATATATAAATATAGTTGCGTAAGCAAAAAATAAAAATTACAATTACAAGGAGAGAAATAGATAATGATTACCTAAGAAATAAATAATTATATGAACGAGTCAAGTCATATATATTTTTCTCTGATATGAATGTTGAACTATTTGATAATAAAAATTAATCGATTGCAAATTGTTATGATATTATATATCCTTCCGGTAAACAACAAAAAGCTAAAAATGACTGCTTCGAGGACTTTACTTTACTATCGTACACCGTACTAATCCAGATAAGTCAATACGCATACACACGATGGACTGAATAAACATTGAATACGAAACAAAAAAATTAAAACCAAAATTTCATTAAAGTTATATAAAAGATTACACGAACGACTCTTATGATTCCTCGATATGTGATTGTTAATTGTGTATTATTGTTGCGAGCTGACCGTTGGTTGATGGGATGATATTTTGAACGCGGCTGCTGGCAAATGGGATGACAATTTTTGATATTAATAAAACAAAATAATAGCATTGAAAATTTAGCGGATTAAGCGAGAGAGAAAAGCCTAACAAAACAAAAGTAGATATATTATTGATTATTATTGTAATTAAATAATTTTAATGAGATTATCGCGGATTTGCCGCCCCTCTAATTCGGTGGCTCATAATAATTGTTGATCTTTTATTAATTGAAAATTGCAACGATGATCGTGTACGTATATCTGTATAGTTGTAATAATAATATGTGCATTTTCCTCGAAATATCGTGTAATAATGCTAGTGTTTCATCACAATACACAATCTGATCCGTGTCCAAACAAAAAGTAAAAAATGATAATCTTTGCACTGCTACTTATTACGCTCTTATACTGTACTTTTGTCTCTGCGAGCACATGCACACACGAGCACACATGTGTTTACTCTTTTACTCGTATAACGTCACATTTTTTTCTCTCGGTCGACCGTGCCAATTTTTCGCAATATAAAACCAGAGAAGATGTAAGTGATCTTTAGACATTAACTACTCGAGTTATTGTACTTGCGCATTTTTCCAAAAGATAAAAGAGTTTATATATATAAACAGAGCATAGATCGACTAAAAATTCTTTGGTTCGATTGGGTTTTTTGAATTTACATGATAAATAAAAAGTAACTAGTTAGAACGAATATTTGCAGCGAAATGCGGGCATTTTGAGGCGAAGATCGTACACAATGGGTGTCGCAATGAGAGAGTAATTTATTTTGTAAAGCATTTATAAAATTAGGAAAAATGTGAGAACTTCAAGATGTGTATATGGCCGTTTTTTTACTTCGCATAAATGATATATTTTATTGTTGAATTATCATTGACGCAGAGAAATTAATTCCAATTTATTGGTCGAACTGCGCAAGTGGGACGACACGAATCGGAATAATTTTACCATAATTGATTTTTTTCTGGCTATCAGCAGATTTTTAATTTGTAAAGATAAAATCTATGATCAATCCTATGATGTACTACGTATATTTCTCTTCGTTTAAAATAGTGATCTACACAATTTTTGAAAAAATCTTTAATTATATAAGAGATTAGATAAGGAAAGAGGCAAAAAGAAGAAAATGATATATCGAATTCCGAAATGTAAATAAAACAATTAGTCATATAAGCCGATGACTAGACAAGGGAGAAGATGATTTTAGCAGCTACTCGACAAAAAAACGATGTCCCGTTTTCTTTGCGTTTAGGCAGATGCTTGCTGTGCGAATCGAAGGAAGATTGGAGATTAAAAAAAAATTTATTCCTGTTCCTCATATCGGTGTACGCTGTATAAAAAAAAGAAATAAAATAAAAATGATACATGAAAAATCTCTACTTTGTCTCAATGTTGTTTGAAATCTGTGTAACCACACATACACACACACCTTCATCAAGATATACTTGAAATAATCAAGATTACTCAATTGAATTACGAAACAATGTCAAGTTTATTATAACTCTGCTCTTTTTTTTACAGATTTTTTCATTAAAATTTTCCTAGTAAAAAATTTATAAGTGTACACGTATAAACATTAAACTTTTAAAAAATTTCTGAGGCGACAGTCGTATTATTTCGGTGCACGCGACCGTGCACGGTTCGTGCTTTTTCCTTTGCAACGCAGAAAAATAATCGTTTAAATTTAAATCTATATTGCATTTAATAACAAAGCTATTTTTCCTGTACTCTTAATCGTACAGATATAATAATATTACATATAACTAGTTTTGTTAATAATATTTATAACGTTCTTTATTAACAAAAACATTTGTCAACTCAAGTTTCAGAATTATCTATTTAAAATGTAAAGATAATAAAACAATGTAAATGTAAAAGTAATAAAATCATAAATGCTTGTTTAAATAATTAATCAAATGAAATAAGTTCTGCTATCTCTGGTTCTTTCTTTTCTGGCTCTTTACGCGTGTCCGCTGGCTGTTGTAAAGGTTGCTGCTGCATTGGTTGCTGTTGCATCGGCTGCTGCTGCATTGGTTGCTGCTGCTGTAGAGAAGGTTGTTGCTGTTGTTGTTGCATCGGTTGCTGCTGCATCGGTTGCTGCTGCTGTAGAGGAGGTTGTTGTTGCTGTTGATGTTGTGGTTGTTGTTGCATCGGTTGTTGCAGTTGTTGTTGTTGTTGAAGTGACTGTTGCGGTTGGAAAAGTTGCTGCTGTTGAATCGGTTGCGGTTGCTGAACGGGCTGTTGTTTCAATGCTTGTTGCTCGGCGTGCAGCTGTTGCATCATTTGAAGATGCATTGCTTCGGCCTGTGGCTGACCCATTAAATGAGAGGTCATTAGCGAATGTCGCGTCTGAGGTTGAATTCGTTGAGTCATTTCTTCCAACTGTTGCAAAGACGTCATTTTTGAGTGGGTTTGAGCAATTGGTGATTTTTGAGCTCCCTGCATTTGTGGTACAGCTGGAGGAAGTTGAGCTGCTGCTTGCGCGTGCTGTGGTCCGCCTTCCATTCGTCCATTACTAATTTGATGCGAAACTAAAATTTCAAAGTCAACCGATTTTTTTAATAATAATTACATCATTTAATATTAATTAATATCACAAAATGAAAATTGTATAATACCTGGTAAGGACATGGTGGTAGATGGCATACTCATTTGTCCAGGCAATGTCATGTTAAGACTGTTGTGTCCTGCTGGTACCATACCTACATTTTGTGTCGAGGGGTCAATTTGACCAGCCATCATTGTCTGCCCTAAACCACTAGCGATTGAATGTGAGGGATTTTGATGATGAGAGTAAACCGAATTTACTTGCTCTGGAGCTAAGGAATGTCGTTGCTGCTGCTGTGACTGAGGTTGTGATTCAACATCAGGTAAAGTTGAAAGTGACTATAAGATTAGTAATTGGTAAAATAATTGAATGTTTGGATTTTTTTTTCATCAACAGTATACTCACGTTTATCATACCAGGTCCAGATACAGTGACTTTTCCTAAACTTTCTTGGCCAGATAAGGGTAGTCCTTCAGCACCGAGAGTTTGATTATTATAGGCTGCAGGATCAGGCATTGTTTGTTGTGGATGTTGTTTCAACATATATCCTGCTGTAGCATTCATTAGATACGGATCTGTAGGACCAGTGGCAGCCATTGGATACGAATAAATAGGCTGGCCACCAGTTTGAGTGATAGTGCCATAAGTTGGCTCTTGCATCGGATACGGCATCTGTCGTACGGGAGAGCCAGGACCACCAGGCATATCGACATATCCCCCAAGTTGATAACCACCGGACATCATGTACTGCTGTTTTTGTTGTTCAGCTCGTAATTTCATTTCCCGCTCTTGCTCTTGAATACGATTGAGAGCTTCTTCGCGTAACATCTGCAAATGTTCCTGTTTCGATTTGCGCATCACTTGAAGCTTTTGAGCCATCAAGACTTGTTTTTTGCGCTCCGCCTCTTGTTGTTCGCGCAAAACGGCTATGCGATGCTCTTCACGCAATGCGTCTAAGGCAGCTCTGGCGTCTTTGATCTGTGTAAGCTTGTCTTGTAAACCTTCAAAGTGAACTCTTTTATCCTCTTGGTCTTGAATATATCTCAATAGTTTAGAGTGCAGAGCTGTAATATTCATGAAAAGTGTTTGCACTGAGCTATCGTTTGCGATAGATCGCCCTCTTGATGAATCGCTTTTCATTCGGTTGACAAAAATCTCTACTTGCGATTTTAAGTTTTCTACAAAATTTTTCATTTCAGGATCAACTTCACCATTTTGTTGATGCTGTTGCTTTACTGGAATGATCTTTGCTGGCATTGGACTCCCCATGTTAGGGGCTGAAGGGCTAGTTACATTTAGCCTAGAGTTTTGTTCTTCCAAGGCAGATTGACGTTGTTCCCAGTACTGGCGATTGAGATATTTAGCAAGCTCAGGATCTACATCTTCGTCATCCTGAATTTTAGATGGACTCGGTCCCTTAAAGATAAAATTTCACATTATATCCATGAAATAAATTAAAAATATAATTCTTTGCTTACTGGAGATGGTGGTGGTGAATACTGGACATTTGAAAATGTTGAATTTGAAAATGCAGCAGCAGAATAAGAGGAAGCTGAATTGGAGATAATGGCACTGGTAACCCGTTTCTTCTCTTGTTCCTTATGTTCAGCTTCACTCTGACTCAATGCTAGAGCAATTTGTAATTCCTCTTCTTCTCTGAGTTCCTCATCAGTTTTTCGTGGCGGTACTTGCTGTTGTTGGGCCAAAGAACTGGTTAGATATTCAGCAGGAAGATCAGATTCTTCCCGTTTAATAGCAACCACAGGTCTAATAGAAATACAACAAAAATCTTTAATAAAAGATAAATAAAGTTAAGCAATAAATATTATGAAAATTTTACTAACTTGTTGACTAAATCATAGCAGGTATTGCAAACACGAACTTCTTTTTCAATGCCATATTTTGGTATGGTAGATGTTTTTGCTGAACATTGGTGGCAAAAAACTTGGCCACAAGCTCTACAATGGTGTTTTCTCACAAAGGTACTGAAAGCTGTTCTGCAGCGATGACACGTTTCACCATCGACCCACTCAGGAGCATTATCAGCAACGAACATAGCATCACTTTCTTGTAAGGCAGGGAATTCAAAACCTTCAGCTTTCATAATGCGCATTGTATCTTGCACTGCTCTGTATTTTGGTGTGTCTCTAAAAGCGTTGGCCCATGCTTGGATTAATTCCAATATTTTGTTTCTTACAGGTTCTTGTTGAGTTTTTTTTGCGATATCTTTCAATTGCTCCATATACTGTTTAGTGCAGACTTCGTCATGCATTATTGAGCCACAATTTTTAATACAAGATTCAAGCACCTAAAATTAATAATAACACATAAATATTATTTGAAAAATGAATCATTTTAAGAATTGCGATGCTAAACTCACTTACCAATAAACCAAAACTAGCAGTGTGAGGATTATCATTGGTAATTTTCTTATTAATGGCAGCCAAAGCTACTTTTGGTCTGTGAAATGAAAACAAAATATGATTATAGTGTCAATAAACTCATAAACATACACTTTAAAAAATTCTTCAAAAATTCATTTGGAAACACGATAAATGGAACTTTAAATACCAATCATTTATAATAATGTATTGCAAATCTAGAAGTAACTATATCTTAATCAAACATTTATTGCATGATTCTTGCCAATCAATATTAATTTAATTTTCCGACTTTTCATTCGCTTGGAACTTGAAAAAATTTGTAATAATATTTCAATCGTTAGTTACAATCATTTTGTTCCAATTAATCATGTGTACATATGTTTACGTAGGTTATGACGTATCGAATGGAATCACAAGTATTTTATTACTATTTCGCTGGTCATAAAGTACTTACGGGACGTCGCCTTGTCTTATCATATCGCAAATACTCATGATTTTTGGCCATTCTGGCTCGAGATTGAGATTGCTCGTTGCCTTCTCTGTTGAAAAAATAAATGAAGCAAAGAAAAAATTACGCCATTGTTGATGTTAAAAAGCATAAGAGAGTGTGGTGTTGCACTCGACGTTTATCAAGCGTTTGACGCATCATAATGCACTTGGTAAACAAGGAGCAGCAGCAGCACAATGCGAAGAAATAACAAAAAGAAAGACACTGACCGAGCAACTTGGTGAAATTGCTGTTGTAACTCGACAGAATCGGCATGATGGTGTTTTTCTTTATTCAAGAATACCAGATGATTTTGACGACTGTTCTTCCGAGACCGAGAGACGATAGGATTGTGCCAAGCCAACGATTGTTTTTCCCCAGCCTGAGTCACTCCTTCGAAACGTCACAGCAGCAGCAGCAGCAGCAGCAGCAGCAGCACACGACGTATATATATTATGCAGTATAGTATTGCTGTGTACACCTCTTCGTACCGAGTGCGTATATACTGTGTACTTGTAAAAATTAGATATCGAGTTTTAGCGACGACTGCTCGCGTTCGGCCGACGTTTGACACTATCACAGCAGTATAACGTACAATATGCCTTTGGTTATTGTTTTTTACACTGCGCAGTGATATGTGGAACGAAGGCAGCGTTCTGCGCTGTCAACGGTTCTCTCAGAAGCGACTGCAGCACCCACGCCGACGAGCGCGAAATTCAAATTCGCGTGTAAAGATGTAACATTAAATATCTAATTTATATTTATTTTAAATGTCTCTTTTGTATCAAATAAACAACAGTTGTGTAATTTATATGTTGAATTTTAATAATTCGAGTCAAATTGAAAATTCTTCATAAGAAATGTGACTCAAACTTTTCTTCAAAATAAAGTTTTAATTTGAATTTTGTAAAAAGTAATTGAGTAGATTATCAAGAATTAATCTAACTGATGCAAGATATATTCAATTACTGAAAAGACAAGTAAGCGGTTCTACAATTTTGAAAGCCAAACCTGTATTGACACCATTGAGCATAAAATGGAATTTCAGATACTTTTAGCTTACACCCACCCATTGAATGGAATATCTGGAATATCTATTAAATCTGTGATTTAATTTGGGGAAAATTATTATATCCTCTATAGTTTTCATAAAACTTCACTCTTCAGTTGTCTAGAATAGTGTAGATTATGTATCAAATGAAAAATGTAATATTTATGTACTTTTATGTTGATAAAATAATGAATGTCAAATAAGTGTACAAAGGTTTAAAATTAAGCATTTGAAAACAATTTAATCAATATAGTATGCATGCCGTACATAATGTAGGAAAACATTTTCATAAAATACTATATGTACAAAATTCACTGTAAGATATTTAAAATCTTACAAAACATTACTTCCATCATCCTCAACTGATCACCCTTTTTGTTCAGTTAGCAAAAATCGATTCTCATCAGTAGTCCTATAGTAATTTAATGTCAGTCAATTAAATAAAATGAATGAATTTTTTCTGATGTCATATATTAAACATTATCTATTCATTAATTTACTCCTTGCAACAATAATGTGTTAATTCATTTGAAGCAATTCAACAGCTATAAAGTATTTAAAACTTTAAATTAAAAACTATGTTACTTAAAATAAAAATATTAATTATTACAGTATCATTAATTGAGCAATGATATTAACTTTGAGTTAAAACTATGATTTCATTTTATACATGATTCATAAAATCAATGTATTCAGTCTTGGCTTGGAATTTGTTATTGTTTGACAGGAACATCTACAGGATAGCAATCATGACGAATTTCCTCGGCCGCGATGGAGAGCTCCTGCTCGCTATCGTTGTTGTGTTTCTCCATTTTATTACCAGCGGTAACAGTTCGAGGGGACAAGATTATCGTCACAACTAATTATCATAGGTAAACTAAACATAAATCACTAAACACTTGGTTATAAGTAGCGAGCGTGAAAGATGGCTGGCTGCTTCACTCCGCTGGTTGGAACTGTCAATCGAGAAAGTTATGTATTGTCAAAACCCACTAACATCCACTAATCGTCCACAATGTACTGAAAGCAGTTTGTGGGTGAACAAGATCGTTACTGTACTTTTGTCAATTTTTAAATTATATGCTTGACTGGAAAATTTATAATTATTGATTTTAAGTGGTGTTAATAATTTCACTCGTTGATGAAATTTATCATACATCAAAAATGAGGAACGCGTGAAAAAAATTCGATCCAGAGTAATTCAAATATCCCGCACTTTTCGTGAGATGGCACATTGTCTGTGCGCAAAAAATTAAAAACACATGGGTTTGAGAGCGTTGGCGTCTGCTACGCAAAACTACCGGCTAAACACGAGCAACCAAACACCCCACAGTTTTGTAAACAATGGAGCAAAATAGCAAGTAAGTGAAATTCTAAATTCTTCACTTTAATTGATTTTCATTATTACGTTTATAAAAATGGAACATTTTATCATTCCATAGAGAAATTCTTCCTGCCAGGTATCTAAACGATCACATCGTAAGTACTGTTGATAAAATTGTGTTAGATGGCACACGTGTTTTCATGAATTTTTTTAGTTCAAAGCCATATTTGTTTTCATAGAAAGCCGATACCAGAGAAGATGGACGTGACTTTTTATCGTTTCGTCCAGTTTCCGTTAACGTAGGATCGATCAAAAACGCCGATAGTTCGGCTGTTTGCAGAATTGGCAACACGGGTGCAGTTTGTGGAATTAAGGCTGTGAGTATTTTGAATTTCTTCAAGATAACGAAATTTTTTCCATGAGAATTCATAACGTATATTAAATTTTAGGAATTAGGTCCTCCTCATGCTGACGCTCCTGATGTTGGTATCATCTTACCTATCATTGAGTTATCAGGTTTATGCAGTCAAAGATTTCGACCAGGACTTCCAAACGAAGAGGCAATGTGCATTGCCAAAATAGTCGAGGATATTTTGATAAATTCAAAAGCTATAGACTTGACAGATCTTTGCATTCATAAAGGGAAACTGGTTTGGATTCTCAACTGTCAAATTATGTGTACCAATGCTGATGGTGCTGTGGTAGATTGCTGCATTGCTGCACTGATGGCAGCCTTGAAAAATTGTATGTATTATAATTGCTGTAGTATTTACAATATGATTTGGTAAATTTATTTTAATGAAAATTTTTTAATCCAGTAACTGTACAAAAAGTAGAATATACTCCTGAATCTAATGAGTTCAAAAAAGATCCTGTGGAAAGAGTCAGCATTCCACTGAAACAGATGTCCATTCGTACATCTTTTGCTTTGTTGAAAGAGTTAGTATTTTTATTTTAAGTATATTATGATTTTAGTTATGCTAATTTTCATTATAATTTTATAATTCATTTTTATTTTTACCAGTGATCTACTCATTGCTGATCCAACATCTTTTGAAGAAGATATGGCAACAAGTATGCTCAGTTTAGCATACAATGAAAAAAATGAAATAGTTTATTTACACAAACCAGGTGGCGATCCCATCTCAGACACTTTATTAAAGAAAGCTATGAGTAAAGCAAAATCTCATACAGAGCAAATAAGAACTTTGATATCAACAGCTCAATCTACTGTTGGAAAAAAGTGATCAATAAAATAGATGTTTAAATAAAATATTTTGTTAAAAAAATTTATATTTATTGAAAAATGTTTTCTTGAAATATTCTGTGTTCAATAAAAATAAAGAAAAGTTACATATTTTTCTAAAGATAGCTTAAAATAATCTAATATAAACAAGTTTTTTTCATAATTTTGAGAAATTCTTCTTGGGATATTTCTCCATCCCCATCTCTGTCTGCTTCATCGATCATTTCTTGCAGTTCTTCATCGGTTAAATTTTCTCCCAATTCTTTAGCGACTCTTTTTAAATTTTTAAATGTTATTTTACCTGTGCCATCATCGTCGAACAGTTGAAAAGCTTTCAGTACCTCTTCTTTGGCGTCTTTCTCTGACATCTTGCTAGCCATTATTTCTAAAAATTCTTCAAAGGACAATTTTCCAAGACCATCGGGGTCAGTGTGAGCAATGAGTTTCCTTATCTCCTCTCTGGTGGGCTCGAATCCAAGAGCTCGAATAGCAACTTTTAGCTCTCTAGTTGCTATCTTACCAGTACCATCGGGATCAAAGAGATCGAAAGCCTCCTTGATGTCAGCTTTCTGCTCCTCTGTCAATTCAAATTTAGCAAAAGGCTTCTTCCTGGATAATACAGCACTAGTTGTCTTTTTGGATGCCAACTGCAAAAAATAATAGCAATGAATAAAAGAAATTTTAAATAACAAAAATTCAATTCATCTATCGACTTTTTTCTACACAAATTTCAACAGTTGAAAGTTAAAAAAAAAAACTTGCCATTATGCAGTTAAAAATAGCAAAAGTACGCGCGTGAGCAAGGAAAGGTGTGTAGTAGGCGTAAAGTGAGTAGCTTATGAATTATGGATATTAGGAACTTATTTACCGGAGAGAAGTTTGTTATGCGTAATCGCCCTCGTTGCTAGCTTATGTTGCCAGTGGCGTCGATTATGATTGTTCGATATATAACCGGGGCTGCGAAATGCAGGTGGGCGTGTGCTCGACCCTGTAGGCAGCGTTAATTCTCCGTGTGCGCGTCTAATATCGAATTTTTTGCCCTATTATTAAAGTTTGCGCGCTGCAGCTTGCCTTTTGACACGCAACGTGTTGGCTGGATCGGATTAGATGCCCGGCGCGGCCGTCTGCATGGTTACTGCGGCGGCGGCACATTTGTTTGTTTGTATCGTCGAGTTCCAGCTGCGGCCGTGAGAGTCGCTGTGGTATAGACTGTTCGGTTGTCTGCTTTCGAGTCAAGTATGCCCATGTGCTTTGCTGCAAGAGCACGGCTGTCTGACTGTTGAGTGTTTTGTTGATTTATTATTTTAATTTAATTATCAAATAAGAAGGCAAAATGGCAACTGCGCCGAATGTCACAGTGCCCAAATCACAAATTCGTGCCATACCTGGTACGAAACCTGCAACGCGCAATGCCCAACTTCTTGTGTCATCTGGAATTCCATCGCTTGATCACTTTATTGGTGAGGTATCTTGTAAACAAATTTTATGAATTGAGAGTTGACAAATTTATTTCTTCTTAGGAGGTGGAGTGCCAATAGGATCGATACTCTTAGTTGAAGAAGATCCATACAACACCTATGCAAAGGTTATATACAAATACTTCATAGCTGAAGGTATCGAATGTACACATTCAGTTTTTGTTGCATCACAAGATGCAAAACCGGAACAAATTTTGAAAGAACTACCAGCAGTAGTGAAAGAAGATGAACCCAAACATAGGCCTAAAGTGCCGTCTGCCAAAGACGATGAAATGATAATTGCATGGAGATATCAAAACATGAAAATTGTGGATTCATCACCCGGTGACAAATCCATTTTTGGACATTACTATGACTTAACTAAAAATATTTCAAAGGAAGCTTTGGAAAAGGCAAACATTACGACGTGGAACGGTGAAAATATACAATGCCAAAATAATCTCTTTGAAAATGCTGCCTACTACGATCTTTTGTTGAGCATAGACAAAACTATTCAACAGGGAAACTTTTCAATATCTCAAACAGCTAGTGAAAGAAATATTTTGAGGATAGCGATCCAATGTATTGGTTCCAGAATGTGGATGTCTGATACAGAAGAAAAAACAAGCAAAGATTTGGTCAAATTTGTGTATATGTTGAGAGCTTTACTTCGTGAATCATATGCAGTTGTTATTTTGACTATTCCTCCTCTTAACTATGAAGAAACAACGGTAAGGATTTTTTACACACGCGAATGGGCTTAATTATAATTATATATGATTATTTAATATTTATCTATTACAGACTGTACAAAGAGTTGAACATCTATCAGACATAGTAGTCAATTTAGAATCTTTTGCTGGATCTGCCAAAGAAACCAATCCAGTATTCAAAGATTATCACGGCTTGTTGAACGTGAAGAAGCTTCCAGCATTCAATACATTGGTTTCTCAAGAATTGCTGTACTCTGATCTGGCGTTCAAGCTGCGAAGGAAGAAATTCCTCATCGAGGTAATTTTAATTTCAGTAAATGAACAAAAAAAAAAAAAAAAATACATAAAAATTGAAAAGAAAAAAACTTATGAATTTATGAACTTTTTACAGATTTTACATTTACCACCAGAATTGGGAGAGACCACTCAACGCGAGCAGGACGATCTGGGCTGCTGCTCATCAACTGGTCGCGGCGGCGGCTGCTCGAGCGGCAGTAGAGGGCAGAGCAAATTAGATTTTTAAATAAAATGCGTGTATGTGTGTATAGTGTGTACGCGAGCGAGTTGTGTGCGTTTATACGCGCGCGAGCGCAAAAAAGTGAGCCACATGCATAATGCATTTTAATGCGCACACGTGTGCGCTCGCTACCGTGTGCCTCTGTGCGAGTACGTATATATATGCATGCGCGAGCGATATATAGGTAGGTGCGTGCAACGCGTGGCCCAATTATGGGTTTAAATTAACGCTTTTTTACGATGCGAATAAAACGAGGAGAGAAAGAGAGGGAGAGAGGAGAGGATAGGAGATAAGCCTACCTGAGCAGCCACAATGATGATGATGATGCGCATGAAATGCGCTGCCGCCGAGAGCACGCGAAAATTAGCGAAATAAAAGCATTTACGTATGCGCGTATATTACGCGCTGTTGATGTATACACGTATACGGACCATGTATAGACACATATAGGTATACGGGGAACACGAGTAGCTATTATTTTTTATACGGATTGATGCAGTTTGTTGCTGCCTCTTTGTTTGTTCAACGGAGCTGCATCGATAGCGACGTTTTTCCGTACTTTTGTAAAAAAAAAACTCTATGTATTACATTTCGGTATACCACATGTTATACATGCGTTGTACAAGAATAAATTATTATTATCATTATAAAAACGTTTATGTTTTCTCGTTATAATTTTGAACTCATTCGCTCGTACATTGAATTAGATTACTCGAACGACGATTACAATGGAAAATCGGTTTTGTAGACCACCGCGCGACACCGCACGCGTTACGAAAATCGGAATATTTTAAATCGAGCGAGAGATTTGGCAACTCTTTTGTCGAAAGCAACTGAAATCGATATTTTTCATCATATCGTGCGAATCTTGTACGATAAATAAAAAGGTATAAATGGAGTCATCGCGGTGGCAACCGTCCATCAGTTCGCTATTGAATTTCGCCGCGCGGATATATCAAATTTCGCCGCCGCCTCGACGCGCGCACACACGCTGTAAATCGCTTATTCCGTCGAATTCGTGGAAAACCGGAAACGCGAATCGATCGCGATAAATAGTCGATAACGATGCCACCGAACAGTCCCGACGGGCCGCCGATTTGCGCGGAGAAAAAGCCGAAATTACCAGCCAAGTATGCCGAGCTCGACGAGAACAACAACGTCGAGAAGGATGTACCGGCGATCGTCGACGTCGAGCGACAGATCCAAGCGGTGGACGACTCCACGCAGTGGCTGATACTGCGCAAAGACATCAAATGGCTCAACGTGATCGCGATAGCACTGCTGCACCTCGTGGCTCTCTACGGACTGCTGACCGTCTCTTACTCGCAGCACAAGCGAACCATGGCTTGGGGTTGGTATACAATCCATCCTAATTTTCCGTATAATGTAGCAAAATTTTTTTTTAACGTACTTACATATACGTAGCGTTCGTGATCGTGATCTTTACGGGCTTCGGGGTGACCGGTGGTGCGCATCGGCTCTGGACGCATCGATCCTACAAAGCCAACACGCGGATGCGAGTCCTGCTGATGATATGCTTCATTACCGCTGGGATGGTAAGCGCAACAATCGAATAACAACGTATTAACATCGTGCAAAAATGTCCTCTTTTGTGTGTCCCCGTCGTATCGTAGAATAATTTGTATCACTGGGTGCGCGACCATCGGGTGCATCACAAGTACTCGGAAACGGACGCCGATCCCCACAACAGTCGGCGCGGCTTCTTCTTCTCCCACGTGGGTTGGCTGATGCTGAAGAAACATCCGGACGTCAAAGCCAAGGGCCAGAGCATCGACATGAGCGATATCGTTAACGATCCGGTCGTGGCCTTTTGCGACAGGTAAAAAAAAATAAATAAAAAAAATCACAATACGACGGCAAAAAATGACGTTTCGACATATTATATGCGTACACAGGCATAATCTGCTACTGCGAATACTGACGACGCTGTTCACGATCGGCGTGCCGGTCTATTGCTGGCACGAGGACTGGTACCACTCGTTCGTGTTTCAATTGTTTCGCTACGTCTACGATCTCAACGCCACTTGGAGCGTCAACAGTCTGGCGCACATCTACGGCGACAAGCCTTACAACAGGTATCATCGATTGTACTTACTATTTGTCGCGTGGAGTATATATAATATATACGAAGCAAGAAAATAATTTTTGCGCGCAGAAAAATCGACCCGGTCGAGAATCGCTTCGTCTCGTGGATCACCTTCGGCGAGGGCTGGCACAACTACCATCACACCTTCCCGTGGGACTATCGCGCGGCGGAGATCGGCGGCGGCCGCTTCAATCTCACCGCCCGAGTCATCGAGTGGTTCGCCAGGCTGGGCTGGGCCACGGATCTGCGGGAACCGTCGCCGGCTCTCGTGAGAAAGACGATCGCTCACAGGGGCGACGGCACCCACCCTTACGTTCTGCGCCAGACGACCTCCACAGCCGGTAGTGGTGGATCGGTGGCGGACGACGTGCTGGATAATTTGGAGTCGGCGATCGCCAAGAGTCATTTTTTCTGACGTAAAACGAGAGAGAGAGAGAGAGAGAGAGAGAGAGAGAGATCGGTACAATTGTAAATATATCATAACGAATTTTGATACGAATAATAAATAAAATAATGAGCTCATTTCGAAAATATCGATTTCCTATCATTCATTGACCAGCATGCGCCTCTGTATACCTACATTATAAATGCGTAAATTCGAAAAGGCTCGAAACTAAACAAATGCACAGAAATGCGCGAGGAGAGAACAAAAAAAAAAAAAAAAAAAAGGCAGGGTCTCCCACGCGCACCGTACACCACACGGACTGCTGCTGCGACGCGTTTCCTTCCGTTTCCGTCGCGCGCGCAGTGTATTCGATTGTATTACGCGCGTGTGTGTGTGCATATGGGCCTATACATCGCTGTGCATCGTATCGTGTTGTAACTGCGCTATACACACACATAAATGCGTAAAATGTTAAGGTGTGCGCTTGAACAGTAGCAGCAGCAGTTTACGTCTCGCTCGAGGTAACTTCGATCTAAATACAAAAAGAAGAGAGAGAGAGAGAAAAAAAAAGTAGTAGTAGTAGAGGAAACTCGTCGGTCGGTCGGTCGGTGCTGCGCGCGAAATTTTTCAGCCGACGCGAGCGCATTTTATATGCTGGCGGCGCGCTGCGTTAATCGACGCTGGCAATTAATACAAACTATACACACGGAACCGGCGCGCAGGCACAACACTCGCGAACGAGCTGCGCTGCGTGGCGCGCGCCCGCCAGTCATACATACAGATTTCAACGCGCTACGAAGTGACGACTTCCTATATACAGCTCGGTGCTGTCGAGTACGTTTCGTGACTTGATTTTTTTTTGCCGTGAAATGAATCTCGCGAACGAATTCTTCGAGTGAACTTTGTGAGTGCGTAAATCGTTGTGCAGATCGGTAAGAGCAAACAAATATAAGCGTGGTCCGCGGAGAGCCAGAATTGCCGTGCCGACAGATCGGCATGGCATCGGCGCTCGAGATCGTCAGATGAGCACCGCACTGATAAACAATTGGATCGTACCGTACATCAGGATGCAGGAGAAGCAAAAACTCGGCTTCAGCCGAGCCTTCATGTGCTGCACCAACATTATTTTTCTCGTGAGTATATCTGTACCATAATTGAAATGACTCCTAAAGATACGATGTAAAAAATCCAATTTTTTTACCTTTTGCTGGAAAATTCATGGCCACTTTATAAGTGAATAAAAAACATTTTACGATTCTTTTTATTGTGTAGAATATTTTTACCAGACTTTTATATACAATAATTTTTCACATAATATAATACGTGCGGCACCCATAACACAGATATCGGGCTTCGTGCTGATGTCTCTGGGCGCCCTGCTGCTGGCCGACAGCGAGCGAGTCCTGATGTCGCGTCTGCTGGGCGGCAGCGACACCTGGCCCGAGCAGCCTCTCTTCTACTACGTGGCCCTGGGCGTCGTGGGCCTCGGCTTCTTCATAGCCTGCTGCGGCCTGCTCGGATGCTGGGTCTCGTGCCTGCGCAACTGCTGCATCACCGTTTCCGTGAGCTATAACTATTTTCTTTTTTCCTTTTCTTTTTTTTTTTTTTTCTATATAGCCATCGCGCGTCGGTGCACGGATGATGATTGTGCGGGTCGCTCGATTGTGCGATCGTGGCGCAACGGAATTGTGAAACTTCGGAGCTCGCGCGGATGTATAGATAGGTTGTTCAGCGGTATACAGGCAGTGCTATAACGACACATTTGCATTATATGGTTTGACAAAAGAAATCGACTCGGCGCGCGAACTCGGGTACATATATACAAAATTGGAGCGTACGCGAAAACAAAAGTTGTGCAACGCGTACTATATCCATCATTATTATAGGCTCTTCGCTTTAGATAATGTAATTATTGCCGATCGTCGTCGTCGCCCGCGAGAATTAACATTTATAATCCCCCGCGATGATTCGACGCTGCGCGGATCGTTGTTACCATTATATAAAACGCGAGCCGTTACATACGTATACGTCGTACGGGTCGCCCTCGACGCACCCGCACATTATTATATACGCGCAACAAGGAAGGGGGGCCCTTTTATTATAATGCGCGCGGTGCAGCTCTCCCGCGTAAATGTATACGTCACATGTACCGGATCGCAACTGTTTCTATTGGTGCGTTCGAGGCAAGTTGCAACGGATACGCGTGCACACACACACACACAAACACGACGGCGACTCGTGTTATAATTACGCACACCTGCGCGCTGCTTTCGTCGGACTGTATATATATAGAGGTATATAAGTGATACTCGTTCGAAGCTATCTCCGCGCGAGTCATACATTATTATTAGTTATGCACACACGCGCGCGCGCGCGCGTATTTTCGCCAATGATTTTGCTATTACAGACATGCTGCGATGATCATTTGGAACACACACGATAGCATAGATCGCACACGCAGATTTTCCGCGCTTACACGTGTGGATAATTATTAATTTTTTTTCTTTCTTTCTTTCTCTCTCTCTCTCTCTGACTTTTATCTATACAGTACGCCGCGGTCATAGTGGTACTGCTGGTGTCCAAGTGCGCGCTCTGCCTCGTGGTGGTATTCTGGCCGCACCTCGTCTGGGTCGACGTACGCGCGGCCCGACTGCTGCGGGCCCTGCAGCGCAGCTACGCCCTTCCGGGCCGAGAGCAGCTCACCGCCGCCCTCGATCTCGCTCAGACTTCCGTAAGTGCCGATGATGCATTATTCATTACCCGCGCGTCGTATCCGATTCATCTCATTCGGTTCCTTTTACTCTACCTTACTTTATTTATTTATTTTTTTACCCACGTTACATTCGCGATCGCGCGACTTTCTCCACGCGATGCGATCGTAATTGTATGTAAGATTAATTCATTAATTCGCATATATATGTGTAGTTCTCGTGCTGCGGCATAAACGGCAGCAACAATTACGGCACATCCTGGTGGCGTCTGCAGGAGCTCGGCCGTCGGGAGCTCGTCGTGCCGCTGAGCTGCTGCAAACTCAACAACACCCTCGAGCCCGAGGCGTTTCTCAATCCTCAACCCCAGAATCTCAGCCTCTGCCAATCTCTGAATCCGGCCGAGCATCAGCTGGCTCGTCACACCTTCGTAAGTTTAGTCGTAATAATTCATGAAAATTAGATGGCACCTCGAGAAAAACTACCTAATTTATAAATTGGGGTCTTTATTTTCGATCCTCTTGAAATACATACGAATTTCAAATCTTTAATTCATACTTTTATATTATACTTTTACCAATCAACTTCAATTAATGACCCAGTAAATCTTAGTACAGTCAATCGTTCGATCCAATCCAAAAACGATTGCGAAAAAATAAACAACAATTAATTTATGTTTTAACGAAAATTAATATTATTATAATTATTCATTTAAAGAAACCTCTCTGTACTTCAAAAACTCCCTAATTCATAATTTTTACCAAAGTCTGGTGAAATTATAGAATAAGTTAGCTGTTTGACATTTAATCGAGAATTTAACGTATATGATAACAAAATTGACGTTGGCGCAGGGCTGCCTCGAATCGATCGAGAATTGGGTGCAGGATCAGACTCTGGTCGTGCTGGGAATCGGTCTGCTGGTCGTGCTGGTCGAGCTGTTCGCTCTGATGAGCACGCTGCTGGCCTGCTCGCGCCTCAAGAGCGTCATGAATCAGCGGGCCAGAAACAGCCACAGCGGCAGCGGCAGCAACAACAACAAAGCGGCGGCCGCAAACACCTGCGTCCAGACGGCGTCTACCTTCACGTCGACGCAGACTTTGGGGCCAGATACGTTCGGCAACGAGGACGCGCACGATTACGGTTAGTATATATATGTAGCTCGATCGATGCCATCCGATTGGACTGAGCAATTATGTATTTCTATTTTGCAAACATTTTTAGATGAGAGTTCCAATCAGTTTTGAGTTTTAATTGAAAACCGAGTAAAAGTTGATAAAAAAGCGTTTTAAAGATTTTATAAACATTCAGGAAAGTAACGTAATTTTTTTAATGTTTTATGTTACTAGGTAATTTTCAGTTAGTTTAGAGTTAAGGAAAAATTGGGTAAACTTTTATAAATTGTCGTGAGTCAAAAAATTCATCTTTTATGTAAGTTTATAAATGCGTATACAATTTTTAAAAAGTTTTATTAAATACACAAAAATTATATTTCCATCGGGGATGCATCGAAAAATTCTTATAAAAATAACCGTGTCACGAAGTAAAATAACTTTTAAACGTATGTTAAATTTGATTATATCTTTCGATAATTTCATCATTACATTACGATACCGATTCTTTACTGTAGGTATGTCCGGCTACTGCACTAATCTTGAGAGCCGCTTGATGATGGCTGGGACGAACAATACCTTCAACGCCGGCCTCATCAATAACAATCACAAGTCTTGAAGGTGGCTCGAGGACAGCGAGACTATAACGACGACGACGATGATCGGCAACAACAACAACAACAAGAGGAGTCAAAATTCCACGCCCACTCGCAAATCGGACATGAACCACAACGACGTGACCTCGCCCAAAACTCCCTGGGGCAATCCCGTGGACGTTCCCCAGGAGGAGCTCAGCAGGTATCTTCAGTCGAGGCTCGACCCGGAGCAGCAGCAGCAGGAGCAGAACAACAGCGGCGAACGGACGATACTCGTGAGATCGTTGAACAGGCCGAAGAGGCAGAGGATCGACAAGCAGCAGCAGCAGCAGCAGCAGCAGATCCCGACGGTGAAGAGCCAAAAGCGGAAGGCACACCGCAGCAGACGTCGTCGTCGATTCGAGGTGGCCGTCGGACCGGCTGAGGGTAGCTATCATCAGTTCGTGCGCAGCAGTCCGTCGTCCAATAGCCGCGCCACGACGACCACTGCGACGGAGGATAGGAAGAAGAGAAGCAACACGCTGAAAGCCGTGGAGAAGTCCGGTATCGTTAACACGACCATCGGCGTGTACGAGAAAAATGGACTGCCGACCGCGGCGAGCTCGTCGTCTCATCACGGCAACAATGGAAACCACAAACGTACGAAGACGCTGATTGGCGTGCCCCTGGTCGGCATGCAGCCCGTCCTGCCGATGAACGGAAGGATCGAGGTGACCATGACGAGAAGCAACGGCAAAAAGAGACGAGCTCCGCCCGTGCCGATCGCCTATCCCGTCAAATTCACGAAGAACCCGTACCTCGCGTCGTCGGCCAAAAATGCGAGAGATTTTCATCTGATCAGAGAGTCTGGCGTCAATAACAACAACAATAATAACAGCAGCAGCTCGCAGACGTATCCGATGTTTTCCATGAGCTCGAGAAACAATAACTCGATGATGCTCGACGCCTCGAAGAGGAAGACTCTGTACGCCAAGGACGCCGATGGCGACGAGGCCGTCAGAGTTTTGGCCGATCTCTGTCTGAATCCACTGGCGAACAACAACAAGCGTGCCTCGTTCATGATGTGGTGACTGACTTTCTTTTGCGCTGTACTTAGTAGTTCGCTGTCCTCGAGCAAATAAAAATTGCCGCGTTTCAGTAACAAGAACATTGATAACGAACAAAAACTGATTTGTAATCGTGATAAATTTAAAATGTAATTTTAGAATTAAAACCAAATAGTTAAGTAGCAAGTTAGGTAGATTTATGTACAGGTAGACAAGTTGCAGCCAGTTATATCCATGTATCATACCGATTCATTGCATTAATAAAAATATTACAATTTTCACATTGAGAGCGATTTATGCAATCCTTTTTCAATCAACATAATTACGCTCAACTCGAAAAAATGTTTATTGTGTCTATTATTTATTGAGACATATAGCTACAAAAGAATACTGTAAGCTTGATGCAGATTTAAAGTGAAATCAGACGTAGAAAAAGTAATTTGTTGAAAATTCATCTGTGAGTACTGATTTATTTTTTTACATAAATTGCATATCAAACAAAAAAGACTTCTATACTAAAATTTAATCATAGCGATTTAAAATTCTAAAAAAATTCATGAAAATTTGATCGAAATTGAAGCCAGCCTCCACCGGTAGGTAGCGACTTACCTTTATCTGTACATCTGCAACTGGCAAAATGAAATAAATTGTATGTAAGTAAAAGTAAGTCTCTTGATTGCTGTTTGAAAAACTTTGAATGTCAATTATAATTACGTTCATTTTAATTTAATGTGAAATCGAATTTACTTACGCAAAGAAAATAACTTCCTCTACTTTTACATCTCATTGAAAGTCAAGCCGAATTCAAAATTCATCATTTCACCCTGCCTCGAAACGGATTCGAAAAGTAAATTTTGACCGATCGAGTATCGACTCGTTCGTTTCCAGCACCAATCATCACCGAAACGCTTCTATATAGATTAGACTGGAAGCAAAAAAAAAATTTTTTTTATTTTGACCGGACCAAACGGAAAAGTGTTCTATGTACCAAAAAAATAGTCTGTGCAAAATTTTAGCTCATATAAATTGAGATAACCCGTGCCGCCAGTCGCTTGAAGGTTTTTAAATTCGATTTAAATTAATTTTTACCGCGTCTTTAGTGATATTCAAATGGCTCTGCAGCCGTCAATTTTCAAGCAAATAAAACTTCGAACCCGTCAAATTAAAGGTCTTGAAAAGAAAATACGTCGAAAATGATGTTTTCAAATTTTTTGGGGTATTAAAGGACACTTTAGTGTTATAGTTAAGCTTGAAATCGATTCTATTTTTCAACTTCGTTAATGATTATATTCTCAATTTGGCTGTAGATTTAACTCCGAGACATCTATAAGCTCGTTAGGGGGCTTAAAAGATAGGTCTTGAGATGCTTTTAATCATTTAGTAGTAAGTAGTATTTGGAAAAAGTTTCAGTATTTTGTGAATGTTCTCATAATAAAAAGCGTGTTATCATTTGACGGATGAAAGAAAAAAAAATACGAAAAAATTGAATATTTAAAATGCCGTTATACAGAGCTAGGATGCAATATTCTGGTCGAAACTTCGTCATTTTTTAGCTTATTACACACGAAAGAATACCACGGAGTTTAGGAAAAATTGGTGTTTCTCTGAGTGAACTTCAGCTATTAGAAAACTAGAAAAATTTCGATTTTTTTCCATTTTTTAGCAATATTCAAACGGCTCTACAACAGTTAATTTTGAAGCAATCAAAATTTTAAAAAAAGAAAATTAAAGGTCTTTTCAAGACCTTTAATTTGACGGGTTCGAAGTTTCATTTGCTTGAAAATTGACGGCTACAGAGACATTTGAATATCGCTGTAAAGAAGCGGTAAAAATTAATTTAAATCGAATTTAAAAACCTTCAAGCGACTGGCGGCACGGGTTATCTCAATTTATATGAGCTAAAATTTTGCACAGACTATTTTTTTGGTACATAGAACACTTTTCCGTTTGGTCCGGGCGAAATAAAAAAAATTTTTTTTTTGCTTCCAGTCGAATATAGATAGAGAATACGCAATTCATTTGCGGATTATCGACGTTCCTTCATACATTCGCGCCGTAATCTTGGCGTGAAAAAGTACACGCGTCGAAAGTGCTTACGTCGGTACTTTAACGGCGCGCACAAGCTATACATACACGAGAAGATATTACATAAAAGTCCTTATATACAGCGCGTGACGGGTGTGTGCGCGCGCGCAAAAAGGAAATTGTCATTTCGCCGGGGCACGTACCATCTGCAGAGTAGTAGCTCGTCCATGCAAAAACACCACCTAAACGCGCTTTTCAGGGCGAAAAACTTTTCTCTCTCTCTCTCTCTCTCTGCTTGCCTCGCTCGCTCGCGTGTATTTATGAATACATAACTGTGTATGTGCGTGCGCGCAATCCCATCCCCCTCGGCGCAGCTTGGAGGTACCGAGCGGATTAAAAAGTGCCGGTTCGTCGGAATTTGTATCACGTCTTGGAAAATAAGACGTGCTGAAATTATATTATGATGCGACTTTATGTGCGCTAGATCGTGGCGCAAAAAGAGATTGTTTCTTTTTTCTATAATAATCCATGGAGTTTTGCAAGGCTCGAGCGTACTTTGGAGCAGATAATTAATTATGAAAATAATGAGCATATTGAGAGCAAAATTTATAAACCTAGTCAGTTATATTATAGTACATACATGCCTTGAACATGATTTTTTTATTCAAGTTTTGAAATTGAATATTGAGTGTCAAATTAAAGTAATAAATCAATCGCCTTAAAATGTTGCCTGTGGTACGCACGGTCCTATTTTCAACATAATTGTTCAGAATTTTGATTAAATTAAATTTATTGTTGTTTTTTTATTCTCATTACCTCTATAACATAGCCATCAAAAAAATGTAAATAAGCTTATGACACGAATCCACGAAAATAAGTTTACAGGCATAGTTGTGTCAATCTTCTTAAAATTATTATAAAGTTTCAAGATGATTGATTTATTATTTATTCAGAAAAAAAATTATAATTGTAGAGCTTTTTTTATCGATAGTAATTGGAGTGACCATCGTATAAAGTTTAGGATGATTTGAGGCGAGGCAAGTTCTATTGACATACAGATAGAGGTTAGGTAATTACGGTAAAGATCCAATTAATTATTGGAATCATGAAAGATCGATTGAGCTAAATTAATTGAAATGAAAATGAAAAACGAAGCCGTGTTGATATTTTAGTTCATTTACAAAAGGTGAGTAAACAGGTTTCCGCAGTCACGACAAAGTGAATAACGAATTAAAATATTTTATTGATCTTTAAAAAATTCAATAATAAATACAAAAAAAAGATTTTTAAAAATTACATGGCATATTCGCGTGATTGTAAAAGTCTTCATTGGTTTTAAATATATTGGGATAATTGTCACACCTTTATGGTTTGATTCTGTTATGTACTTTCATTATGTGAGTTTTGAGGGTATTTTTTCGGCAGTACGACTTCAGGCAAATATCACATAAAAAATTTTTGATACTATTGTGTACTGCATTCATGTGATCTTTAAGATTACTTTTTTGTCCAAATGATCTTTGACAAATGCCACATTCAAAGGGTTTACTCCGATTATGTACTACGTTGACGTGCCTTCCGATGCAGCTATAGTAAGCAAATGATTTGTGACAAATATTACATTTAAAGGGTTTGCTACGAATATGTACGGCAGTTATATGAGTTTTAAGATTTCCTTTTTGTCTAAATGATTTGTGACAAATCTCACATTCGAAGAATTTGCTGCGTTCATGTACTGAATTTATGTGAGCATTAAGATGACTTTTGTTTTTAAATGACTTGTAGCAAATCTCACATATAAAGGGTTTGCTATGATTATGTATTGCATTTATGTGACGATTGAGGTTATGTTTTTGTCCAAATGATTTCTGGCAAATTTTACACTCAAAAGGTTTGCTCCGATCATGTGCTGCTTTTATGTGACGCTTGAGGTTACTTTTCAGTCCAAATGATTTGTGACAAATATCACACTCGGAGGGTTTACCTTGATTATGTACTGTATTTATGTGACTTTCAAGTACATACTGGTATCCAAATGATTTGTGACAAAAGTTACACTCGAATGATTTACGAGAATGCACTGATTTCGTGTGTTTATTAAGGTAAGTCTTGTATCCAAATGGTTCGTGACAAATATCACATTCGTAATTTGCTACAATGCTCTTATGTGTCGTTTTGATATGTCTATTTAAACTCATATCTGTGTTATACGTTATTCGACATACTATGCACTCGTGTAATAATCTGGTTCCATTTTTTTTTTCAATAATTTGACCGTCTTTAATTCATCAATTTTCGATCGGACCTTTTCTCGAAATTGAGCGTTACCATTGCAATCCAATTCTTTTTCTATTGGAATATTGAGCTCTCGTTCGTTCGAATAACTAGTCCGAATTTGATCTTCTACTTTCACAATGGGTGAATAACTCTGACACTCAGTATTGCAGGTGCTTATTGACAGAGACTCGAGTTCAAGTTTGACATTTTTGTAGTCAAAATCTATAAATATCTCTTCATCTAACTTCATCCGTAACGCCTCATTCTCCTAAAATTACAATTGTGCAATAGTTTTTTGATGGTTGAAAATCGGAGCATAATTTTAAATATCATTTAACTCACTGATGATTTATGAAATTCGGATGTTTCACAGTTTTTGACATCCCAAGATTCCACCGAATTGAAATTTTTATCAACATTTGCATCTAGCCAAGTATCATTTGCCTCTTTTTTTACTCTGAAAAATAATAGAGTTTGATAAAGTAATAAAAGGTCACGATCGTAAAACAAAAAATTGTTTACCTAATTACGTTACCACTACTCTCCATCCCTTGCTTAATTGCACTTTGATTCACTGTAAATTTCAACTATATGCATTGAGAAAATATTGAAGGTTAAACACTCGATTTCGCCAATTTGTAGGCACTTGCTCAAAGCTGAAATTTAAATGCTCGTCAGCGACTCTACTTTGACACTACACAGCTCGGCTCTGACACGAAATTCTGTAGAGTCACAAGTTAAGGAATAAAAGTTTACGTTGTTTTATTTAATTATGAAAACCATTATGAACTATGAAATACGGAATCAATTGAGCTGTGCACAGTATCTAACAGCTAAAGATAAGACGATAATTCAGCAAGGTGCTTTTGTGTTATATATCTTTAGAATAAATTGGAATATTTGAAAAATTAAAAATTGTATACACCACTTGAATGAAATTTGCTTCGTACTATAGTAAAGGTCATGTTTAACAAAACATTTTTCCTTTACATAGCTCATAATTTAAAACATTTTTGAATGTGTTAAATTTGAACAATGTTTACGCTACAAGACTTTTGTTAAGGGTCACGTATAGTCCAACTTTTCAATCGAGTGTTTTTTTTCGTGTACAAGAATCATTGTTGAAAATTCTAAAAACGTATACCGTCCTTTTAGCACCAAAGACTTTATTTTTTATCATAGGAAGTTGCTTTAGTTTTTTTAGTGTAAATTAACTCGACGATATATTTTTTAATCATGGTTTTGTTCATGATTAGTAAAAATCATGTCAGATTATTGGCCTATTATTTTACAACAAAGGATTGAAAATAGCGAACTAGAACAGTTATCAAAATCAGATATATCAGATCTTGAAAAATGTATTGGTCAAAAGATTCCTTTGATGATACCTTTCATGAAGGCATCGCTTATGTGGCCTTTTTGGACTGGTGCAATGAAGTATGTTTCATGGGTACCTTTTGTGCTTTACATTTTAGTTTTTATATCTACGGTATTTTTAAAAATTGCATTTATTATTTTTTGTTAAAACTTAAGTTAGAGTTTAAATGAAAATTGTCATTTGTAGTTAATTTATTTGGCCGAATTAATAAGCAGCAACGAATCGGACACGAATTTAGTATCGGAATTATGCTTGCAATTTTTGGTGCTATGTTTCTTTATTTTCGTCATGTACTTCGTAACGTTGAACAAACGAAACTCCTTGTTGGTACAATCAACAACATTCAATGTTCTATCGCATAGTGATGTACGAGAAGTGTAACTGAAGACTTTTTTTAATTTTATCATGTCACAGATACGAGAGGTATTGGTTCTTATGAGCAAGAACTTTTTTCGATGTAGTTTCGAGGAAAAAGAAATTCTACATAATTACACTAAAACAGCTAATTTCGCATCTTACATTATAACAGGTTAATACTTCAATTAAAAAATTAAATAAATTTCATCGAACTCTAATAAAAAAATCGCAACTTTAATGCTACTTTTAAGCTCTTATGTTACCTTTCCCTTTATAAAAAAGCATATTCACACCCATTGCATAAAATACTATTACTAAACTAAAGGTTTACTTATTTTGTAGGTCTTATATGCTGCTCTTATAACATGTATTTCATTATAATTTCGGTATTAGTGCCAGTTACAGCAAATTTAATTTTACCAGGAAATTATACTTATGAAAAAAAGTTATCCCTTCACTTTGAATTGTTCATAGACAAATACAAACACTTTTACTATTATTTTGTTATTATAGTAATAATTACTTATATAGCACAAGTGTTTATTTCAAGTTTAGGAATTTCTTATACACTGACAGTTGCCTTTGTGACAGCGAAATTTAGATTCTTGGGGTATTTTATTAAACATTTTTATAATTTATTCATTGCTGATTAAAATAAATACATTCGTTTTTCAAATTAGATTCAAATTGAAACAAATTTTGATTTTGTCTCAAACACAGGATTTTTTAGAAGAAAATGATGACATTTTTAAAAATATCTCTCAGCTGGTCCGGCTACATCAATATTGTATACAGTTAAGTGATAAAAATGAAGATTGATTTGATCAATTTTATTTTATGTTTTTATGATTAGTTTCTTTGAGTTACTGAATAAACTTACCAGTCCTGTATTAGTCCTTGGAATATTGAATGTAATCATCGGCTGCAGCATTTCTGGTTGTTTGGTACGATTTCCATTGTTTGTATTTAATTTTGGAATTAGACCATTTATAATTTATAGCTTAATTTTTCTCGCAGATGGTAATTAAATATAAAGAGGACATAAATTTTGTCCTGAAAATGATCTTCGCGTATATCTTGTGCGCAGAGTTTTTGTTGGTTGTGAGTTTTCCCTCGCAGATGATCTCTGATGCTAGCAGTGATATTTTTGAGGACTGGTAAGAATAGCAGAGCAATTTTCAAATAAAATTCATGTCCGTGAAACATCAAAATTTTACTTTTTTATAATAAATTTAAACTTGCTGGTCGTTTTTGTGCAAAATAGTTATTCTACCGATTGGTTTAAATATTCGATAAAAAACAGAAAAATGATACAGCTAATAATGATGAGGTCCATTAGACCTTCCTGTATTAAAATTGGGCCCAGCAAATATTTAAATTATGCAACAAGTCGTCAGGTAGCTAAAGATATTAAAATCAACTAATATTTCAACAATAACGTATTAATTTCAATACTTTTTATTTTAGATTATACAATTATCTTTGTCCTACTTTGTTTCGTTGTTATCTATCTATGATCCTTAAATCGTACTGTTTAAAATGTAAATTGTTGAAATGTGAAATGTTGAATAAAGATAGTTTAGCACTCAATAATATTTTGAAACATTTGCAAAAATTGTTATCATTTTTCATACCCAAGCTGAATTCGACTGCCAAACAAGCAGCAAGAAATATATATATGGGTAAGGCTCAGAATTTTTTAAATAAACCTGCGCTCGTATGTCACCGATCTTGACGCGCTTTTGGTATGTTATAGTACATGGTAAAAAAGACCCAAAACCAAAATTTTAGACCCCCTCCCCCCTCCTACCCCCCACTTCCGGTATAAACGTCCATTTTCTATCTATATTTTTTCTGAAGGCCTGAAGCAATTAAAAAATCTGAAAAAATTCACAAAAATACTTTTCAACAATCCAAACAACCTTGAATTTTTTCAGATTTTTTGAGTGCTTCAGGCCTTCAGAAAAAATTATTGAAAATTTTGAAAATTCATATACGGCGCTACGATGCAATACAAAGCCCGATCTTTTTTTCCACTTATTTTTGACATCAAAATACATAACCTCAAATTTTTTCAGATTTTTTCAGACAGAGCGCTGGCGGTTTTTAGCCGAAAAACGCCCTTTTTTTACGAAAATAATTTTTTTAGGGCGATATGAAGCTTTAAAAAATCTGGAAAAATTTTTTTCTTGTTTTTCAGGTCAAAATACATAACCTTGAATTTTTTCAAATTTTTTAATTGAAGGCGATAGCATCTATGGCTAAAAAACGCTATTTTTATGAAAAACGGTTCCTGGAACCCAGAGGTTCCGGTAAAAAAATTTGAAAAAATTTTTTTCGAATTCCTTGTCAAATTTTAATAAATTTTGACCGTCGCAAAATTTCGATTGGAGCTTCCTAGCTCATTCTAGAGCATAACAAAGATTCGAGCGAAATTCTGAAGACGTTCATCACAATTACATTATTTTTCAAATTTCTTCAGAATTTCGCTCGAATCTTTGTTATGCTCTAGAATGAGCTAGGAAGCTCCAATCGAAATTTTGCGACGGTCAAAATTTATTAAAATTTGACAAGGAATTTGAAAAAAATTTTTTCAAATTTTTTTACCGGAACCTCTGGGTTCCAGGAACCATTTTTCATAAAAATAGCGTTTTTTAGCCATAGGTGCTATCGCCTTCAATTAAAAAATTTGAAAAAATTCAAGGTTATGTATTTTGACCTGAAAAACGAGAAAAAAATTTTTCCAGATTTTTTAAAGCTTCATATCGCCCTAAAAAAATTATTTTCATTAAAAAAGGGCGTTTTTCGGCTCAAAACCGCCAGCGCTCTGCCTGAAAAAATCTGAAAAAATTTGAGGTTATGTATTTTGATGTCAAAAATAAGTGGAAAAAAAGATCGGGCTTTGTATTGCATCGTAGCGCCGTATATGAATTTTCAAAATTTTCAATAATTTTTTCTGAAGGCCTGAAGCACTCAAAAAATTTGAAAAAATTCAAGGTTGTTTGGATTGTTGAAAAGTATTTTTGTGAATTTTTTCAGATTTTTTAATTGCTTCAGGCCTTCAGAAAAAATATAGATAGAAAATGGACGTTTATACCGGAAGTGGGGGGTAGGAGGGGGGAGGGGGTCTAAAATTTTGGTTTTGGGTCTTTTTTACCATGTACTATAACATACCAAAAGCGCGTCAAGATCGGTGACATACGAGCGCAGGTTTATTTAAAAAATTCTGAGCCTTACCCATATATATATAGCGAAAAATGTCGGTAATACAGGGTACAATTTCAGTTAGTCTCCTTCAATAAGATAATGCATCAAACCGCAAGAAACTTGGTTTATTTCGACAATTCAGCACAATTTTTAATAATGATTAGCATTTGGCATTAATCAGAACGTTTGAAACACTAAACGACAGTTCTTTTCACTAGCACCCAAGTTCAGCAATCTGCTGTTAGATGGAGCATAACTATTACGATGGTGTCTCAGTCAGCTTTTGACAATTGAAAAAAAATTTAAAATTATACGCGAACAAAATAATTGATACAATGATTGGAATAATTATTCGAGGTAGACTTCTGCACGAACTTTTTATTCCCGCATTCATCGCTGCCACTCTCTAATATTCGCGCGCGTACGCATCCGTAAACCGTAGAAAACGCGTTTATCACTCGGCTTTGGGAGCTTTATCACGCGCGCGCGCGAGCGAGAAGGGGCGCAATATTTCATCGGCGCGCAACTCGCATCCAATTACGTATTCCAAAAATATAATAATACGCGTATGCACTCGCTGCGACGGCGGCGTCGGCAATGCCAAAAATCGGGGGTACAGCCGCACGAAAAGTATTATAAGTAAAAATAAAACAAGAAGAAAAAGAAGAGAAGAAATCAAAAGAAAGAAAAAAAAGAAGAAGAAGACGTGCTTTGTGGTCGGGTCGCACCGAGAGATAAAAAAAAAAAAAGAAACAAACAAAAAAAAAAAAGAAGAAGAAGAAGAAAACCCAAGAACGTCTCGCACACATCTCGCGCGTCTTGACCCGGAATTGGCCTAGGTAGCAGTAGGGTAGGTAGGTGCGAGATGCAGTGCGCGCATATATATATACGTATACACACAGAGAAATGCCGCAGGCTTTATCATCCGTACTGTTATGTATACCGGAGAGCTGTGCAGCACGGAACGACGTTGTCGTCGTCGTTGTCGCGCGCGGAGCTATACCACTATGTCCGACTCGTATGTAGATATTACCAGTGCACGGCCCAACTTTCTCTCTCTGTCTATCTCTCTCTCTCACTCTGGCTGCTGCAGCATTATATGATACATACAAAACTTGGGATGCTGCGGCTGTCTGTGTGTGTGTGTGTGTGTGTGTCTGGGCGACGCTCTGATATTAAGTTGCTCTGTGCTGTGCAGCTATTGTGCTGTATTAAGGTACATCTTGTACGTCCAGGTTTGATAAATGCCTCTGCTGCTACTGCCGCGAAGCTTAATTATTACCGTTACCCCCGTGATATCTATATTATCTCACGAATCAGAGCGCAGTATATTTGTATAGTTACGGCGTACTCTTTTGTCGCTGTTTGTTTTTTAATGGCTAATTAAGATTGGCGTTTCGACGAAAATATTATTACGATTACGACGCGGGGGCTCGATACAACAACAAAATGCGGCACTTGCTGCCGCTGCTGCTGCGCGCATTATTTATGCGCTTTTTTCCACCTGGCTCTTTTATACAGTCAATTTTCCTTTTGCGCATATTATACTTTATGCTGCTGCTGTTGGCTCTCGACTTTGCTGCGTCTCTCTCTCTCTTTCTCTGTGAGAAAAGAAGCTTTCTCGATATGTTAGCGAAACATGAAGGCAAACGTTCGTAGCATGCATATTTTCGCTTCGCCGTGTACGACTGTATGCGCATTTTACTTCTCTCTCTCTCTCTCTCTCTCTCTCTTGCTCTTATTCGTGTTCGTCCCTGAGTGGCCGGAGATAAGACGCGAGCCCAGTGTTGTTGTTGTTTTTTTTATGCATCTTTTTTTACCTCGGCATTTCGCATTATGTATACATGTACGTCTATATACTTTTCTTTCCTTTTGCGCCTCTTTACCGTGCACACGTATATCCACGCGTGTGCAGCACGTCTGAACACACAAAACGACCGTATACAGCAGAGAGATTCTTTGATCGAATCGTCGTTGTCGCAGTAATATACAAGAGAGGAGATTTCGTTTGAATTTCTTCCAGTTGAACGTCTGCATTTATGCATCATGTGTGTGTGTGTGTGTGTGTGTGTACAATTGAACGGGGTGGAATCACGCGCGGGGCCGAGCTTGCAGCAGCAGCAGCACACACCGACGTCAAAGTTTGATACGCAGAGAGAGAGAGAGAGAGAGAGAGAGAGAAAGAGAAAGAGACGTAAAATCGTAATACACTCGTCGTGCACGCTCGACGTAATACAACATTGTAATTTGCCAAATGGCATGACATTATATTTTTCAGCCGCTGCCGCTGTTGGACTTTTCATGCAAGCGTATTATACATACACAGTCGGGGTTTATTAAACTTTTAAAACTTCTGGCGCGCGCGCGTACAGCTACGAATATACAACTACGTTATATACGGCGCGGAGAGGGGCGCAGAAAAAAAAACAGCAACAACGACAACAACTACAACGAAACAAAAACAAAAAAAAAAAAAAAAAGNAAAAAAAAAAAAAAAAAAAAAAAAAAGTAGCAGGTAGAAGAAGAAAAAAAAAGTAGCAGCGGATGGAAAAAGAAGTGGCGTTGCTGCACTTTTATTCTTTTCCGATTCGTACATAAACATTGCGCCCCGCGAACGCCCAATGAAAAAGCCACTTGGTTTTCATACTTTTCTTTCTTTTTTCTTTTCTTTTCTTTTTTTTTTTTTTATTATCTCTGCGTCGAAGCTCTACTGCGNTTTTTTTTTTTTTTTTTTTTTTATTATCTCTGCGTCGAAGCTCTACTGCGCGCGGCGTAGAGAGAGAGAGAGAGAGAGAGAATCCGATTATCCGTGAAGAATTTTCGTTTAAACAAATTTTCCCTTCCTTCTCTACTTTTCGTTGCCCTATTTTACTACTGTAACTGTTTTTTCCAATTTGCATCTCGTCAAGAAGAATAAGCAGAAAAAAATAAAGGGCACGCGCACAAGTTTCGCGCTGCATTATAGCCGACCCGAATCATAATAATTCATCTCGTATACACATATATGCCCGCACGCGCGCGAAGAAAGGCAAGATAAACTTCAAAAAAAAAGTAACCACACGAATTCGACTAATTTCCTCGCGAAAAAGCTCGAATCATCGCGTATACGTATCGTATATATGTACCTATATAATACGCGTAACACACTGTGTGCCGTGTGTACGCGCGCTCCCACCCGCACTTTCAGTTGTGTGCGGGTGTGTGTGTGTGTGTGTGTGTGTGTGTGTGTGTGTGTGCGTGCGTGCGTATGCCGTTATATAGCCAGCGCTCATTGCCCCCGTTCTCACACATCTATGATAATACGTGTCTGTGTGTGTGTGTGAGAGCTTTTGCCGATATGCACTTGCGGAGCACAGGCAGTAGTAGTAGTAGTAGTAGTAGTAGTCCGCGGCGCGGCCGTTGCACGCGAGGAGGAAAGCTCGACGGGTTGGTGGTGGTGGTGGGGGAGAGCACACAGTGCAGGCTAGCGAGCTTTTTCACGATGACGTCACGGCGTGCGGCTCGTGTTACTATAGTAACTCGGCGGGTGGCGCCTGCGTACTCCGCCGCGACGATCCGTTGCTGCTGCCGAGCTTTCACCTAGTAGAGCCAGCAGTGCAGCGGAGCTGCAGGCCCCCGCCGCCGCCGAACTCTCGTATTATGTATGCGCAAAATTGACAGCCTTTCAAGTTTTTGTTTTTATTTTTGGGACGATGCGTGTAAAATATACGAGAGCTCGCGAGTAAAAAAGAAAAAACGATGCGCTTCCAATGTCCATTTAATTAAAAAGCTCGCGTATCAGCGCCTTATCGAGGGAGAAAAAAAAGCTCCGAGATCGCGTGTATTTACGTTGTCGATGCAACGAGCGCGCGCGCATTATAATTGTAGTAGTAGATGGAACAGTTATAGTGGTATATAGTAACGGTAGTTGTTCAGAGAGAGAGAGAGAGAGAGAGAGAGAGAGAGAGTAAGGTAGAAAAAGGGGTGGGGATGGTCGCCCGTACAGCAGCAGCAGCAGCAGCAGCGAAGTCTGGATACGCTGCTGCTCCGCGCGATCTGCTCCGTTACTGCTGGTTCTCAGTCGCGAGTAGCCCAACTCATCGAGCGGCTCGCGCTCCGCCCCACCGACGAGTGAGCGAGGAGTGCTTGCCCAAGCGAGCGAACGAGTGCGATTGCCCTGGGCTTTATCTCGTTCAAGAATAATATAAGAAAAAAAAAAATTATTAAGAAAAAAAAACCGAGAAGCATAAAACGGAGAAAACGAGGGGAACGACTTTACGCGCGTATATGTATACATAAAAAAAAAAGCTCGATTGTATACGCGGTGTGGTGTTGATAGTAGTAGGTGTCTGTGCGGTGGTGGTGTGTGTTTTTGGTGTCGATACATATACGGCGCGAGACACGCTCGTAAAAAAGAAAAATAAATAAAATATCATAATATATCGCCTCACTTTTTAGAGAAGCTGTGTTTTCCGGGGAGAAAAAGAGTCCTCCTTTTAACCCCTCCTCGACTAAAAAGAGTGCGCGCGTGGTCAAATGCCCCGTCGTCGTTCGTGTCTATATAGACAACTGCACCCCGTCGTCGACTGCACACACCACTGAAAGCCTCGCGCGTTCTTGTGCTGGCTACTGGTGCTGCTGAACCCACCAACGCCGCCGCTGCAGCCGCTCTGACACCACCCTCCTTCTGCCGTCCTCTGTCTGTCTGTCTGTCTGTTTCTCGAGTGATCAAAAAGTAAAAAAATTAAAAATGAAAAAAAAAGAATTTCCAATCCTCGATTACCATAATAATATAAATAAATAAATGTGAAAAAAAAATTTATCGATAGCATATCTGTGAGTGAGCTTACACCTGTCTCTCTGTTCCGTGTGTTGCATCGACCTTTCCCGCGCCTCGTTGTTGTAAACGTGTGCGTGTAGTAAAAATACAAAACAAACGTACGCATCTCTCCATCTCTCGCACACGCAGAGCAGAAAGCAGCAGCAGAAGAAGCAACGGCCGCAGAGAGCAGCCAGAAGCCAGCAGAGCAGCACACAACCAGCAGCAGAGCTCTTTCTGCTACATATCGATCCGCGCGTGCGGCTGCAAGCTCTCGCTCCTCTATAGCGTCCCGCAGAGGCAGCAGCAGCAGCAGCAGCATCAGTGTCAGAGGCTGTGGTGTACGGCTCCGCTGCTCACGACCTCTCGGAGTCAGATATATATACACACACACAGACATCGGAGTGCGAATAGAGCAAAATAAATTATATATTTAAAGTAGATAAAAATTTTTAGAAAATCAAGAGCGCCATGATACGACGTCGTCGTCGGCGTGTGGCTGTAAAAATCGCCAGATAGCCAGTTGTGTGTCTGTGTATGTTAACTACTTCTGTATAGAAGGTGTGTGTGTGTGAGAAAATAAAGCAAAGCCAACAGGCTGTTGGAGAGCCGAGGCATGCAAGATAAAGGTTAGGGTCAGTGGTCTATATTCTCTACTATCGGCTGACTCTCGAGCTGTTGCTGCAGTTTAATAATAAGTAAAAAAAAAAAAAAAAGGGTACACAACATACCGCACCAGAGACAGAGAGAAAGAGTTCAATCGCATCCGAGATGCTGCCGAAGACTGGCGGTAAAATCGGTGGAAGGAGGCAATGTTACTGGCTGCTCAGAGTGAGACGAAGACACCCCGCTCCGGTAAAGTTTACCACAACGACGTGTCCTCGTCCCGAATGACCCAAGTGTTATGAAAATCGTTGCGATCGGTGTGTAAATCGTATGATAAAAAGTATACATAAATTTGTATCGTTATAATTGTTGGGTGCGCGAGTGCCGAATTAATACAAAAGAAATGTGCGACGTGCGTGACATAAAGATCAATTAAAAAAAAAAAAAAAACAAAGTAGCATGCGGCGGGACAGCCACCATCTGTAATAATACTCGAGTGNTCCAAAAAAAAAAAAAAAAAAAAAACTAAGTAAGCCAGCAGCGCGGCCATGGCATCGGTAGCGGCCTGGCTGCCGTTCGCTCGGGCCGCGGCGATCGGCTGGGTGCCGATCGCCACTCATCCCCTGCCGCCGCCGCCCATCCCCAAGGATCGTCGCAAGGCCGACGACGAGAAGCTCCTGATCAACGTGTCGGGCCGGCGCTTCGAGACCTGGCGCAACACCCTCGAGAAGTATCCGGACACGCTGCTGGGCTCGAACGAGCGCGAGTTCTTCTACGACGACGAGACGCGCGAGTACTTCTTCGATCGCGACCCCGACATATTCCGCCACATACTCAATTATTATCGCACGGGCAAGCTGCACTATCCGAAGCACGAGTGCCTGACCTCGTACGACGAGGAGCTGGCGTTCTTCGGCATACTGCCGGACGTGATCGGCGACTGCTGCTACGAGGACTATCGGGATCGCAAGCGCGAGAACGCCGAGCGCCTCATGGACGACAAGCTGTCGGAGAACGGCGAGCAGAATCTCCAGCAGCTCACGGACATGCGCGAGAAGATGTGGCGCGCCTTCCAGAATCCGCACATATCCACGGCCGCGCTCGTCTTCTACTACGTCACGGGCTTCTTCATCGCCGTCTCGGTGCTGGCCAACGTCGTGGAGACGGTGCCGTGCGGCAATCGGCCGGGCCGCGCCGGCACTCTGAGCTGCGGCGAGCGCTACAAGATCGTCTTCTTCTGCCTGGACACGGCGTGCGTGATGATCTTCACGGCCGAGTATCTGCTGCGACTGTTCGCGGCCCCGAGCCGCTGCAAGTTCGCCAGATCGGTCATGTCCATCATCGACGTCGTGGCCATTCTGCCCTATTACATCGGGCTCGGTATCACGGACAACGACGACGTGTCGGGGGCCTTCGTCACCCTCCGGGTGTTTCGCGTGTTTCGCATCTTCAAGTTCTCGCGCCACTCGCAGGGATTGAGGATCCTCGGCTACACGCTCAAGAGCTGCGCCAGCGAGCTCGGCTTTCTCGTGTTCTCGCTGGCCATGGCGATCATCATATTCGCCACGGTGATGTTTTACGCGGAGAAGAACGTCGACGGGACGAACTTCACCTCGATACCGGCGGCCTTCTGGTACACCATCGTCACCATGACCACGCTCGGGTGAGTATATAGAGTAAAATCTATCAGGCTATAATGAATATCCGAATCAAATTTTGCGGCTAATACGCGGAGGGGTCAAAGCTTGCAAGCTCGACGACGACGACGAATACATAAAAGAAAAAAAAACGAAGGAAATAAGCGAGTAGTCGGTTTATATAGAGAGCTGCTGCTGTTGGTACATAAATGTCTGACGTCAGTCGTGTTATAAGCTCTCTTGCGCTTCAAACACATTCAGCACACTCACACACACGCACACACATATATACGGACTGCACCATGTGCCGCAGCCAGGACAGGTCCAAGCCAAGCTTTAAAGCGCGCAGCAATTCAAGGAGTGTAGTATATATAGCGATGCGATGCGCGCACGCACTCGTCGTCGTCGTTCACTTTTCTCTATACATATACACGACGAGCGAGAGACGCGAGACGCTTTCTCGCTGGCTCGCTCTTGCGTGTACGTGTATGCGTGTGTGTGTGCTATATATCGCTATTACTACTGCCACCTACTATACATACTATTTTACACAAAGTCGGTCAAGTTCGCGCGCGCACTCCAAGCAGCAGCAGGCGAGGAACTGCTGCTTCTCTCTCTCTCTCTCTCTCCATATATACAACGTTATACGTATACGCGCGCGGCACTTTATGAACTACGTATATGTACTTTTTATTCTTGAAAGGAGCTTTTTTTTTGCATCGAGTCGCGCTCGTCCTCCCCCTTTTTTTTACGTAAAAAAAAAGCAGAGATTCGATTCCGCGCATGCAGCAGCAGCAGCATCAGCGTTCGTTGGCCGGGCGCGCATTCATTATCGCGCATCGTTATTTATATTTATTTTTGACTTTTCGATTCCTACAGAATGGATAAATCTTATATATACCGAGCGGGTGAAAAACGTATTAAATCCGCGAGCTTTTCCTCTCTTATATATGCGAGCTCTCTTCTTCTAGCTATATAAGCTCATAGATAAGCGCGCGCGCGCGCGCGAGATTTAATTAAAAATCGGAGTCGAGCACAGAAAGCTCCACCGGGGGTGCGTTTGTCCGTACGTGTCTGTGTATACGTATGTGTGTGTGCGCGTGGTGCAGAGAGAGAGAGAGAGAGCAAGCATGCATAATTAATGCGGATTTCGTAAAATATATGTGCGTATGTGTGTGCGTGTGTTCGTTGAATCGAGGCTATTTGTCACTCGCGCCATATATGTGCACGTAAACCTAGAGCGCCGTTTAATGCTATTATACACCACCATGGCCCAGGCTAATTGTTTTTCCAGACATACATCGTATCGATTAACGAATCTTTTTCACCCTTTGACACGATAAAATTTCTTTATCGGAATAAAAGATTCGCGTATACGACGAATAAATAAATGTAATAAGTTCAGAAAATATATAGGAGAAAGGAGGGATAGAGAAAGTCGGTAGTGTGCAGAATATAGCGTATATATAGCGTACACACACGGCTCTTACCTCTCTTCAAGTAATTGGCTCCATGTAAAGCGCCTCGAGCTCAGCCGCCGCCGTCGTCTTCTTCTTCTTCTCTACTCTACACATCCATACGTATACACAAACATACACGTACATACGTATTATAGCTGCTGTTCTGCTCCGCTTGGTGTATTTTTAACCCTTTTGCACCTTATATATCTCACTATCTCTATCTCTCTCTTTTTTGCATGTGCTACAAAGCTCGTCATAAAAAAAAACACACACATATCATACGATAATGATCCATATGTTGTCATATGCGTATCTTGTTTTTCATACCCTTGAATAATACACATTATTATTTGTACTTTGATGCCGCACTTTGTGGGTGTGTGTGTGTGTGTGTGTGTGTTCAAAGTCAAATCCGAGAACGAAACGGATCTTATTATCAAAAGCTCGATGTAATGCAATACGCGCGCTGCTGCAGCTCCAAGTTTCGTTTTGCTAAAGGACTGCGCCGCCGCCGCCAGTAGTAGAGTTGATCTTGCCCTTCAACAACACAAAGTCCTTATCAACAATTTTGTAGGGCTTCCGTTACAATCATCGTAGCGCACTCGACGCAGCGCGTTGCTCGAGTTTTCACTTTTTCATATCGATATATTATTCGAACTTGACATTCCCCGAGCCCTTGAAAACAAAAGATTCGCTCGCTCGCGCGCACGCAGCAGCTGTGTGTACTACTTATCATCAACAATTTTTATGGCTTTCGTTGGCAATCAGCCGCTCGCTCGTCTAGCGAAGTTTATCGTTTTCCATATTAAATTATCCGAGCAAGAGAAGTATAATTTGAACTTAACATTGGCGCCCTTGAAAACGCGCGTCAAGGTAGACGCAAAGACGGTAGGTATCTGTCTGTGGGCTCCTCTGGCTCTCGTGATCGACAGACGTAGCTACTTCTGGCTTTTCCAGGGGCAAAAGTACATAATTGCAATTATAATCGAGTTGCGAGAAGCGAGTTTGTAAACGGGAAAGCCGTTGTAACGCTTCCCCGCACGAGCGATGTATACACATACGTATAGGCAAATTATAATATGGAACTGGAATCGAAGAAGTACATTTGATATCTGTCTTGACCTTTATCGCTAGCTGGCTCAAAGGTGCGCCACGTGTGGCTCGATACAACGTCATCAACTCGTCGTCGTCGTCGTCGTCGTCGTCGCAGTACGCAAATGAATATTTTCGAAACTTCTTTCGCTGCTGCTGCGCAGGGGTTTCGCTTGATATATAACACGGGCTCGAGTTAAAATTGAAAGTCGTATATGCGCGTACCTCAATCTATCTCTCTAGAGCTCTAGATTTTTCCCCCATATACACCTACTTTTCGATGCTCGCTGCTGCTGCTGCTACTGCTGCTGTGGCGCGCGGATGAGAGAGTGTCAAAGTGCGGATTATCCAGGCGAAATGAGCGACACGGGGCGAGGGATTAAGAACGAGCTAGCTGCGCCAGCGCGAAAAATGAATCGAGTACAATAGTGTGCCGCCCGAAATCTCGAGTACAAACAAAACTCCCCCGAAGCTGCATGCGCGAATGCTTCGAGCGAGCTTTTTGCAAGCTCTCGCGTAGCGTCGAGTCAATTGCTGCGCGCGCGCGCCAAGTATTTCAATAATGGAAAGATTTTTTAATGAACTATTCGCGCGAGCAGACCCGCGAGTTTCATAACTTTCTGTATTACAAAAATTGCGTATCGAAATTTTTGAAATCGTCGGCGTCATCGATTTCATTGATCGACGCGCTGCAGATATAAGTACGTATAGTAATTAGCACCTCGCGCTTTTTTTGACTCGGGCAGGAATGCAGTATGAAAATTTAATGCACGAGCTGCAAAATTTACAAAATATGCGCACCTCGCGCTTGGCTCGTTTAATTGCGTAGATGTATTATATAACTACTCCATACTTCGTGCTGCAGGGAAAAACACACAAGGGCTCGGCGGGACGCTCGCGCGAAATTCCTCAAGAGAGTTGAGCAAAAGATACATGTATTATATATATATATATATATATATATATATATATATACGCGCAGCGGACTTTTCGTACTGGTGTACGAACCGTATAGTACACACACGTATATACGTGTGTATGTATGCGTGCGCGGTGTATTATATACATAAAAGACCAAGCAGCTGCTATACCGCTCGGCTGGGCGGTTGGTGTGCTTTTAACGCGGTTAGCGTGATTAGTAAACTCGGTGACCAGTTTCGGGGAGGGCTCCTTTGCTGCCATCGTCGGTTTTGCAACGGCACACAACACACAAACACACATACGAGGCACATAAATACGATCAAGCGAGCGAGGTAAACTTTATTTCAAAGAAATTACACATCTATGTGGTTTATACGTTGTTGCCTCGACTATTTTTCTTTTTGTTCGTAGAAAACAGCTTCGAGCTTGCAGTCGCAGCCCTTTCGCTGCTTAATTATTCACCAATCGTCGTTCGCGTTCTCATTCCTTATTCTGCTGCTCCCTGCTACCACCGAGCAGCGAACGTTTTGGCATTAACGCAGAACTCGTGTTTATGTCTAATTCGCCCTTTGCTCGGTAAGCGTTTAAGTTCGCGTCGTCGTGCGGTGACGATCTACCCGCGCGCGATATTACCACCGCGTGCTGAACTGCTACCAGAGCTAGCTATATAGCTATAGCTAGCTACTACCAAGCTGCCAAATGGCCCTTGGCACTGGCTTTCGGCCTCTAGCTGAGGGTTTATTGCGATTACATCCCTTTAAAAAATTTGTCTCCCTCCGCAAAGATGCTTCAGCTCTCTGCCGAAAACGAATGCGTATAAATAGGAAAAAAGCTCGAAAAGCGTAACCGCGCGCGCGTTTAAATGGAAATAAATCCGTGCGCGCGGCGCCGAAAGTTGCTACACATGAAAAACGAGGTATTACGACGTAATACATCGATATGTAAGCGAGCGATCGCCGTGTGCAAGCTCTATGAATTTTAATGAATGGCTCGCTCTCGCTCGAGCGATCGATTTATGCTCGGGTCTGTGCCGTACAAAAAAAAGCTCAGCCCGAGGTACGCACGCGGGCATATCACATACGCATTTGGGTTTTGGCGAAAAATACATTATATTTTTTTTATTTTTTTTTCTCGACCACTGCGCGCAATTCACATACTGCAGGCGCGTTACATTACATACGTACGCGCTCGCAAGCTCGCTCGCGTTGGCTCGCATCCAAACTGATGCACTTAAAGCCGAGCTAGACACGAGACGCGAGCTGCACGAGACGTCTTCTAGTATAGCGGCCAGCGACGGCGGCGGCGGAGGCCGACGAGTTGATGTATGCGCGCACACAATTTCCCGCCGCCACCCGCGAGCTTGGAGCGAGAGAGAGGGAGAGAGAATATCGACACGATCATCCACGCGCAATGGCAAAAACGAGCTTCGAGATATTTTATCACACGCACACCCAGAAACCCATATTACATATCGTCGGCGCGTGTGCATAAATGGCATGTATAACGAGAGGTTGAAATCGTACTGCTGCGCGAAAGTTTAAACACGTGCGGCGCGGCGAGCTTTCAAAGGAGGTTTCGAGTTACATAAGATTACTTGTATGTACGTGCGTGTGTACGTGTATGTGTGGGATGAAAGCTGCTGCATAACATGAGGAAGAGACGGGGAGGGGGGCACAACAGGTGCACACATCCGAGGCACACGAAGTACATGGCAGCAGAGACCATGATGCCGAGCGCTGATGACGACGAGCCGTATAGGTGTTACCCACACACACACACATACGCCCACCTACTCGATGCACATGCACAGAAACGCGCATATTACATAATAATACACGTAAATATCCGCCGCGTGTAAACCTCCGAGCTCTTTCGCGTATTATATTACTCGCCGCGAGGGGTATTATATGTTATTTTTCGGGGGGATATGTAAATGCGACGGGATACGACGACGACTGCTGCTGCGATTGCCTTAATTACGCGTTTCGCGGTTATTTTATCCCTTCGTGTTTATAATACAATGCGCACAGCGAGGGTTTATCGCATCTCTCTCTCTCTCTTGGATGATCGCGTTCTATAACATTGATTAAAGTGTTGCTCCATTATAATTTAATACGATCGTCGATGATTATTTTATTTTACAATTCAATTTTTCGTCGAATAAAACGAATGCCCTCGAAGCTTACCGACGCAATTTCCAGCTGAAAAACTCGTGAACACTTTTTTTTAATTTTATTTTTGCAGTATCGAGTATCAATTTTTGCACTCTAGGTGACGACTATTTTTAGTTTTTATTTTCGGCGCGGTATACAACATTTTATTTTATAGCCCTCGCCCACCCCGAAAAAGAAAAAGGAGAGGAACGTACGCGTATGGAGCGCCGTTGAAGGGTAGGCGAAAACTTTTTTGTTGTACGCATGGTTCGCGAGCACTCGTCACGTTTTGAAAAACGTAATTCAATTTACCATACCGTTGGTCGATATGGCTGGCAAAAATATACACGTACACAATAATGCACTCATGTTTCGAAAAACATTTAGCCCCCCCTTTCAACGTTGGAGATGCGCGCTTGTCGAGCAGCAGGATATGAAAAGTTTTATAAAAAGATGCCTTAAATTTGATTTAATAATTCAATAATTCAACATAGAAGTGTATCCTCGAGTCATATAACGATTAATTAAAAAAGAAAAGCAGTAGTAGCAGAAGTATTCGTGAAAAAACTATTTAAAGAAAACGAGCCCGCGTGCATACGCGGCTCTCTTTTTTATAATCAAAACGTTTCCTCGAGCAGACATTTACTCTCTTTCTCTCTCTCTCTCTCTCGTCGGTTGTGAATTTATACTCCGCCGACCTGTTTGCGAACGAAGAATAATAGCGAACTCTACAAGCTATTTATGTACATCATTTTTTCTTCTTTTCCTTTTTCTCTCTCTCTCTCTCTCTCTCAATCTCGACGTCACGTGTACTCTTCTACTATACCCCGGCTCGGTGGTGCGCTTCATGTAAATGTACACACGTTTTTCTCTCTTTGCAACTCATCGAGAGAATATTTTTTCCCCAGCTCGTTCGCAAATAACATACATGTCTCTGCACTTTTAACCGCGCGTATGACCACACCAACGCACATCATATACGTGTGAGTGTGTGTGTGAGTGTATCGTTCGACGAGAGCCGAGCATCGAGCTTTTGTGCGCGCAAAACTACAGATATAAAAGTGAGATACGTCGTACAGATACTTCAAGTGGGGGCGCGTTTGAACTTTGAAACAGCTACCATGTAGGACTCGCCGAGCACTGTATCTAATGTAAATAGTATAGTTTTCAAGAGCACAGTGCGTACTTATACCTCCTTTTTTCCCCCTATCTCTCGCGAATGCATAAAGTTTATTTTCTATTGTTTTCTTTCCGAAACTCGATACTCTCTCGAACGAACGAACGTACGAAACGTAACGTGCAGCATGTTTATGAATTTCGAAGTTTGCATTCGCTGCTGCAACTAATAAATACATATACGCGCGGCTGGAACGTGGACGACGCGAGACGACGACGACGACGACGACGACGACGACGTGGCTCGTGTGTATTATACGGAGCTTGTAACTTTGTGTTACTGCTGCTGCTGCTACTGCAGCCGAGAGAGAGAGAAACGAGTATAGTAACTGCAATACAAAGATTAGGAAAGATAACGCAGGTGGTGGTGGAGGCAGCAGACATCCTTGTTTGTCCTAGTTTCTACTTATGTAGAAAGGCGAGCTATATACACGCACACAAAGCGTAGTAGTATACATACGAATATACAAACGATGGTTTTGAACTCGTCACACTCGCGCGGCGCGCAATTCTCGTCTTACTTGCCGTATAATACAATAGGCAGACGTATCTACTACGCTTCGTTTTGACATTTTACGAGGCACATTTTGTTTTGTATATGTACGCAAGATGCTGCGTGTTGCTTTAATCGATAAGTTTTTATTAGTTCATAGAGAGAAAAAAAAGCTCGACGCTATTAGCAGGATACGCTTTCTTTTTATAAATATAACGCGAGAAGAAATTGCATATGTGTACGAGAGTCGGAGGCACCTTGAAAATTGCATTATTATACACCTTACTTTCCATCGCACCATCCCTTGTCATTATCATATCCGTACATAGTATGTGTATGCGTGTCCCTGTCAGTGTGTGTGTGTGTGTGTGTGTGTGTGTATGCGTGCGTGTGAGCATAGTATGCGATTAGACTCTCCGGCGATGTGATGCAATTACCGATATCAAGCCTTTCTCTCTCAACGGCGTGGCAGCGGCGGCTCTCGAAATAGCCTTCTCTATAAGGGAAGAGGATGTGCTTATATTTATAACAGTTTCACCTTGTCAGCTCGTTATAATAATATATATCCACCGTCGACGACGACGACGACGACGACGGCCAGGCGCGCGCAAACGATGGCTGCGTGATTTTTCAAAATGATAGTGCGATCTTTTAACGTCGATAAATTGATGTTGTTTGTTTTTTAGTATATTCAATTTATTTTAATCTTTTTTTTATCTTCGATTTTGGCTGAGATGAGTGGATTATCACTCTCTCTCCGTAAAACGTGTAAAGAGCCCAAGAATGCGGCACCAAGAAAAGAACGAGGAAAGTCAAGTTAAATCGTATAAAAGCTTTGTGCTGCATCAAGAAAAAGAAGCGGCTCTGTTAAAAAAAAAAAAAAAGGAACACAGCGATCATTTGTTCCGCCGCCGTTGCTATTCGCTATACTACCTACCTACCTACTACGTACTACGTACCGAGGAAAAAACCTCCAGGCTATCAAAGGTTAGAAAAGGATATGAGCTCGTGGGTATATATAGCATCGAGGGAAGGATAAGGAGAAAGGGGGGGTGGGGCGGGGGAGAGCTACATACAAACTTGCGGCTTTCTGCAGCTTTTCTATCTAAGTGCGCTTAATTTTACAGAGAAGAGAGAGAGAGAGGGGAATTTTCGCAGAACCCGAAGAGAAAATAGCTGAGTAACTGCTTACTCTTTTGAGAGATTTTCATTTTATTTAACCTTTTTTCGTGCTCTCATCTCTACCTTCCTTGCCGAGAGAGTACGAGTTCGTTTGTCGATGTTTGATGTTTAATCATATCGATTGCTGCTCCTGCTGCTGCTGCGGGAGCTCCGCATCGATCGAAAGCAAAGAAAAATAAAAAAAAGCTTAACTTTCATTAATTTTCAGTTCAAGGCGCTGCTGGCTAGATTAGAGACGGAATATATATAAATTCATCTCCCCGACTCGCAAGAAATAAGTATAATTCAAATCTTTTCTCGCTCCTTAGAGTGGGTATAAGAATGGGCGGGATATAAGGAAAAAAACCGCAGGAGCGCGCGCGCGCGAGCTAGCTGCTAGGAATATAAAATCCAATTAGAGCCCCACACGCAGAGAGGCGGCGCTTTAAGTCCTTTAAAAATTCATGTTCACGCCGGGGCGAGAGAGAGAGAGAGAGAGAGAAAGGCTTCTAGCTCCGAATGTTTCCTTGGGATATTACGCGCGGGGTGCATTATTTTTCCTTTCCTTTTTTCTCTTTGCGAGAGCAGTAGTGCAGCAGCAGCTGATACATGGGCGAAACGTGCCGATTTTACGCTTCCACGCATACGCTGACCCAAGCTCAGCTCGCGCAGCTGCAAGCTCCGATCTCGGTTCTCTCTCTCTCTCTCTCTGCCGCCTCAAGTAGTAGTAGTCTCGAGACGGGAAATAAGAATTTGACCTCTCTCGGTTTGTGCGAAAAAAAAAGGAAAAGGAAAAATGATTTGATTAAAAGATTTTCATACGTCGAGGTGTATATACCAAGTCCACGTGTATCCAGAAACGATATTGTTTATTTGTGACACATCGAATCGATATTATGAACGGCGCGAACTTCAGGAAAAATGTAGGATAAGGTATCGTTTGTAAATGTCAAGTAGCTTAAAATAACGGATATCGCGCGTATACTTGTGTTTTATTATTCATCGCTTGCATCTGACCTCGAATGCATACAGCAGCAGCAGCAGCGGCAGCTGTGACTCGAGCTAAAGCTTATTTTCGTATATACGAAGAAACAAAAAATTAATAATAAATAAACAAAATCAGCCGCGTATTTGCTGACCGATAAATCAGCTTCTTATTAAATAAATCATCGATAGTGATATTTTTTATCTCGACTTCGCACCCTCGATGTGCGCGACGAAGAGCCGCGATGATTCGATAATTGGCACAGACTGCCAGAGACGAGAGAGCTTTTACACGTACACGTTTTTCGGTCGCTTTTCTTTGACGTAATTCGAGAGCGCGCGCGCATAACTTGCTGGCTGTATACCCCTCTCTCCGCCGCGTTGACATTGGCTTTGGAACGGTCCATAAGAGAGAGAGAAAGAGTACAATCACCCGCCTCCCTTTCGCGCAACGTACTTTTCCGAACTCAAAAATTGTTTTCCTTTTTTTTTTTTTAATTAATCAAATTCGAGGTATGTATATAGAGATTCAACATATTTTCGAGTGTCGTGATAATTGGCCCAAACGGGCACTGACTGCAAGCTTAGCAAAGAGGCGTGCGTAAATTTCTATAATCCACGCCATTATGAACTTCGCTCTCTTTTTTGCTCGCTCCTGCAACTATAACTCGTGCCTCTAAAAAGCTCTACGAGTTGTAATCAAAAATATAATCAAAAGCTCCGACTCCCCGGGCACTACTACTACTAAAACCTACCACTAGCTGCACTCGATATAATTGGGATTTTCACCGATATATACATTTTTTTTCCTTTCACTAGCTCGCTCGCTCTCGTGATTTGAAACACTGCGAAAAAAAAAGGGAAAATTGTATAAAAAGAAATTTCGAAATTTCATTGAAAACTGGAGAAAGAGAGAGAGAGAGAGAGAGAGACAGGTATATAGTAGCAGTAGCTGGAAAGCGCAGCAGCGAGCATAGAGCACGACACGATCAAAACTCGCCACGTATATACTGCCGTCGGTGTCGCCGTGATACGCGACGAGGCAATTCAGCTGTAAACGTGCCGCACATGCGGTACCTGCAGCAGCACATAGTGCACTTACACACATACACATACGTATAATACCGGTGTAACTGTATAGAAGCGCATATAGCCTGGTACAAAACCAGCAGCAGCTCGTCGGTGCGGTAACGTTGCCTATACGTGATGCCAGTGCCTCGAATTACACGCACACGTAGATCGAGTCCGGACCATGTCCGCCATTGTGTGCGCGATCGCAGTAATAATAACGCTGCGCTCTTTGCGCCATTACATATATACATATGCTGCTGTTGGTATACGCGAAACGCTTTTGAGGAAAGAGAGAGAGAGAGAGATGCTGATGCATGCAGAAATCGATCGCGCGCACGTGATGCGCGCCTTTCGCGCGATATATAACGCGCACCCAGACATTGTGTGCTACATGCACGGACTAGGACGCTTAGAGAGAGAGAGAGAGAGAGAGAGAGAGAGCTTGACCGCTGCTGACACGGAGAGCCCCAAATATTATACCTACGTACAGAGAGAATACAGGTGATTTATTCGCACATCGGAGACAACCTCGTGTTCGTGCCACATATTATATATATATATATGCGAATCTCAATACATGCTGCTGCTAAGCATATATATGCCACTCGCGTCGCGCCGATGATGTATCGGTACTCCCGCGCGCTCCGTATAATAATATAAGCTAGAGAAAACGCCCGAGAGAGCTAGCGAGAGCCGCGCCGTACTCGAATCTATTATTATATCGGCTTGATATGCGCTACATACGCGTATACGTACTCCGGAAAGGGAGGCGCGCGGCGGAAATGATACGATATTACAATACGAGTTACGTAATGCCAGCGGTGCGGCGACGACCCGGAGCTTGACTATCGACTCGTTTTTTTTTTTTATTTATCTATCTTTCTATCTATCTGTAAAAAATCGCTAACGATCTTCCCGACACGAACAATTTCTTTTTACGCTATACTGCACTATATAGGTGGAAGTTTCTTTTTATTTTTCTCGTCGCAGCAGTCCATTCCTATAGCCGCGCGCGCGCGCGCCCATTAACCAAAAGTCCGAGAGCTTTAGACTCTGTCTGTCTCTCTCTCTCTCTCTCACGCTGCGATCATTTGGTTTATAAACACGAAAAGGGTGGTTCTAGTGGGCTCGATTTCGTATACATATACCTTATATACCACCCGATAATATACCTTATTGTTTGATCTGTATATATATCGCTATATTATATATTAAGTTATGCGTGGCACACATGAAGCTCTCTGGATCTGTAAATAATACGTACGAACAGCGTAGTTGCCTTGCAGTTTTTATTTTAACATGCTGCTGCTGCTGGCGTCAACGACAACGACAACGACGACGACGAAAAAGGCAATTTTATTTGCTCCGCGGGGGAAAAAAAAATCTTCTCTTGGTCTCTCTCTCTCTCCTCGAATCGAATTAGGCCAGACAAATAAAGGCTCTCGCTCATATCGATCGATCGCTGCTCGATTCTCTCAGCTGCGCGCTTATTACGACGACGACGACGACGACGCGCGCCAATGCAGAAATAAAAGCAGCGAGCACGCGTATATAGCCCAAGCTGTATACATTGGCAGAGTGGGAAAGAGAGAGAGAGAGAGAAAGAGTGAAGTAACGATGATAACCGTGAATAGATAATAGAAATGAGAAAAAAAAGGAGCTCCGAGAGTTTTCCTCCGCGTCCATAGAGAAGAAGCGTAAGCATACACACACACGCACAAACAACTACCACGACGATGACGACGACGATGACGATAACACGTAAAAAGTATATAAGAGCGCAAGAGAGAGAGAGGGAGAGACTTTTACTAATAATGTGGGTTAAAGAAAATAAATCGCACAGCAGCAGCTTGCGGCTACGACGAGCTTATAATCCAGCGCGCAAGGGGAGAGAGAGAGCGATATTTCCATTGTTATGAAATTTAATAAACGCAAAAAATCGATTTTACATTCACATCTTTTCCCGATGCACAAGAGCCGCGCTCGCTCGCGCATACGTACGTATAGCTATCCTCGGTATTTTTATTTTTATTTTCACATTTTTGTTGCCTTCGACGACGACGACGACGACGACGATGACAACGACAAAAAATCTTATAACGACGCGGAGCCGACCTTATATACACACACACGAACGCAACAAAACAACGTAGCAGCAGCAGCAGTAGCGACGAAGAGACGCGAAGGGGGTATGGAGAGAGCTGGAGGGAAGATGTATCACAGCAGCAGCAACAGTAGCAGCAGCAGCTGTGCGCGAGCTTGCGCGCTGCTGCTGCAAGTCGCTACACATAAAACGACGATAATCCGCGGAAATAGAATTTTTTAACAACCCCCTCGCGGCGCTGCAACGGAACGCGCAGTGGTGGAGTAGTATAGCAGCAGCAGCAGCAGCAGCTCTGTTTATACGTATATATACTGGGTAGAGAGAAAGAGAGACGTGTGCCCTAGCCTGACATATTGTGCGTTATGTGGAATGCGCGTGACATTACCTCCTCCCTCTCACTCACTGCTACCTGCCTCGTATTATATACATACAGTTGCATTTCGAGATGTGTGCAGCAGCAGCAGCAGCAAAAAGAGAGAGATAGAGAGAAAGGGGAGTAAAATTTCAAGCTCGCGAGCGCGCGTGGCAGACGTATTAAATAACTTTTACGTTGCTGCGCGCGACGACGAACTTTTTTGTTCTTGCTGCTCATACGCCGAGCGTATGCTGCTGCTGTCGCGCTTGCTTGGCTCTCGGGTCGTACTCTTTTCTTTCTTTGCTACGCGCGCGCGTATACGGTATTCGAGAAACGAACTTGAAATATCGCTTTCGTATAACTCTGATGGATTTGTTGTTGGTAAAGAATAAAAAATGAAAAAAAAATAAAATAAAAAAATGAGGAACGCGAAATAGCACGTTTCTTTGTGGCTGCGAGCTGCTGCTGCTGCGCGGCACGTGTGCGTTTTTATTTTTATTTTTATTTTTCTCCGTATGTATTACGAGCTCACTGATCTCGAGGAGCCTAGCACCGTTGTAAAATCGACGCACGCGTTTTTCGTTACTTTTGTGACGGAGATTTTCTGAGTTGAGGTTGAATTCGATATAATATTCGAATGAACCTGGCCTCGATACGACGAGTACCTCTAGAGCAGCAGCTCGCAGCAGCAACAGCTACTCGAAGGGAAACGAAGGTATACACTGCTGATGAGATTTTCGCGCGTATCGTTGCAACCTGTGCAGCCGCGTGACACAGAGAGAGATATATACTCGATTCTTTTTTTAGCGCGCGCGAAACGTGATATATATGTGTGTAAAAAAAGGAGGCATACAAGTACGTGTGTGCTCTCGCTCTCTTATGGAGGAGACATTGAAAGCTGAAAATCCTGGGCAAAATTTGAGACCTCAAGGTCGCGACATCACCCCACCCAAGGATGTTTGATCTTCGTACAATACGGAAAAGCTGGCGATTGAATTTTTAATTTCGAATGTTATTCTACACTATTTACATGGTCGTTGGAAATGAAAATTCGAGCCTCCGTTGATCCTTGGCGGTGTCATCTATTTAGAGGTCTATTATTTTTTTGAGATTCTCATTTTTCAATGTACCTATACTCGTTAAGATCGAAGATTGAGTTAGATACCACCGTACCACTTTTTAACCACATAAGCCCATTGGAGCGTGGGCTGAAATATCGAACGCTCGAATTGCTTTTCTCGATTCCGCGCGAGAAATGTAGCGGAAACTTTGGTGCGGTCTTGTTTATTCGTAATATACCGATGTATAAATAAGTTAGGAAACTTTTTTCACGCGTTGTTTTTTTTTTCATGTATACGGTCTATCGACTCACAAATTACTAAGAGATGATGAAAAAAAAAGAATGCGGGCGCTCGCGCATACACACGTCTGCCTATTAGTTGGATAATATAGATCGAATTAGCTCTCGGGCATGCTGCTGTCGAGTTTTCGATTTATACGGTTTAAATTAAAACAAAAAAAAGAAAGAGAGATAGAAAAAAAAAATTTACAGAAAATCCTCGGCTTTGCGAGTGCATCGAACGCGCGGTGGGGTGGCTAGCAGTAGTGGCAAGTGCGTGTGATGCACTGTATATCGGGAGATAAAATAAAGACCATACACAACACAACACAACATACATAGAGTATAGTGTGTCGAACAATTTGCGCGCAGTTTTTTTCCTTCTCCCCGACACGTGTAGTATAGGTACGTGTGCATATATATGAGCTTGCAGTCGCCCGACCTCGTTATAATATTGTCAAACTTTCTTTTTTCGCGCGCGTGTGTGTACATCCAAATTTTTTGCAGGCAGGCGCGTGTGCATCGCATCTTTGTTGGTGAATGTTTTTTTTTTTTTTTTTTTTTTGAGATATATAGGTCGGGTAAAAAACTGTTTTCCTTTAGCGCGCGTGGGAAAAATTACATATCTCCAAGCTAGCTACAGCTAGCTCCGCGTGTAAGGCTCTTTTCACGTTTTCCCGGCGTACGTATAACGCGAGAATAGATACATATATATAAGAGCGTGCGCGCTAGGATTACTTTTTTGCTGACGCTCGCGCAAAATCGCATAATACGCCAGAAGAGAGAATCGTTCGGGGGGTTATACCGTGAGACCACCCCCGCCGGAGTTTAATTGACTTTTTCGCTTTTAATTAAGTGATATTCTCGGGGACGAAGCTGCTGCTGCAGAATGTTTGTGTGTGAGCGCGAGAGCACGTCGTTTTTTTTTTTTTTTTTTTTTTTTTATTTTTTGCGAACCGAACGAATCCTGAGATTTCGACTCGTCTCGCTGCAAGCTCGTGTATACGCACTGGCTCAACGAACGAATAGATTTGAACTCTGTGCTCTGTGCACTCTCGACGCAATGCTTGCCACGCGACGGAGGAGGTCATAACAGTCGTCGTCGTCGTCGTCGTCGAGCGAGCGATCGTAATCTTTTACTTTTCGCCTCGTCTCGAGAGCCGCGCGCGTTTCCTCGCGTCGAATTGCGTAATTTCCTCGCGAGACACAATCAACGAGCGAAATTCTTTACGACGCACTCGAGGAGAGTACGAAACTTTTAGGGGACATAGCTCTCGGCAAAACGGATATAATGTACAAACGAGAGAGAAGAGTTTGTATCGTTTGTACATTTGACGTTTCGCGGTATATATGATACTTTGGCGAATATAATGTTTGAGGATCGCGTAATGACGAGTTAAGCTCTTTACCCAATTGTTTGTTTATGTACGATGACGGCTACGATGACTCGAAAAATCGATCTGTTTGCCCGAGGATTAGTTTACGATTCCACGGTCGCTGATAATATGCGTATACGAGTAAACAAATAAGAGATTCATGCGGAGCGTACGTACGAATTAATACTCTAACGAGGGGGCCGTGCGTAGGGTCACTTCGATTACGCGTGTATTCGATGATTGCTCGCAATCAAGACACAATGATGTCGCAAAGCTTTAAGCTTCTGAATCGTGTGCAAGGGGGCGGGGGGGATCGACGACGAGGCACGCAAGAATTATTATTAAATGTAGGTTAAGTTAATATTGAGAATCATTATGGCTTAGCACAGATTCGACTCTTCTCTCTCTCCACTCTCCCCGTGCGCAGGAGGGGGCGTATTGGTGGGCCAATTGAGCCTCTTATCCGATATACGCCACGCGCAATATATATCGCACGAAGATGAATGAATGGTCTCCTTTCCTTCTTCTCCTTCTTTTCTTTTCTTTTCTTTTTTTTTTTTATTTTTTTGCTCGCTCCCATTCCAGCGAGCTGTGCAGCAGCAGTATAGCAAAGCGGTTGGTTGCGCGCATTGTCGTTTTTCCTCTCTCGCGCCGCTTGCGCTGCACCTACCTATATGCTATACCTACCCGCTTGTGTGTTGCAGCTCGTTTTCCTATATATATGTACAGCACAAGAGAGAGAGAGAGAGAGAGATACAGAAACTCTTGAGCGCAGTGTGCAGCAGTGATTGATAGCGGAAGATTTGCCTGGTGATACCGATTGCTTTCGGGAAGAGAGATATATTCTCTCTTCTTTTTTTTCGCTCTCTCTCTCTCTCGCGGATGAGAATTACGCGTGATTGATTAGCTCGGCTGCTGCTGCTGCTGCTGCTCCCGTATACGTACGTACCTACATTCGAACTGCGCGGATAGTATGAGAATAAGCCTCGAAACGAATGAATCACTTTTTTTTCTAGTTTCTCTTTCACTCTTTCTCCTGGCGAAAATTCAGCAATTCCATCTTTTCCTTTTTTCGTGTGTGTGTGTGTGTGTGTGTGTGTGTCGAGATAAAAATTGTAGTCCCGTGTCCCATCGTTCGTACACGCGCGCTCGCGATATCTCGCGAGTAACATAATCAACTGCTCGCGCGACACAGCAGCAGCAGCACGCAACAGCAGATACACACAGCGAGAGAAGACGTAGTCGTGGTAGTAGTAGCTAGTACACTCGAGAGTTTTAATTAATTTGCTTCATCTCTTCGCCTCGCTTATAAATACATTATGCTACGACACCTTCGCTCGCGCGCGCGCGGTTGCTTTAATTAAATCTACAAGTTATTCCGGCGCGTTGCGTTTCGTGGTTGTATAAGCACAGTTTAGTATTTTCGTCGTCTTCGAGCTATGCGTAAGGTATGCGTAGTCGTGGCGAAAAAAAAAACAAACGCCTCGAGTAATCATTACTTCCGAGCGCGCGCGCGGGGGGGCGCACGCCTTACCCAGTTTTCTCGTGAATAAATTGTAGCATTGCATTGCCGCGTTCGGCGCTTGCGCATCGCGCGCGCGGCTACCTATAGACGTAGAGCGCGTTACGCTTCAAACGGAATTTATCGGGTATAACTCTCCGACAGAGAGAGAGAGAGAGAGAGAGAGAAAAAAGACAACACGCGATAATATTAATATTCAGTTGGAGCGACGTATACAAACGGCAGCTTGAGTTTGTGTCGTCGAAAGCTTTACTCTTGCAGAAGCACATAGGTGCGCCCGCCGCAAGCTCTCTCTCTCTCTCTCTCTCTCTCTCTCTTATATTCGCGAGTTTACAAATGAATACGCTAGATGCGGATTTGCAATTTCTATGAAATTTGTTGCTGAAGTTTCGAGTATCGGCGAATGATAATTTCTCGTGGGAAAGAAATAAAGAAAAAAGTCGACCGGCAGTAAATCTCATTTGTATCGAGAGGAGAGCGAAGCAAAAAAAAAAAAGACAAGCGCGAAATGCGTTATGTATCCGGGTGAGAGAGAAAAAATGTTTACTCGCTGCTACTGCTGCTACTGAAAAACATCGATATCCGAGACTGGGAAAATTTTTTCGTGTTCCCGAATAAATCGCGCGTTCACAGAGACAATTACGATACGCGAAAAGTTACATTTTTAAGGAAAGAAAGTAGTACATAGTAGCTGAGAGAGAAGAAAAAAAATCTCAGCCCAAAAACACTCTCTCGCGCGCCCGTCGTCGTCTGTCGAGTTATCTTTTATTTGCCAGAGCTGCGCAGCGGTAGTAGGGCAATAGACGTGTAAAGGGCACACTGCTATCATATATATCTATATCTATATATATCTAGCTGTTACTATGCTCGTTCAAAAAGTCGCGCAAAACTTCTTACGCCCATCAAGAGCGAAGTTCCACGTCGTCGTCGTCGTCGTCGTCGTCGTTGGCCTCGTTTCGGCTATTCCCCAAAAAGCAGCTAACGACTTTTGGCTTTTTACTCCACCTCCCCCAAGGCGCTACTACTACTACTACTTCGAGGCTACTACTCTGTACTACAGCTGCTGGTGCTGCTGGTCTTTCTCTCGCTCACTCACTCCTCTCGCGCTCGGTCATTCTATGTTAAATGTGTTTTCCTCTAGCTCAAGCGCGCGCGCGCGCCGATGAGGTCAAATTTTCCGCTCTCCTGCGGAAATGATTGCAGTGCTGCCGAGGCTGTGCCGCTGCTTATTTTTTTTCCCTCCCCGACGACGCGCGGTTGCTGCGAAACACAGCAGCAGCAGAAGCAGCAGAGATATGACGCACGTGGAGTACGCGCGACGGGGCGAGGAGAGAGAGAGAGAGAGAGGATGAGAAATCGAAAATCTCTTTCCTCATTATATTCGCGAGCGCGCGCGCGTTCTCCCTTTAGGATGTGCACGTCAACGATTTTAACATGATCAAAGTGCAAAGTCATGCCCATGCAGCCCTGTGAGCCCCCGCTGAACGTGCGCCAGCTTTACATAAGCTTTGTCGTATGTATAGAGAGAGAGAGAGAGAGAAAGAAAGAGACAATAGGACGTCAAAATGCTATTATCGACGGTGAGATTTTTATATAAATTCCTCGTTTTTTTGCCTTTCTTTTATCGCTTTTTATTTTTTATTTATTCGTTTTTCACCGATAATATATATTATTATTATTTTTTTCAATATAACGCACTCCTCTTTCTGGCTCGCGCAAAGGAAACGACAATATCATCGATAAAATAAATCATTCAGTCTCTCTTTCTCTCTCTCTGTATCTTTGTACCGCGCAAAAAGCGTGCTGGATCTTGTTTCGGGTCGGGCACACTTTGTGTATGGAAGACAAGGAAGAAAAAAAAAATAAAGGACGCAAAAAGCTCGCGCGTGGATACATATCTTTTTTGCGCGCGCGAAATGCGATTGTTAAACAGGAATATGATCCGCATGTGTGCGGAGCGCGCGTGCGACTCTGCGGACGCACACGTGTGCAACAGCACAAATATATACACGCACACACACACACCCGAGGCAAAGGTGGCAAAGGGATTGATTTATACATTTTATATTGTACCAATATGGCTGTAGCCGAAGATAAGGATGAGCTTTAGCGCGCTGTATGAAGCCAAAGCTCGGCGTAGATCCTCGGATATAATAACGACACGTGTCGAGAGAGAGAGAGAGAAAGCTTTTGAGAGATAGACGATGATGTATAAATTTTCCATATGCTGCAAGGTCATATTTGTGCGAGCCTTCGATTGGCTTCTTTAAGGATGAATTAAAATACGCATGGAATACGCACACGCGCGGCAGAGGAAACTTGATTCCCGTACGGCACACGGCTCTGATCCGGCATACGTGTGCGCGGCCCGGATTTTTTTTTTCATTGTTATGAATTTTTTTTCAACTCTTACCTTGGCATTTTTACAGTTATATCGCACCTGCGGAGTAAATTAAATTGATACAAACGCGCGCGCGTGAATGACGCACATGTGCGCATTGAACAAAAAAAGTACACGCGTACGCTGCTACGCGCTGATAAATTCCACGGGAGCTTGCGCGGGCGGTGCTTTTCACTCGCTCTGTAGGGAGGGTCACGCATCTACACGTGCGACTGTATAATAATCAAATGCCGCGCAGCACGTCGCGCATTCACGCATTTGGCGTTGATTAATTCGGCCCCCAACGTGTATGCATGCGTGCAGCACCGGTGGCAAAAGCTCCCGCAAGCACATGCATACGTATGTACGGCTTGATCGATGCTATAGCTCTCGAGTGCACATAAAACTTTCACTTTGAATTCGAGCACACTTTTTTCGGGTAAGTATAAAAGCCAAGAGAGAGAGAGAGAGAGAGAGCAGAGAGTAGAGCTGACGTTACTTTTTAATATACAAAGTAACGCGCCATCTAATGTATGGCAAATGCGCGCCGTAGCGAGCGCGAGTTTAGCGTATTGCATTTGTGTGTGCAGCATACAGCCGGCGTCGCATACACACGCATAATACAAGTCAACGATATTCTCTGTGTGTGTCCCAGAATCTTACTTGCCATGCGTATATAATGCGAAAAATAGAGCGTCGCGTGCGTCAGATTAATACTGCGCGGAGAGAGAGCTGCTAGAGGGAGAGGAGAATATGAGCTAATTCTGTGATGGCCGCATTAAATCGGCTACATAAGCATTCGCTGCTGCGCTCGCAGGCGCGAATTCTCGCAATACAGAGAGAGAGAGAGAGAGAGAGAGAGAGAGAGAGAGAGAGAGAAAGCGAGAAATCGATCATCCGCGTCTTCAGGGACAATTAAATCAGCTCTGTGCGTGTGTCTGTCTATCTTCGTCGTGGATGCTCGAGGCTCTCGCAAGCACGTGTATATGGAGTGACGTTTGCAAGCTCGATACAATAATACGCATAGACGTGTTTTGTTTGCGCCGCTGCCCCTTTATCTCGGAATATCGAAGTTTTGCTGCTGCTGCTGCTGCGAGATGACACGTTGATTCTCTCACGCCTTAGACTGCGTGACGTTTGTTGCTCGCAGCAGCAACAGTATCAACTATCTCAATTCATCGACGATAATATGTATAAGAGGATGAAACTGGGCTATCTGATCGATATATATATATATATATATATATACGTGTATACGCCGAGTGCGCGCCCTTCGCGATTCGAAAATAAGTTGGTGTCTATCTCTACGACACGAAAAATGCTTCGTTCATGATCTCGATGTGTGTGTGTGTGTATATTTCGGTGGGTATGCGAGCGCATGTTTGCGGGATATCTCTTACCCGAAAATGGATTCAGCCTGGATCGTATATAGACTACCGCTGTACGTCTCCTGACCCACTATTCGCTCTCACTCTGCTGGCCTGCAGTGTTCTCTTGAGACTCTCTCTCGCTCTCGCAGCAGCAGCACACGGTAGCCTGACTTCGAATATGTACTCGCGCGAATGCTGAATAAAGTAGCTCTCGCATGTTTACCAGTAAAAATAAAAAAAAATAGGAAAAAAGAAAAGAAAAGTAACTTTTTATTTCTCGAGCCCTGCCGCCGCTCCACCGGGGCTGTTTGTTCGTTCGGCCGTTCATCCCGAAAACTTATACGTATCCCATTTCAGGGAGGATTTGAAACTTTCACGAGATATCGCGAGCTTTTCCATTATGTATATTATAATATAGCTTATATATAAATACGGCGCGGTGGGCGAGCCGAACCGTGACGTTTCGTTGTACGAAGAAGAAAATAACGATCCACGCGGAGTAATTGACAGCGTGTATAAACGAAAAGTTCCAGCGGATATAAATTGGAATGAACTCGCGAGAAATGGACTTATCTCTTCCTCTCTTCTATATGCCACGCATCAAAAACGATGAATTATATTCCATAGATCGTGTATCCCCGATAGATCAGCTAATCAGCGATAGCTTATAATAAACCCCGGCAAGAATAACGTCGTCGAGCGTAACTCTCGAAGGGCTATAAAGGGTTAGCAACGAGAGAGAGAGAGATGACAACGTTATTATAACGATCGTAATTGCGCATAGAAGCGTAGAAGGGCAGCAGCAACAACAAAGCAGCAGCAGCAGCTGTTCTTGTCAGGCAGCCCTCTCGACTTATCATGAATATTACAAGTAATATCACAGCAGCAGCAGCAGAGGAAGGAGATCCATAGGAGCTAGTCAAGTGTGCGCGTGGGTCGCGCGTCGCTCGGCAAGAAGTCGAGCTTTTCTTCGCGTTACATATTTTCCATATATATATAAATCTTGAACAGCGTATATATAATATACAAGTGAAACTGCTGGGACACGCTCAAACGCGTACGTTTAATTTTGTAAAAAAGAAATTCCGAGATGAGCTTTAACGACGTTGTAACTATAACTACTGCGTCGAGTGCGCGGAAAAAAAAAGGAAAAGCAGAAAAATGTCACATCGCACATACAGATATATATAACGATTCATTCAGCTCGTTCTTGCAGCTTGGGTATAAGGGTGCACATTATGACTCTATTTGCGTATCCATTATGAAGGTAGCTTTGTTTGTCGTTGGGCTGTTCCAACACAGTGTCTGCTGCTCGCGCGACAAAGGTCTTTGCTGTCTTCCTGTGTATCTGTGTGTGTGTGTGTATGTCAATGTTGGCAGCTTAACAGGTTTTTCGGCTCGCTCGCGCAGTACGATGAACTTGAAATCTTAGTAAATTGTATATACACAGCGGTGTATATCATAAGTATATATAAGACGCTCATCCTGCAGCAGTAATTTGTACGTGTCTGCAAAATTTCGGGCTCCTATATATGTATATAATATAATCGGTATATAACCTCGCGAACGATCGAGCGAATTTACTGCGGCCGTACATAGTATAAGGCATATCTTCTGCTGCGTACGATGCACGACTTTTTAGAAGGACGGACGGCAGCCCCCCCCTCGAACCAGCTGCACTCATAGATTGATTTATATCGTATGTATATGCTGTACGTAGTGGATCGCATGCCACGCGTCGACCGTGATCCTATCAGTGGTCAGTGGCGGCAGCCTTAGTTGGAAAAGTTAATTAAAGCTTCCAAAATCGTGTGCGAATCGTTCGCATAAAGCTCCTATAGGTGGTATAGAGATTTGCAAAAATCTCGTCAGCGATCGCACTGTATGTCTGCATACAGCTTGGATGGGTGTGCGTGTGTGTGATTCTTTTATTATCCTTCTTTTTTTTTCAGCGAACTTTACAAATGAATTGATTGTTTCTTTTTTTTCACACATAAACATAGCACATAGAACCATCCCACCCAAAGAGCCTCGCGATTATTCTTCGCGATTTGATCATGTTGAAAGTACCTTTACCACTGTAATACAAACGCCGCTTGCGCACGTGAGCTTTTGCCCCCCACAATAAAGAAAAAAGGCCTCGCGAAGGTATTATATATATATATATATATAAATGCGCCTTGCGGGCTCGAGCGAGGAGAGGGCCGAGTACTTTAAATTATACTTTTATTTTCACTCTAATGTTTTAATAACACGATGAAGTCTTTTATTAATTTCTCTTTGGCAACGAAAAAAAAAAGAAAAAAATGCAGTTTAAATTTGTAGTTTTAGTTCTTTTTTTTTTATTTTACTCCAGTATATAGTTGCTATCCTGCTGTACGTATATGGTAGCTGGCGAATTCGATACCTTGAGCAGCAGAGGCAGCGCTTGAAACTCGAGCGAGTCACGCGATGGATAATATTGCTGCTGCTCTTACTATATACTTCACAATTTTCGAAATGTCAGAACGGCAAGGCGCGCGTACTGGCTAATTCGTTAAATTAATATATACGTCAAGAAAAAGCTCGTCGCGTCCTGTTGCGCTGGTACTGCTGATGCTCGTTTCTTACTACGCTGAATTGGTACATTTTTGTTTTTTAATAAAAAAAAAAAAATAAAAAAAAAAAAACGATAATATATTAATCTCGTTCATCTACCAGGCTCTCTCCGTCCGATCGATCGTTCCTATATAGATACCGCAATACGCGATAATATATTCGAAATCTTGGCTTATTTTTTCATTCCTTATGTGCAGCTGCTGCGCCAGAGTATAGTGAAAATCTATGCAAACGTTTCGCTTTGTTTATACGTGTAAACGCTGCTGCTGCTTCTGCTGTGCCGTAATAGCTGCAGCTGTATTATACGGCGCATATACCTTACTACTACTGTATGTGCGTGTGTGTGTGTGTGTGTGTGTGTGTGTGTATACGGTCAGAGCCAATGGATGCGACTCACACACGCACACATAACTGCTCTGCTGCGCTATATTATCGATCGAAAAAGTAGCTCTGAACTTATCCGTCCGTATGCGCTCTACGTTACACAAGCTCGATTCTAGCTATTTTTGGTTCTCTCTCGCGTGTGTGCGTTTTCGAATTTATCTGCCTGGCGAAAAGCAAATTCTTTTTATTTACGCATAAATCCTCGGCCGGGCCGAACTATTTTCGCCGGTGTGTTCGAGCGCGCGCGCGCTATACGTACAAAACACGCGGCGATTGGTATTTGTTCTTCGATTTTCTTCCTTTTATTTTTTTGGCTCTTTCGTGGAGCTTTGCGTGTTGTTGCATTTTCCAATATTTTTCGTACGTACGTACGTACACGCGCGCAGGCGTATTTATTGGAAAAAATTATTATTGAAAAAAAAAGGAGCTCGACGAGATAAGGCGTAAAATGCAGCGGTGTACAAATAAAAGTATAAAAAAGAAGTGCCGAAGGATTATCACGCGAGCTCGTAAACATTAAACGCGTTAATTAGTGCGCTTAAGAAAATCAGCAGTCCACCCACCCACGTACGCGTCTTCTTAACTCTCTCTCTCTCTCTCTATCTCTCTTTTTCTTTCTTTCTTTCGTCGTTTAACAACTCGAAAGTAATCCCTCTTCCTCGCAGTGCTGCAGACCGCACACCAGGGGCTGCGCGAGTCTCAAAACGTTTAGCTTAGTCTACTTTTTCTTGTCTTCGTTTCTTTGCTTTTTTTTTGTCACAGACATATGTGGCGCGCGAATTTGAAACATCGGAGCTGTAGCTGTGTTACATAGCCCAAACCACAGCTTGAGACTCGCTGTCATGATTCACGCGTGCTTTTTTTTTTTTTTCAACACATATACTTACTCAGAGGCGCGTGTACTCTCGCGTATCACCCGCCGCCACGTACTAAAGTATATGAATAAGTGGAAAAAAAGAAGAGGAATTTCTTCTGTGCGCCGCGCTGCGCTTGGCGTTATTCTCAAGAACGTCCTTTTACCACTTCTAAGCACCGTCTTTTTGCGTGTGTACAAATTATCAAAGCTACTCAGAGCAGACGCACACGCTCGGCTAGAGCATTTTTTTTTTTAATTTTCCACTTTTTTTTATTTAGGAGGAGAAAATTGTTTTAATTACATCCTCGGCCGTTTACGCGCATACACGTCGTGTCCAAGGATGTTTATAAAGCCGAGAATGGGAAAACGAGGTCGGTACGTACACGACGGTGGTTTGTGTGTGCGGAGGCATGGATTTATAAAAGCTCGCGGCAAGCTCGGCGCGCTGAAAAGTAGCAACGACGCGAAAGGATAATTAGTCAATTTCGTTAGCTTCTTAATTTTACTCAAGGACTTGGATGGAAAATTGTTAAGACTCTCTGCTGAGTAAAAGGCAATGTATTATATAACAGCCGAGTCCTCGGCTGCTAACACACACACACACACACACACATGCCAGTTGAGTAGCATTAACCGCATTACAAGGAATGTAATTTTTCACCCGCAGCTCTGACGTTTTTCTCTCTCTCTCTCTCTCTTTCTTTTCTCTTATACCACTACACGGGCCTTTGGACGTGGCGTTCGCGAGCCCGAGACAAGTTGAAAAAAAGGATTTACCTTAAGACTGATCGATCATAATCCGCTTGGCACGCAAGAGAAAGAGAGAGAGAGACTCGAAATAGCCCGTATATACACCAAACATTTGCGCTCGCACGTATACGTATACTTACATGCGAGTGCACTGCCACATATACATACACAATACTATACGTGCGTTATAAATAATACAAGTTGAATATTCCGCAGTGCGTTTCATAAATAACACTCGTCTCGCGCGAGCCGCCCAGTGCGCCGCGTCGCCTAGTAGTAGTAGTAGTAGTAGTAGCAGCTGTAATATATATATGGTTCGGCCAGTGACTTCGTTGCATTAATCATCGGCCTAATAGCGTATATATAAGCAGAGAGGCGCTTATACTACTATACGTATGTGTGTGTGTTCGTGTGTGTGTGTGCTCGCGCTGGTCGCCGAACTGCAAATTACTTTATTACTCGCGTGCGTATATATATGTATACATAATTATTATACGTATACTATAATATAATTAGCGATAGTCGAGCGATTGTTACGGATAATTAGCCGCCGCTGCTACGCGCGACAAGGCGGTCCTCTCCCCTACCGTGTCTCGCGCTTGTTATTATCGTTATTATTACGCGGACACAATATTTGGTTGAATGATTTTACAATACGTAACCCCTCCATCTCCATGGCAGGTGGATGATCATCATCAAAGTGTATATTACAGCGTGTGCGTGGGTGGCTTAACAGCGAGCGAACGAGGGCCCAACGGAGCGCGACGACGACCGAATTGATATATTTTAGAAAATACAAAATATGGTAGAGACATTTTGCCAAACTTGCGTAACGGCGCGAAATGTAATGGCGATTGCAGCGATGTTTTAACGCTATATTGCGCTTGTTATCACGCGTATTGACCATTGCTCCGAGCGGATCGCTGACTGTCCGGGGGCAGTTTTACTCCGTGCGGATGCGTCCAAGGCAAAGGATGATTGATAATACGTTTTTTTTTTCTCTTCTTCCCCTTTTTCTTCTCTTTCACTCACTCGCTCTCTGTATCTAAAGCTCTTTCTCTCTGTGTGTTGCTGACGTCAAACATTTCACAAACGTATATACGTACACGTACACACGGACGCGTGGCTCGCTCTGGTCTCTCGGTGCAGCTTGCAGCGCAGCTCCCTTTCTCTCTTGTGGGTCATTGAATTGTTTCTTTATCGTAATTTTTTACGTTTGCGAATGCTATGGTAGGTATATAGCGCACGCGTAGACGAGAAATGTTGGTTCATGCGAAAAATTGCTAGGTACGTTGGTTCGTTTGTGCGTGCTTTTTTTTCACCGCGGAGATATGAAGCTTGAAAAAAAACAAGAATTATCGACCCACGTGGATAGTTTTGAGGTTGATTTAATGTAATTACGTTGCATAAATTCGTACTCTTTTTTTTCTCGGGGAATGAATTCTTTTGTAATTTGGGAGTTGTAAATAGTCGAAGAGATAATTTTTTCCATATTTATAATGTGTAAATTATCGTATTTTAATTTTGACCCAAAAATGACAATTGAATATTTTCAAAAAATTCAGACAAGTTTTCAATCAATTTGAATATGATAGTACTGCTTTTAACTGCCACCACTAGGTGTCGAGTACTTTAAAATCTGTAAACCCGCAAGTGGCAAAGTCAAAATAATTATAAATTAAAGCGCGACTTCATATAATATATGCTTGCACTGCTTTTAACTTTCACCACGCAACTTCAATACAAAAAAAAATGACCGGTTCATGTTTCTTCTATCATTAATGGTTATCATACTCAAATTAACTATCTCATTGTAATTGACGTTTTACGTATCAAAAGTGTAAAATTAAAAACAACCATTGAAAGTATGTTTAAATGGTAATTTCAAAATGATCGAAGCAACGAAAACGTGGAGCATCGCAACGTAGCCGTAAAAGATTGAAAATAAAACGTTACACTTTTTTCTTTAGTATATGCCAAGTTCTAATGGCATTTTCATGTTAAAAAAAATTGTTTTCGTTGCCCAAAAGCAAGTCATAAAATGTTGAGAATTCTTAAATTATTCATTCTTTTTTGCTCAATATAAATAACACATTTACTCAATATCGATAAAGCTATCTTAAGCTTTGAGAAGTAAGTGATACGTCAATAATATTTCGTAAAATCATTTCTTCCAAATCACTGAAATTAAATGGGATTTGAGAGCTGCGCACACACGTACATAGATAGAGTAAGTAAAAGAGAGAGAAAAAAAAACAGTTACAAATGCCGCTGACCTAGTTGACTTATATCTACGTGTCTGTGTATATATATCTTACACGTCTCTTATCGCGCGCGAAAAGAGTAGGTATATATACCTCCCGACGACTCGTTCTTTTTTCTCTCAAGAGAGTAAAGAGCGTAATATTAATCGGATCTATCGAGTTCGCATCGTCGTCGTCGTCGTCGTCGTCGTGCGGTGGTGTCGATGACATCTCTCTCTGTCTCTTTTTTAACTCCGTGCACGAGTCTGCAGACGCGCGCAAGTGTGCCAGAGAGCAGATTTTTCATATTATATACGCGGGGCATAATTATACCTTTCGCCCGACCGAGACTGAGAAGCTTCAAGAATGAGATTTTTCTATTTACTTTTTTTTTTATATTTCCACACGCCCGAGACAAAAGAGTAGTTTGCCGAGGCTTTTGTATATAAATTCGTACCAGGCGACAAAAGTTTCGAGTCTTTGCCTTTATGTCCTCGATTTTTTTTTATTTTTTCTGACAATCGTTGCAGCGATGTTTTTTTTCCACTTTATTCTTCATAAAGTGCCTAACTTAGATTCGTGTGATCAGCTACGATTACGATGCCTTATGAGAGGAAAAAAAGTCTCATTTTTTAAAAGCACGAGGCATTTAAGTTGAGTACAATCACTCAACGTTCAATAAATGTTTACTCGGTTAGCTTATCCGAACTTTTTCATTCTTCCCATTCTCCCTACGCACTGCGAAACGTTTCATCTGTTCTCTCATTTAGTATAGTTCACGCTACTCGGTCGGTGTCGCGCGCACAGATCGATCGAAGCTCTCTGCGCGCAAGATGTGTTATTCCCGTTCCCATTCACTGTCTCTGCTCGATGTGCTATCCACGCGCAGCGGCAGCAGCAGCAGCAGCAGCAGTGTCAATGGGATCACTTCGCATTGAAAAACTCCGACGTTCAAAATTCAAGCTCGAAGAGCTTTGCTTCGGAAAATTTGCTCTATCGCGCTAGCGTCGATCGTTATCCAAGATAATCACAATGAACGCACATCGATGCTACGCATTGGATTTTTTTTCAACATTAATAATTCGGTAATGATCAACAAATAATTTTTCAAATTTTTTTAATTTCGTTACCAATTGAATGGCTTTTTTGTCGATTTTGCCGTTGAAATTATGCAAAAAATATTAAGTGCACTTTGCATGACTTGAATGAAAATTTCATTCTTTCAAAACATAAGCCACTTTTGACTTGAAGCCCGCTAGATGGCGAGTGCATTTAGATGTAAATCATCAAGTGACAAAGTAAAAATATTCATATAAATATTCCAAATTATTCGTCAAAATTGATGACAGTTTATTCGAAGTCGTAGCCTATTTCTTATTGTATTTTATTGCACAATCCAATACAAATATTATTCTAAAAGCCATAAAAATTATAAATACTACTATATCTATCGCTGTGAAAGTTAGTTTTGATTGTTTGCTCTAAGATCTCTTGGCTGTACTAGTCTTTTTTGCGGAATTGTGGATATTTTTGTATACATGTAAAACAAATTCTACGCTCGTATTCTCGTGTATAATTGTTTGGCAATATTATATAGAGGCTTGAGTGGGGATGAGAATGATGTAAATAATATAGTTATAAGGTAGATTAAGGGAACAGTTAGCAAAAGTATACTAGAAGAGAAACATCGTGATAGAGACATTAAATGTTGTTTCTTATATTATTACTAGTATTGATAGTACATAAGTAGTTTTTAGTTTGAAAAAAGGAAAAATAATTATAATTTCTTATATTATTACAGAAAAACATGTATGTTTCTATCATTTAAACCCTTCAAGTTACTCACACTATTATATACATTTTTTCGGGAATTAGTGCGTAACGTGTGAATGATCTATGAATCTGTCGAGAACCTAGAGATTGATTTTTACACTCGAACGGTTGTAAACAGAGAAGATACATCAGAGGCATATTTTTAGAAAATTTTTGTAATGATCGCATGTGGTTCTCATCTTTTTTTGCGGAACTGTGAACAGGTACTAAAATCGTTCTTTGACTTTTACAATTTTTTTTTCTGATACTTGCAGATTTATACATGAATGCACTCGTCATCTAGCAAGGAAGATTTTAACCAGTAAAAATTTTATAAAAAAATAATAAGGTTCAAACCTTCACCGCAAGATGACGAGTTTCTTAATTTGTAAATCTGCAAGTAGCATAGTAAAACTAGTGATACAAGTCAAGGTAAAAAACTTTACAATTTTTGTAAATACAAAGTCCAATGACATTGACAGATTAAACAAAAGATAGCCATATAACATTGAGCATTTTTACCAGGAGCTAAAATAATCAGATATTTTGTAAGGAATTCATGCAGCTTGCGATCGCGTCAACTTCAATTACCGTCTAACTCCTTGATTCGAGGCTCTCGCAAATACATATAAAAGCGCTGACCCCTTTGCAAGCACACGAATACAACGTCACCGATTCGATTTTCTCGATAATTTTTCTCAGCTCACATAATTTCGTCGAACTCATCCGTGATCAGCGATTCCTTGTTCCCCTCTCTCGCCGAATACATAACAGCCCGGGATGAATTAAGCAGCAGCTATTCATCATCGCGTGCGCCTCGTGGATTTTCAATCAAAACTTTGGCCCAAGGCTGAACTCGCGCGCGCATTTTCCGCCCAATTCTTGTCACGTGGTACGGTATAGTACGTATAGTGGACTGAAGCACGCCGCGCGCGAAACAATTATATGCCCGCGTACACACACACACACACACAAACAGGCCGAATTGCGACGACCCGCTGTCAGTTCGCGAGATATTACTATTAAATCGACTTGACGTGCATCAGAAAAGCGGGGATGGGGGACGATAAATTTTGTTGCTATGTGTACCGGTCGGAATCGGTTTCTTTCAATTCCGCGAGCGGTCGAATGAGCGAGAGAGAAGTTTTAATCTATTTTTCGACTTGACTTGAATGGAAATGTGTTATTTTATTTGACGAACGCGACTCGTGTGTTTATGAAATTTTTATTTATATATAGTCGGTTATAGTGGTGGAAAAGCAAATAAAATATTATAAAAGCTTCTATCAAATGAAAAGAGAAGGATAAAAACGTTGTGGAAATTAAAATATTCAAATTTTACGAGCTCCTGGGTACACTTCAAAATTATTTTTTGCGCGTACGTGAGAACGCAAGTTTCTCATTATATTTTTGACGAAATTTAAAAAAAAAGCCTTAATTGAGTAACATTGGCATCGTAAAATACACGCGTTGCAGTAGAGATTTTTTTTTACCCCAAGCGCGCGCGTTAAAAGTAAGTCTCGATCTTTTAATACGCGAAACAGCCATTTTCTTTTATTTTTTTAGAAATAATCCTCGCGCGCGCCCGAGAAATAAGAAAAAGCCATTAAAAGCGTTACGGGGGAAAGTAAAGGTAAAACAAAAAGAAAAAAGAAAAATCCAGCTAATTTTTCAGTCACAAAATAGATAATTCCTCTTTAAAATTCGCTCATGTAATATGTAAGACTTGGCCTTGCGAGTTTTTAATAATCAAGCCTCAATTAGCAGCGTAAAACGCGCGCGCGCACAAAAGTCCAGGGCAAAAGCAGGCAGTCGTCGCTGCTTTTCATTTTAACGTACGATTTATATATAATTTTTCTCCTCGCTCGGCGCTCGTTGAGCGGGGGGGGAAGAGAGAAAAAAAGTTTTTGACGCGGGGTCGACTTCTCTTTTTATTTCTCTCTCTCTCTCTCTCTCTCATTTTCCTTCAAAGTACAGGTCATAATACAACGTTAAGTCCGTAATATTAATTTGATTAAAAACTTATTTGAAAGCAATTAATTTTTCTCCTCGGACGCGCGCAGCGATTTTTGCGTCAGTCCGAATGTCGAGGGATTAATTAAAACAAACAGTTATGCTATACCGCTGCGTATATTTATCGATTTTCACGTCAAAAACTGTATATACAATCGGAAATGATAACACTCCTAAAAAGGAGGAAAAAACGCCATTTAATAGCTGCGCAGTGAGTACGTTACGTAATCCACTTTTCGTATACAGCGCGTCGTCGTCGTCGTAAGGCGGCCGATATAACGACTACGACCTCTCTCTCCCTGCGGAGTGAGCAGCACAGCGTCATGTGCTGCTGCTCTGCGTTAGCTCCCACGAGAGAGAGAGAGAGGGAGAAAAGGAAGGAGATCCTCGGTAGCTGATCGGGCGCAATTGTGGCGCGCCCGAATATAGCCTCAAAAGAATGATAACCATCTGGCCGATGGTAGCAAGTGCAGTGCGCACGGGACAGGAAGCTCCGAGACACCACCAACTCGTGCGGGGGGTTTATCTTTTATCGCTTTTAGGGGGTGGAGGCGAGGGAAGGAAGATCCTAATTTTTTTACTCCTCGTCGGCTCGTTCGCGTAGCATTATACGGTTACCAACTGCTCAATTTGGATACAAGATTTATGATATATATATAAATATGGCCACGAATTTTTCGATATAAATTTCTTGCTATATTATACTACCAGGTATATATAAGAATGCGTATAAAAACAAATCTGCAACGCGCCTCGAAGCGCAACTATATTATGCGATTAACCACTTGTCACCTTTATCGCTCGGCGTATATCACCTTCTCTTTTATACATCAAAACGTATACGTATAAAAGCTGCAAGCTCGCTGCATATAAAAGAGAAATGAGAGGTAGCTACTGGTGGGAGCTAAAGGATAGTCGTTAGAAATTCCAAGTCGAGCGTCGCGCTCTCTCTCTGCGTTTCGTTTGTCTGCTCCCATGATATAATAGGATTTCATCCGTTGATTTTGAAAGGATAATATATTAGAAGTGTCATAATCGCTATATATGTATATTATTATATTAAAGCTCGGCTCTCTCAAGCTCTCGAAACTTTCCTAGATAATTCATCCAAGAATCTTCCTCGTCGTCGTCGTCATCGTAGTCGCGTGTCCTTCGTTTGTTAACGATAAGAATGAAGAATGGCTATTCTCTCTCTACACTTCTGCGAGAAGCAAAGATCAATATTTAGCCATATCTTCAAAAGTCAAGATTATTACGCGTATCGTGTGCATAAGGCCGATTAGTCGCGTTCAACGCGCGTCTCGAGCTCGACAGCTCGTCTCACTCGTATTGCGCGGCTCGTGTGTGGCCGATGTGTATATAAATATAGAATATGTTGGCGTAGTGGATAAATACTTATGCAGATGAGTCTCTCTTCGTTGGGATTCTTTTGACTGGGCGATGATATACGCGTTTGGACGGGGCTTCGGATATTTTTATGTAAATATATATCGTCTGTCTCTCGACGAGCGTACACCCCGACGACGTATGTTTTTATTTCTTCTGTCACTCGGTAGAGAGATAATATAATGTATGACGTCGAGCCAAAAAGAAGCGCGGCTAATTTTTGCCTCGACGATCAATTAACCACGTCGAGTTTTTTCCAATTACAAAAGAATCGTTTTGTATTTTTTACACACGCAACAAGTTTCGTAGCTGCTCTCGAAACTTTTTGGCCGCGCGAAGCTACAAAAAAGCAACGCAGCCCTGAATAAGATTCGGTCTATCGATAAGTTTGTGCACGAGCAAAACCACTCGATCGGTGTTACATCATCGCGTGCGGCGCGGCACGCTGGTGGCATTTGTGAAATAGTTTTGTACACGCGACATAATCCCGAATGTATAACAAGAGCCTAGTTGCCGCGAGTATTTCGTAATCTTGTTTCGCGCGTGAAACGGCTACACTACGCGGTGCAGCGGTCTTTTTGTCATTATCATATATTCGCATGAAGATCGAGGCCTGTTAATCCGACGTGGACGGCTGCAGCCGCGCGGCAAAAAGAAAGCCGTACTAGTGTCGCCGCGCACTTGGCCCATTAAGCTTAAAGAGAGAAAAGAGAAAGAGAGAGAACATAAAATAAAATAAATTGTACGAGTGTGTGTCAATGATGGAGATTTGTCTCTCTATTTCTCGCTCTTTAACTAGATTTACGCGCAGCGGCTGAAATGTACGCAGTGGCAGGCAGACGTTTTGCACGGGCAGCAGCTGCTGCCGCTGCTGCTGGCCCGACCTTGACGCGCGCAAACAAATTTCCGCCGAGCTATTTTCTCGAATCGACGCAGCCATGATCGACGATTTTTCTCCTCCTTTTCTTCTCGCTTCTTCTAAATAACGCGAAATAAAATGTCCTCTCTGCTACTGTGAGCGAGCCGCGCTGAGCGGTAATTTTTAAGATTAAATTTTAACTGCCGCGGCTGCTGCGCCGTTTATTAGACGGAAAACATGTTTCGCTCTTTGCCGCGCCCCGAGGGTACGCTTTGAATTTTTCATCGTCATCGATAGTTAAAAGCGCTAAGGTCGTGAAATTTTCATCGGAAACGATGCTGCGCGCGAGCAATAAAAGTTTATGCTTCATTTTTTTCTTATTCTTCTGGTGTTGGTGAGCTTAAGATAGATACATCGATCAACGCGTGCGCGCGCGCGCATATTTGCGAGAAAAGTGAAATGGACGTGTGGCGCCGCGCGCACCCGAGGTATTATGTATTTTTATTTATATTTCAGCGAAACAAAACATTTATAAGCATTTATATAATCATCCATTATAATAACGGCCAAGAATTAACCCAGTCCAAAAAGCTCGCATACGTAAATTAAAGCTCCAATAGCATCGTCAAAAGCGAGCCCGAGTTTTAATCCTCGCGGATCTTGCAGCTGCAACGTGCATGCTTCTGTAAGCTTACAGCAAAATCAGCAGTGCTCGGCCCGGAAAAAACTTTTGTATATATTGACCGCCCGCTTGGATAAATGATAAATCTTCTCTCTGCTGTGAAGCTTGCAGCATAGAGAAAGAGAGAGAGAGACGAGAGAAGAGAGAAAATGCAAAGTAGACAGAGAGAGAGAGTGAAAAAAGCATACACGAGGCATAATACAAAGCTCGACTGGTGGCGCTGGTGGTGGGGAGAAATCAGGTGGCTGTTGATGGTGCTCAGTAGTACGCGCGTCATCAATGGATTCTAAATATAGATGAACGCGCGCGCGCGCGGCGTTGAGCTTTTACCGTCGGTGCCGCGTGTGCATGTGTGCATATCATACATTTATACTGCACTGCACACACAGACTGCTGCAAGCTCGGTGTGCACTTTGAAAGCTTGTTTTGAAACTTTGCTCCATGATCTCTTTCTCTCTCTCTCTCTCTTTCGAGTGTACTATTCTCTTGTGCGCAGCGGTATGGATATTTTTTCTTTCGCATTTTTTCGGGCGTACGAGTACGTGTAACGATTGATGTTTTGCACTCGAACACGATGTAAACAGAGAGAAGATGCGCAAAAGCAGCAAGCACGTATTTTTGGAAAATTTATCAATCGATTAACAATCGCTCGTCTCGTCTCGCGCGTATGTTTTTCATTTTTTCACGGCTCGACGCGCACCGCTGCTGAAAACATTTTACATATACAAGCCATTGTTTACGGCATTATAAACAACAAAATCCGGCGATTACAAAGCTAGTCAATTTCAAGAGTGAAAGATGCCGATTGTTTTTTCGCGCGTCCGGCAGCAGCAACATCGGCAGCGAAGCACGCCGAGAAATAACAAAGACGTTAAACGAGCCGGGGGGATATTAAAATGTTTATTTGGCTGCTGCAGCCGCGCGCGGGACGAAAGACGATTTTCAGCACCGCGGGCCGGCTAGTGAATTATACCCGTGGGGGCTGCGCGCAAAAGTTAAATCAACCGCTCGAAATTTACACATTGTCTGCTGCGCAGCAAAAATATATCGCGACGAAAATCCCGTGTCATCGCTCGTTGCAAAGCACACGGAAATAAATTCATTTTTGCGGAGAATCTAGGATTCGCGTCGAGCACGTGTGCAGTGCGCTATGCCTACGTATGATCGGAATCTTGGACGCGGGAGCGAAAATGCAATCAGGCAATAATTGAACGTTTAAGCCGCGAGTGAAGATGTTCTCCCTCATACATACGCTATACGAGCTTGCTCCGCTGGCATGTGCCAAAAATCAGAGTTTAAGAACGATAGACGAATAAGAAGACGAAGAAGAAGAGCAGTACGCGCGCACCTCGTGTGTATTCAGTGTGTAATATGCAAGTGTGTATAGTGCAGCGCGTCTGAGAGAGAGCGAGCTTTTCTGATATACATGCAGCAACAGCAGCACACAAACGAATAGAGAAAGAGCGAAACGGTCGAAAATTGGGTCGAGGTGAGAGTCACGCTCACACACACACACACACACACATACGCTCTTATAGTCTGTCTGCCTATACTATACACATCGCAGAGCTCCCCGTTCGTGTGTGTGTGTGTGTATGCGCGCTTGCAAAGTAAATATATTAAGCTCTTTCACTCTCGACTCGTGCTGTAGCCGCTGTTGCTGCTGTTGCTGTTGCCTGTATATTTTCGATCTGTATCATTTATATATATAGATAGATAGATAGATGGATGGATGGATGGATGAATGTATTCTAGCTACATCAATTCCTGGCTGCTGCTGCTGCTGCTGCTGTGACGATTATTGTTCGATTGGCCGAGCCCCCCCTTCAGCTTTTGATGTGCTTGCCGGCGCACGGGCCATTAATAACAATCGATGACTGACTGACTGCAGCGAGTCTTTTTTTTTATTTTTTTATTTTTTGCTTCTAATCAATTTTCGTACGTACATATAGTTGTCTAATAATTTCGTACCCGAGCCTCGCTTAAAATTTTCTCTCGGGCGCGCGCGTATGCGAGAAGAGAGACGATTAAATTAGCCAAGCGCCTCGGACCAAAACAATCTCTCCTTTCTATTCTTCCTGGCATCCAATCAGAGGAGGCTGCTGGCCTTTCTCTCTCTCGGCTTATATTATACCCGAAAACTATCAAAACTTTCGGGACACGCTCTCGCACGCCACGTGTGTTTCAAGTCCGGCTCGCGGCTACATAACAAGCGTTATATCTCCCTCTCTCTCGCTTCCTCGTTTAATTGCAGACGTATGTGTGTGTGTGTGTGTGCGTGCGTAACTTTCCTCATTGAATTTTGCACCGAATAAATCACTTCTACTCTATCGTTAGGAAAAAGAAGTAGAAGGGAGAAAAAAGCAACTCTCTCTCTCCCCCTCTTACTGTCGCAGAGTATTATCTATAACAAGCGCTAAAGTTCGATTCGTACGTATACTGCACTACGATTCGATCCGCAGCAATCGTTCGCCCACAGAGAGAGAGAGAGAGAGAGAGCACAGAGAACGGATAATTGTCGTCAAATGCCCCGTTTTGTTCCTCGCGTCGTTACGCGCGTAATGGCGGGAAAAGCTATTAACAAGCTTTGGACGTTGCAGTGCGCGGCAGCAATGTTGGGAGCGAGGAAACATTTCTGTCGTATAGTACTAGCGCAGCGACTCGATGCAGGAGAAAAAAGTACTCCATGCGAGCGAGCTTTTTCTTTTTTTTTTCTTTTTTTTTATTATTATTATTTTTATTATTAGGCTGAAATAAATTTCAAACGTTTGATTAATCACTCTTTATGAAAAAAAAAATAATAATAATAATAAGCGCGGAAGGGCAGGACCTACATTTATTCGTCGTTGCGCTTCGAAATTCCTTGCATGACGATGACTATTCGATTCAACGAGCCGAATCTTGGGCATTTTTTTCGCTTGATAATCCGCGCGAAAAAAAAACAATATTTTTATTCGACGCATATTTAAGAGGCCAAAGTTCGGAATTTTTCTCGTCTCTCTCTCTCACTCTAGAACAACACCGACTAGACTCCTAATCTCATATTGGCGTTTAAGACAATGCATAAATTCATGCTCGGTAGAAAGAATAACTCAGCTGATGCAGTTTTTTATTTCTCTGCGCTATTCTTCCTTAAATTTTTTTGTTCCGCTCATCTTTCTAAATTATTCACTTTCCTACATACACAACTCGCGCACACACACGCAGTCAACAAATATTTAGAAAATGGATTCCTTTTTTTTACTCATCAGCTAACTAGCGCGATTTATACTTTTCTACTACTACTGCTGCTACCGTTGCGTCCCGGCGGAGCAGCAGCAGCAGCAAGAAAAAAAACTCGCAGCGCAGAGGCGAACAATTACTCCGGAGGTTTTTTCTTTCGTTAATCTACCGAAGCATGTCAGTTGTATGTACGGTATACATTTGGTAAAAATATAAGAGAGAGAGAGAGAGAGAGAGGGAGCAAAAAAGTGTACCCCAAAGTCGGTCAATAGCACGGCTTGTCATTTTGCTTTTTTTTTTTTTTTGCTCCGTTATAACTACGTCGACGGTGGCGTCGGAGGGCGGTGTGTGCAGGAGAATTCGGCGCGACGAGAATGTAGTTAATTTACAATAAACGCCTCCTTGACCTGCATTCTCTTATATCACAAACTCCCGCGCGAGCCCCTGTGTATATCTCTATCCGACTTTGACTTTTCTCTCTCTTCTTCCATTCGATTATCGAGTTTATTTCCATCGAGTGGCAGCGGCGGCGGTGGCGCATGGGCTGCAATTATAAATAGCAGTAACACATATTTTTTTCTTCTCAAAACGGATTCCGGTCTTTTCGATCAATGTGATAAAAAAAAAAAAAATTAATCTGTCTCGCTCGTTTAAAAATTATTCATCGATCTTCTCCACCTCTGTCAAATTGGATGCGCAAAATACACCCTCAAGACATCATCGGGCGCCTTGACTCTTTGAACGCGGACGGGGCTATATCGCCGAAGGTACTATCTTCTTTATCGCAAAACAGTTATCGAGTACGCGGTACTTAGCTCGAATTAAGAATTTTAAATTGCGAATCGCGCGTCAAATTTAATTAAAAGTGCGTACTGCTACTCGTTTTACGTTTAATACGGCTTTCGTCGTCGTAGCTGTTGTTTTTTGCCGTCATCAAAGTTCTCGATTTTCTTGCGCACGCGTATATAGCACACGGCACAGAGTAAAGCTTCCATTTCATCATTTTTTTTCTCTATATAGTATGAGGCTTGTGCAGAGTTAAAAGCAAGCCTATTATTGTCGAACGGTGTATATTCATTCCTTTGCTCGTATAATAAAAGCCTCTCTTTCTCTCTATCTCGCCCCTCTCGTCGTTCGCTCGATTTTATGGGCTTGTCGCACGAGCTGGCATAATCGTTAGTTAGCTTTATTCTGTCTGTATGTGTGTACGTGTGTATGTGTTAGTGTGTGTGTGTGGGTGTGCTGCAGCAACTGCCTAATTGATTAATTAATTCATTCCTTTGCGCGAGGTGCACTGCAACGACGACGACGACGACGACGACGGAATTGTGTTCGCAATTGTCTTTGATAAGAATTCAGGCAATTCTCCCGAGGATTTTAAGTAGGTCTAGCTCACTTTCATTCTTTCTCTCTCTCTCTCTCTCTCTCTCTCTGTCTCTATTCAATAAGCTCGGCGGAGAAAAATCAATGACTTTTGTGATCGAGTTTTCCGGGCGCTTTGTCTCTCTCTCTCTCTCTCTCTCTCATGGCGCACGGGCCAACAAGTTTCGTCGAAGCTCGTCGTCGTCATCGTCGTCGTCGTCGTTCGGCAATTATTATTATCATTATTTTTTTTACGTTGTTTATCGGAAAGCAGCAGCAACATCCCCGGGAAATATAAAAGCATCGCAATCACAAATAAGAGAGGACAATGGCGCGTGCGAGAATCGAGGATAACTCGTGAGATATGTGCCGCGTCGTGCGCTCAGCGTGTCCGAATGACTAAAAAATTCACGCTCTACATGAATTGCACAACGATTGTTATTCGCAATGAAAAATAGTAGTTTTACACGCTTACGTAGTCCTTAAAGAGGCGCGCGCGCACACAAAAGTATCGTCATCGCTCATCACTCAATGAGCACATATATTTGTTCTATAACGTCGCTTCAAACGGCACAGAAAATAGAGAGAAAAAAAACGAGAGAAGGAGGAAAGAAAAGGAAAGTTTGACTGGTATATATAAGTTTATGGATAGTTGGGTGCAAAAAAAAAAAAGGGAAAAAAAGAAAGAGAGAAAGAAAGAGCGACGATCCCCTACTCGCCGTTCGTAATTACTTTTTGTCCTACTTTTCGAAGGTTTATATAAGAAAATAAGCGGCTCTCTCTTATATTTTCGCGCCCCTGCACTGCCGCGCGCGGACTTTCGGGGTGTGGTATAAGGAGCTACTGCTGCTGCTGCTGCTGCTGCACGTAGCAGATAAAGTATAATATCCATCGATCTCTCTATATACCTTCGATTTTCCATTAGAAACTGCTTCTGCTGCTGTCTCGAATTTGCCTCGCGGAAACTAGTCTTATCTATAAAGTTGATCTAAACCACCACACACACGGACACACGAACTGGTGTGCAGCTGCCACACGTGGCCTCACTACTCTGCCTATGTATAACAATGTTGGAAGCGCGCGTCTTTAGCAATAGCCCGCAGGAGCAGCTGAGCTGATATCTTGTCATCTCTGGCGCCCAAGAGAGCTTCGAGCTCATAGTGGCATATACCTTATATATACAGAGTCTCGAGTTTCAATCGGAAATTCCTCGTGGGCTCCGTAAAACGCCTCGATGAGGGCAGCGGCAAAGTTTATAACGAGTGCGGCGAATCGCGAAGATTATAATATAAATCTACGTACTTTTGCTCGTTACACGCGATGTTTTCGCGTCGTGTACGCTGTCTGCGCTACGTACTCGTTCTCTCTTTTTTACTTTCGCACACATGATGAATGGAAATCGTAGCGGACACTTGAGTACAGTTGCATAATAATAACTGTGGGGTCGGAGGAAAGGTCGAAAATTGGGTACGACGGCCATGATTCATGCTCAGTAGTGGGTACAACAACGTATATATTATACGTGTGTATATATATATATATGTAACGCGTTTTAAAGTCAGCGCAAGCGAAGAACGCATAAGGCCAACATAAATCATTCGGCTGCTGTGTGTGTGTGTGTGTACGTACGTACGTCGGAGCTGCCGCCGCTGCTGCTACTGCTGCCCCCTTGAACTGTAACTGTAGTCTCGTGGTTTTGAGAGAGAGAGAAAGAATGAAAGGAAATCACGTGGCGATCAAGCTCTCTCTCTCTCTCTCGTATAAACTATAATATTTATAACGTCGTGAACTTTTTGACTCCTTTGAACAAGTCGACAAAAAATAGTTCGCTTTAAGGCCGGATACGTATGTATATTCTAGCTCTCTTCCTCGAAGTGCCTCGAAAGCTAGAGAGAGAGAGAGAGAATCGATTTCAATGCAAATTGAATTTCTCGAAATTTATTTCGCTCTCTCGGCTCTCGGGCGTATAGTCGTGTGTGGCTCTCTCTGGATGCGCGGCGACCATATCCGCACACCACCACCACCACCACCACCATCACTATTTTGTGTACGCGTAGGGTCGAGAAACCCGCGTATAATGTCGTATACGTATATTAGACCTATTTTCAATTCTAAAACGTCTCTCTCGTGGGGTACGACGATCCGCGCGTTGTGACCTTTCAAAAAGTGATATTGGGCCAAAAGAGCACGATATTTATATTTCTCTCCGGCTGACGCGATCTCGAGCATTTCTACTTGATATTGCGTATACAACATAGGATAGCGTATGAACACGCGGCGGCCAGCACACTTGATCATTATAATTTACGCTTTATACAATGTATATCGCGCATACACACACAAATACACAATGTTTGTTATGTTGCGCATCGCTTATCGGCTGTGTCTCTCTGTGAGTTTATATTTGCGTTTATGTTCTTTTTTTTCAATTATCATAATTACTTTTATACGTCGCTTTCCCACGGTTTTATGATTTCGGCGTTTTCCACCAGAGAGATAAAAAGAGAGAGATAAAAATTCTCTACTGTCTTCGTACATACATTGGTGCGCTATACGTAGGTACCTACACGTGGCCTACATTTTCACGGTTTCTCTTTTCGTGCATTGCAGCATCGCTGCGCCGGTCTAGCACAACCCGCCGCGTTCTTTCGCTCTCCCTCTCTCGTAACGTGTATAATAATATACGAATGTGTATATGTGCTTCTCGCTCGACTCGACTCGCTTTCGCTCGCGTATATGCTTGGTACTTTGTATTAATGTACAGCCCAAGTTTTACACCGAGATTATGAATAAATAATCATAACCTACGCGTGCATGTGTACGAGAGTAGCCGAGAGATAGAGGTAATAATACACGGCGCGAGCATTTCTTTCTCCTCTCCTTACTCCCTTTTCGCTCTTTTCATAATATTCTATATTTAATTTCTACGCGCCGTGGTTTTTGCCAGTATGGCAGCTCCGATATATTTGCAGCGCGTTCACAAACTTATTTATTATTCAAGTCGCTGCAGCTGCAACAATTTTCCGAAACTTTCGCCAGCTCGAGCAAGAGCTTAAGGCTTCATTAGCTTAATCAAGGCGCTTATGAAGTACCGTATGTATTATAATATATAACAGCTTGAAATCGGCCCAAAAGTTTTTCGTTTGCTTAGTGCGCGCGCGCGCAAATAGGTGTACACGATAACACGTAGCAGCAAAATCGGTCGAACTGCAGCAGTGCCTTTGTCGTCGCATTTTACGGACCCAAGGCAAGAATACACATCCCCTTAAAATTGTCACGTACTCTATCTCTCTCTCTCTCTCTCTCTCTCTCTCTCTCTCTCTCTCTCTCTCTCTCTCTCACCGAAACGCTCCGTACTACACGATATAACAAAACGTCGCGTACAGTACACGTACGCTATATAACGGACGTGTATCAGTGCCGTAGCAGTAGCAGCATCGAACAAAAATTACGGTTGGTACCTACAACGTGGAGTCTCCATCAGGCGTCTTCATAAACATCGTTAGTTTTTGCTCGAAGATCGTTTGACCGGCCACACACGTACATAGCCAAGCGACGACCTATTGTGTGTGCGCGCGCGCACGAACTCGAACGTTCATATAGTATAGTGAGTTTTTTCCTACCCTCGCGTGTGCGTGACGTGCACACACTTATACAGTACAGCAAGTTTTCAAAATGCCTTGACTAGTTTCTGGCTCGGCCGTACTATTAATCGTCGGGTGTGGGGAGGCCTTGAAACATAATAATTCTATAATACACGCACACACAGTACACCGCAACGATTCCTCGGACTAACGATGAAAGCGCAATGAAAACTTAAAAAGTATGTACATAGGCGTGGGTGTAGATCGGCATTTCACCGCAAAAAAGCCTACATGCAGCTGGCATAAACACACACACACACATCGACTGCGCTACAAATTGTTGTATAGTGCGGTATACAAACTTTTTAACCACGCGGGACGCGGTGCATTGTTTTTCTCGCTGATCAATATAATAACAAAACGATTGCCGCGCGCGTGTGCGTGGTTGATATTAATAAAACACCTTTGTATAAATGCGCCACTGTACGCGCGCGCTCGCTCAGCAACAGCAGTAGCACAGCGAATGGTGGAGAGAATTAATGTCAAGGTAAGGCACCGAAGAGTCATTGCCTACATGCGGCGCTATACACGTGAAAGTAAAATTATATAGAGACAGAGTAAGAGAGAGAGAAAGTCGACGCGTACATACACGTTACATGCGGGCATCGATCGACGTCGAGCAGACCCTTTTTTTTTCGTTGTTTCATACAAGAACACATCGATGCTCTTCCTCGAGCTTCGAGCGAAAAAGTTTTCTTAACGAAGGAGAGGCGGCGTACAAAAAAAATGTAATTGTAAAAAGTGAAGAAAGAGAGAAAAAAAAATGCGAGAAACCCCGCACGCGAAAATACCGCGGAAACACTGAAAAGGTTTCTATAATGATTTCTGTTAGTAGTCAGCGCGCTAGCAGGCGGCAGTCAGTCAGACAGTCAGTCGCTGCTTTAATAATAATCGGATTTACGTTTGTGTTTCATTGCGACAAAAAGAGGCAGCGAGAAACAGTCGCGACAAAGAAAGCAAAAAAAAAAGGGGGGGGGGGAAAGAAAAGACGAATTACCGAAAGGGACGAATTTGCGTCGAGCGAGAAAAAAAATGAATAAATAAGCGTTTTACCAACCGATGGATAAATGAATTTTGACGCACACTTTTAACCCTCGTTCTTTCTGTTCCCACGCAGATACGGCGACATGGTGCCGGAGACAATAGCCGGCAAGATCGTCGGCGGCGTGTGCTCGTTGAGCGGAGTGCTGGTGATCGCCCTGCCGGTACCAGTCATCGTCAGCAATTTCAGTCGCATCTATCATCAGAATCAGAGGGCGGACAAGAGAAAGGCGCAGAGGGTGAGTATACACGGTGCACAATCACGCACTCGACGTTATATGCGTGACATAGTATATAGCGCGCGATCGAGACATCTATATATGCGCGCTAAAAGTATTCATCTTCGACGAGAGGAATTTTCGCCAGCTGCCGATACGCGGCATTTTTTTCCTATTCGACCATTAACCCTCGACTCTCGAGTAAGTACAGCCGAGTTATGCAGCAGCAGCAAGAGAGAGTTCGTCGGCACGTGAGAGAGCGGCCGCTAACGTTATACAGGCGAATTAATGAAAATCCGAATATTCTCTCGTGCTGCTCTTATATACACTCGATGTGCTTCTATAGAACGCAGCAGCACATACACCACTCGCATTTTCCAAATTCGTGAGCTTTCTCCCTCTCTCTCTCTTCGGGGGCAGAGCAAGGGAATGTGCTGCTGCTACGCGGGCGCGACGACGACGACGAGCTTTGTAGTACGCGAGTAAACCAAGTTAAAAGGACAGTGTGCCGTCGCCGCCGCTGCTGCTTAGGCATCTGTGCTGTGCTGGCATGTGTGAGTGCGCGGCAGCAGCGCAGGGGCGTGATTTACGAGCCACCGGCCGACACACGACACAAGACGACGATGTTGCTGCCTGCCTGCCTGCCTGCCTGCCTGGCTATGCTTGCAAGCTCTGCTGCTGCTGCTGCTGCTGCACCGGGTCGATTTTAGAGGCGCACGCGCATATATACCCTCGCGTAGCAGCAGCAGCAGCAGCAGCAGTAACAGCAGCAGTAGCAGCTCGGTATAGCTGCGAACCTCCAACTGTCGATGTTGTTTATGTGTACACGTATAATTTAACTCGATCCAGCTTGTGCGTTATACATGTGTGCACACGATGCATCGTATCAGGCTGTGCGTGTGCATTATAGCGTGTGGTACACACACACATGCATAGTATCGCGGTATGCCTCGTGCTCATACATCCATCGAGAGAGTATAGTTCGAGCTCTGCACTGCTGCAGTGGTACACTGCACTCTTGCATTCGCGCACGCGTTTTTGGCCTCGTTAGTCGTTGTGCGGCGTGCACACAAACACACACACACACATACATACATAACATAAGCGTATATTTGAGGGTATAGGTCGTCGCTCGATGGAATTTCAAAGAGAGAGCATTACCGAATACGTATACGCTCGAATACTAGTCGTACTTTTGTTGTTGTTGTTGTTGCTTTTGCGTACATTCGTCGCTACAAAACGATGCACATGCACACGGAGCTCTGCACAGATCATCATCGGGGAATTAACGAGTCCCATGGGAATTTTTTCAAAACCGAAGGATTCGTGCAAAAAAAAAGAGCCCTGAAAATGATCAAGCTCTTTGAAAGTTCATGCATGATTTCAATTTCACAAGCTAATACCGTTCTAGCGGTTGAGCGGATTAAGCGATAGAAAATATATTTCGTCAACGGTAATACAGATCCGCAACAAAAAAGTGCATTAATAATACCGTTTTATTTATAAAGTCTCGATCTCGAAGTGCTTTTTTGATTGCCTATTAACGAGCAGCTTGACAAGCTTATATTATTAGTTGCAGTTGCAACTTCTCGATAATTACGGACGCTGCACGACGCACAACAGCACACAACCGACGCGAGTGATTCTCTTTATAATCCCGCGTAAAACCGATGAAAAGAACGAGACGAGACGTTTGTTATTTCTTTCATCGTGCATTGGTACTCGAAACGGATCGAATTTAGATTATTTGCCTTTCATCGATTCGCGCGCGTGTATAATCTTCCAATTTTCGATAGTAAAATAAGCTTTTGTGCTGATTTTTCTTTTCACCGCAAATAATACATATGTGTATCGGTGAAAAAGCTGCCGGTTCATTTGAGAACGAGATCGCGGAGCAGTGGCGGCGGCAGCTGCACTAGTTCTTATTTTATGTTTCGGTTCGCGTACATACGCGAGCGCGCGCGCGCTATCTTACGATATATTTTCGATATTCGCGTGTATTATATTACATTTTCTTTTATTACCCGCGCGCAGCAGCAGCAGCAGCAGCATTCACCTCGTACATACTGCATAGAGATTTATATTTTATTTTTTTGCGTTTTCCGTCTTTATATCTTTGGCAGTGGCGTAGGGAAGTCGAGTACTATTTCCAATTTTTTTTGTCTACCCCCGCTGTTACAGTAGCTATTGTTTCTGGAATATAAAGATTGGGTTATTACGATGTAAAGAATATAATATCGACAAGGGAAAGTTTTAACCCCGCGTTGCACGGATATGTAATAATTGACGGTTCGCTGAATTTTTTTTCACTCCAATTTTGCGTAGAAAGCATTGGATTATTCTTTTGAGCTCGATGCATCGTTTATTTTTATAATTATCAAACTCATTAATTTGGAATATCGAAAACAATACGACGGGTTCAAACAAACTTTATCCTCCCTTTTTTCTCCGCCCCCCCCCTTCAAAATTTAACGAATATTATCTCTCGGTTTAATTTAACTTCATGTAAAGTAGGTCATTCAGTCAGTATCGGCACGTTGTATTATATACGGAGAGAGAGAGAGAGTAAAGTACAAAATCTCGATTTTTATATGTATTCTACGTACATACGATATAAATACGCTGACGTATACCCACACGCGAGCTTTTTTTAATTGAATATTTTCAGCAACGGACAAGCGCAATCAATGCTCATAGATTTCCCGAGTTATTGCTATCGATTAGCCCAGGGGTCTGTGTGAAAATTCCATGTATAATGAAAGAAGCGTCTTTTATACCTTTTATTTCTGCATTGGAACAAAATCGTCGGCACTAGTTTTCAATGACGATAATAAATGTAACCCACACAAATCGAATAGTTTATTAAAGGCCTTTTTCTTTCGCTTCTCGAGCTCTTGTTGGGGGGCGAGGAAAAACAATATAATAAAAGGAAAATAGCACAACTCGTTTCTCACAGATGTCGGCTTGCTGTATACTATGCGCCTCATTCTTCACAGACATTTCTTTCACACGTAGCTCAGTTAAGAGCTCATTACTTATCGTTTACATTCCACTGGCGTTCGTTCTCGAGAGAGGCTCGTAAATTTCTATTTTACAAATTGTTAAACGATTAAAAAAAAAAAGAAACACATGCTTATGGAGCATAACGCGCGCGCGAGCACAATATGAAATAGCTCAATCTGTAAATTACTCAGTCGAGCGAGATTGAAGTTTCAATCGGTTAAAGCCCCCTGCGCGTCCGGGAAAATCACAAAGAATAATAGCAACTTTCGGTACCTTTCCGCCAGCGAGTAGTAGTAGAGAAGCGAGAGGGTAGATATAGAGGGAGAATAAGAGAGAAAAAATAGTACTAGTAGTAGTAGTAGTAGTAGTAGTAGTAGTAGTAGTAGTAGTAGAGACTCGGTCGCTGGCCGGCTGGGTAGAGAATCATTATGCTAAAGAGCCCGCGAGGTTCCGCACAAGCCATTAAAATGCATATTATTTCAAAGCTAGAATATAGCATGAGGTTTGAAACAAAACGAAGAACGGAAAAGTAGTAGTAGTAGAAGAGGAAGAAGAGAGAGAGAGAGAACCAGAAAAAAATTCACAAAGTCTTTTCTCTGGTCTTGTGCGTTATAAACTGCGTGAGTGCGCGCGTATATAGCGTATATATACACGTCAAAAGATTTATGTATAAGTTGAAAAAAGTTGCCTTCGTGCGCTTTAAAGCGCGCGTAATTATATGCGTACGCGATTTCCTTTGCTTCGGGCGCGTGGCGGGCGGATGAAAGTACCATTATCTGAATTATACGACTCGCGGCGCGGGCGATAATGCCGTTAAAATTGAATTAAATCGTGGAACAAGACTCGCGTTGTTTCCGCAAATCGGAATGGATTAGCTGTATCACTTTTGTTTTTTACATTGTTTCGACAATTTTTGAACGGATTCGATCTATGTTATGGGGAGAATAGAGTAGGTATGGCAGTCGCGCATCACTAATGATTTACTGTTGATAGTTCTAAACTGAGTAGTCACCATTGTCCGTAGAATTTTTTTCGGGGTTCAGCTATTCACCGCTGAATGGCGAATCCCTTCATCTGTGAATCTGCAAGTGGCAAAGTTAAAATAATTGTATAAGTCAAAATATGGATTCAATCATATCTAATCCTTCCTCATTCGTCGTCATGGCAACCATCTTTTTTTTTAAAACTTTCTTGGAAAAGGGGTAACAATGAGGGCTTACAATTTTCAAAATATTGCAAACACATCTGTGAAACAATGCACAATAATTCCATTACTTCAACTTGAAAAAAATCGTATCGCATTGATCATTTTGATTTCACAGGAAATTATCCACCTACACTTTATAAGTTTAACGCGCGCACGGATTATCGTTGGCTCTTACCCGGGGCCCCCGCACTTGCACGAACGATATACCTATAGGCAATATTCGTAAACACAATGCCGATAATAGAGCTCGATATTTATTAGTATACGCTTCGAATGAGATAAGCTTAGCGTTTGATTTTGCCGCCGTCGCCGAGCGCGATCGAGTCAACTAAAATTTTACGACGTACCGAGCGCGTTAAGTAGCGCGTGCATCCAGTCAATTATTTTTTTCTCGCGTCGATTCACCGCGCGATGCATCGTTGTTCGCATATACTCGGTCAGTCGTGAGCGTGGCCCATTACGTTCGCTACGTACGTTTTTTCTAATTAAAATTGACCGTATGTAAATTCGCGGGGATTAAACGTATATTATATTATGAATATAAATTTCGCGCTCGACGAAGAAAATGAGCCGTGAGCGTGCACCTCGTGCTGTATACTTTTGTTGAAAATGAAAGGTAAATATTTTCTTAACCTCGTTCTCTCCCTCTCTCTCTGCGACGCAAGCAACAACAGAAGCAACAACAACAATGAGGAGCCAAGCGCGATATATAACCGTTTTGGCTGTGCGCAACTTATTTGCCTGGGCTTTTAATTAAGTTGCTTTGATAAATAAATAAATAAATAAATATCACAAATTAACGGTGCGGAGTCAACGATCAAAGCTAAATCTAAAGCCAAGTGATCAAACATTTTGCGCTTTGTTCGCAGACGCAACAATATCCCAGGGTTTACTCTATAAAATAACTCGGTACCCGTCGAAGTTATCGTATCTCGTTGTTGAAAGCTTCGGCGCGGAGGAGGAAAGAAAAAATATCGAGACTCTTTGACTTAATTTGCATACATCGAAGAGAACGAGTTCGCGCGAGTTTCACCGACTATGTACTAAATGGTGTACGTCCTTGACTACGTGTACTCCCGTACGCGACGCACGTGGGGTCGCGCTCGCTGCACAAGTTTTTCCAAGCTTTTTGTTACTGCTGCTGCTGCCTCGCGGAAAACGACCCGTAGAAACTTTTTCCATTTTAACATGCTCTTCGCGCGCAACGTTGGAAATTAATAAGAAAGATCAATTCAATCGGCAGAAAGAGTCGTAAAAATATATATACGTGACGGAAAATCAATCGAGGGTAGTATACGTATGTAGGGTATTAGGTAGCAGTCGCGGTAGTTCGAGTAACTGCAGTAAAATCACATGCACGCGTGGGTGGCTTACGGGAGAGAGGAAAGGTTTCAGGGTTCACGCGCGTATATAATAGCAACAACGAACTACTAACAGAGTAACCTCGATCGTTAACCTCCCCGCGTGCAGTTCCGTAGTTCGATCCAATTATCTTTTTTTCAATGGATTTTGTGTTTTTTTTTTTACCGTGACGGCAGACGATTGTATAGGTACTCGTAATTACGTTACATTGCTCTAAAAATAATCCCCCGTTTTAAAGCTCGTCGGTGTAATTCGACGATTCTCTTTTTTTTTCTATTCGTCTGGATTTTTACATTTCATCGTGCGGGGTGGAAAATGTTGAAAAATCGGCGGATTGATTGATGTCTGGACCGTCGGTCGGCCGTCGCGGGTAAAGTCAAAATACAACGCGCGTCCCGTGGATCATCCCGCGTGGCAGCAGTGCTGCTCTCGTGCGGATCGCAGTATGTGCTGCAATTAGGTCAGAATGGCTGGTAAACACATATACACACACGTACACGCACACACACATGGACACTGCAGTAGTCGGCGTAAAACACAACTATATATATAATATATACGCTATGTATTTTCGCGCAGTGTACGTACGAGTAAAATCGTGTACATCATCACGTGAAGCGCGCTCGACACGGAATATAAAGAACTGTGCAGAGAGAGAGAGAGAGAGAGAGAGAGAGAGAGAGAGTAAAAGCGATTTGTAAATACTATATATCGCGCGTCCAGGCGAAGATGTACATGCTTTGGTATGACCCAAATTACACACGTAGGTAGGTAGTACGTACGCGAACGTTAATCGAGTTAAAAAAAAAAAAAAAAAGAAGAGAAGAGAGAAGAAAAAAAATGTTTCCGTTTCTCTCTCTCTCTCTCTCTCTCTTTCTCTCGTGCGCTGACTAGTTTATATTATTACGCGATTATATCCACTGTAGTGCAAAATGCTTAGAGAAATAATACGCGATGCACGCGATGACGAGATCGATGACGATGCCACGCAGCGCGCGGAAAAAAAGAGGCTCGCGATGGAGACAGAAAGAGAAAGAGAGAGAGAGAGAGAGAGAGAGAGAGAGAGAGAGAGAGAGAGAGAGAGAGAGAGAGAGAGAGATTAGATCGCGCGCACTTGTGTAGTCACGCAGATAGCAGAGCAGTTATATAAGAGTGTCAATGATCCTGTCGTCGTTTCTGTCCTACACAAACCGAAGCTGTTATCCGCGGCTTCAAGGAGTTATAAGCGACTCTTTGTCTCTCTCTTTCACTCACCCTCGCGCGCCCCGAGTCAAACAAAGTGAGTATATATAAGCGCGTGTGTGTGTGTGCGAGCGCGAGTTCATTTGGCTGTGGGTGCAGCAACAGCAGCAGAGGCAGTAGTTGTCGTCCGGCTTGGCGCACACAGATCGGGTAAGAGGGATATTCTCTCTCTCTCTCTGTCCTTGGCTAGAAGCCAAGCTCCGAGCTTTCGTGCGCCCACACCCGACTAACGACGACGACGACGACGACGACGACTCGAGCTGTGCCGTTCAACGGAAGCTTCATTAAGCTTCACTTCATTGAAGCTTCTATACACCACACGCTTGCGTCGCTTCCGTGTAATAATATTCCGTGCAAAAAGAGTCGAAAAATACAGGATCCCTCGGCACGCTGTCAAAATACTTACTGTGATGCGTGGAAAATTTTTTCTGTCTCTCTCTCTCTCTCTCTCTCTCTCTCTCTCTCTCTCTCTCTCTCTCTCTCTCTCTTGACTCTCGTTTATCAATCGCGTGGAAAAAGGCTTAATTATATGACCGGAGACGTCACGAGAAGCGATGTTTAATCGTCCGCTCGACAGAGAGAGCTCGTTACTACACGATGGATATATAGTTTGGAATTTTTTGGACCGCTCGTGTGCTCTGCTTTTTCTCTTTTTTTTTTTTTTGTTGGTAGTCTGAGAATTTTTCAGCGTCATAATGAGCTAGTGATGTGACAAACGTGACAGTTGCTAGTGCTACTGCTGCTGCTGCTGCTGCTGTTGGTTGATACGTGAGTCATTGACGACAGGTGTCAGTTTTTTTCTTTCTTTCTTTCTTTCTTTCTTTCTCTCTGTTCCACGAGCCATTAGGGTCAGAGCCAAAAAGATAAAAAAAAAAAAAAGAACGAGATGAAGGCAAGAAAAAAAATGAATGTTGAGCGATTCTCAAGGATCCTCATCTAGGCCATCTGTAACACGTCAGATGTAAAGATGTGAGCTCGCTCGCCTCTGCGCTGTGCAGCGCGAGCGCGATATCAAAGCTTTGATAAAAAACAAAAAAAAAAAAAAACAGCATAAGAGAGAAAATCTCGGTAATTTGCTTCTTCATCGTCGTGTTTTTCCTTGTGCTGCCACCGCTGCTGCTGCTCGCTCACCTTCTCTCTCGAAAACGTTTACTTCTTGAACGCGAAGTCCCGAATTGAAGTTTCCTTCAAGCGTCGTGTATAGTACGGGGGTCGTTGGGTTGGGAGAGATAAACGAAAAAGGCAAAAAAAAAAAAAAGAAAAAGAAAATGCCAGGCAAGTAAGATAAAGCTCTCTCGAGAGAGAAAGCGTGCGTTCTGTCGACGAGGAGAAGGAGAAGGAGAAGGAGCAAGAGAGTAAAAAAAAGTATATACGCCTTCGTAAATCGCAGGTAGAGGAAAAAAGCAGTGCTTTTGCCATATATACCCTCTACTACTCCTTTCCTCTTTCTATCGTTTTTTTTTCTTTCTTTTTTCGCTCGTTCTCCTAAAGAGACTATTCTTCCGTGCGCGCGGCGCAATGACAGCATATTACGCGCTATGGGCGATAGTGAAAAGCTGCAGTTGCAGCAGCACGAGGCTCGTTTCAGAGATAGAATGAAAGAAAAAGCCTCTAACGCCTCTTTATCTTTCTTCCTTTCTCTCCGTTGTCTATATATTGTACATGCGTTAGGGCGATTCATCGACCGGTACAATACGCACAATGGGTGTAAAAAGCACTGCGGGTTGCACACACACACACACACACACACCCACAGTACATTAGAGTACACGTTTTTTTCGGTGCTGCTACTCCGCGTATGATAAAAAACGAAATGGTCAATATATATAATATTAGATCTATATATTCCTGAATAGCTTCGCTGTTCTTGCCCGATCGGCGGAGTAGGCGGCTGCACTCGAGCGCCATGCACAGCTATGAAATCTTAATCGACGTTACATTATATATATCCGAAGGGTTTTCACGAGGCAGACTGCTTCACCTACATTATCTCTCTTCGAGTTTCCGTTCACTATACTACAACGATGTGGCGAGGCGCTACTATATAGCTGCTGCTGATGCAGCGTAGTACAGTCCACGATACACACTACTAAAAAGGGTAAATGGGTTAAGGATCAAATTAGCAATTTCGATGCTGTCTATAGACGTGTTTCGCGCGCGTACAAGTGTATAGATATTTTGTGTGTGTGCATCGGACGCGTCGTACACATAATACAATATACAGCTTTGCTCAGCACTGACGTGTATTATGTAAGACCACGCTAGACCCCTCGAGAGGAGGAGTCAGGAGGAGGATAGAGATATCTCGGTGGATTTCCGTACATTTGCGTACGAGATGCCCTTAACAATGTCCTTCCTACTTGCGGCTCGAAGCTCCTCTCTATCGCATGCGATGGCCCGGGCACACAGACAGAAACACACGACAAAGCGACGACGACGACGAGAGTCTTGGGCAATTAGTTTAATCTTATACGATCGCGATAGCCGCAGTCGAGCCATAGCCACACTTGTACCATCTTCCACTGGCATCTTCGAGTGTGTGTGTGTGTGTGTGTGTGTGTGTGTGTGCTGCTGCTGCACTGCAGTCGCACGCGTTTATCTCTCAGCTGCTGCTCTCCAACATTAATTATAGCTTCTGAGTGTCTGTCTGTGTGTGTATTGACTTGACTTCGTGTGTTACTGCCAAACGCACGTACCCAGCCGGGTGTATATAGATCTATAATGTAAATATTCGTCGTTGTCCTCCTCCTCCTCTTCCTCTTCTCGGCTAAACTTAAAGTCGAAATATTATTCGCTCGACGTTTGTCGCGCAGAGGACTCGTGGAACGCGTAGAGACTTTGATGCTGCTGCTGCTGCTGCTTGGATATGCGTGAAATTTTCAAGTTTTCATATCTGCGCGACTCGGCCTATATACGTTTACACACACGAGATGTGCGTTACGTTATATAATGTGTTATATGTGCGGGTGCGCGGCTATGCCACGCGATACCTTCACGTATAGCATATACATGCGTGTGTATACGGAGCCGAGATGCCGTTCGTTCCCCTAATTTGAATATTTGTGGCCACCGACAGTCTTCAAAGTTTGCATAAACGTGTAGAATGTGTATACTCCACATACACCGTGTGTATGTGTGTGTGTGTCCTGTATATATAAGGATCCCTTATATCCTTCCGCAGCTACTACTACCACTACTACTAGCCCCCGTATCTGGTTTATGCAGCTAAGTTAGTCTCGGAGCCGCTGAGCGCGACTGTTTCGTATAATCCAGATTTAGTCGTATACGTATGCGTTATATGCATTTCTGTATGTGTGTCTCTGACCTGACGGTGTGTACACGAGCGAGGAATAGATTTATTCAACGAGCGGCCAATTATTTATCGTGTTTTGCTCGCGTATACGCAGATCGTGTGTGATTATAAGCGTCGGCGGATACATTTCGTTGGGTCCACGAAATTATCATCAGGTTTTCAAGATTTGACTTTTGCTTGCGTTGCTTATTATGCTCAATTAACAGAGAATTATATTTTATGACTAAAATGTTATAAATCATATTGGTAAATATTTTAATTGAAAAATTTTCTAATAAGTTCTTTTATCATTGCGCTAACCCGCTTATGATAAAAATATATTACCCGATACTTTATTATTTCAGGATTCTTCATGGTTTTTCTTTCGATTGTTTTCTCTTCACAGGTACCACGTGCGATTTCGTTAGATCCATCGTTTTAAAATTTAAAAACTTCTCAATTTCACCCAGTCCCAGTAGCTTCTCATTTTTTCGATAAAAATCCTTCAAACCGCAGCAATACATTCGACCGTATTTTATTACACTGTGATCAGGAAAAATCTGATTACACTCTTCCAATTCCTTGCATTTTTTGTAATTAACTCCACTTGTGAATTCTCCTTCTTTCAAATAAGGATTGTTGACGACTAAGAAGCAGATGGATTCTTCTGCTTTTTTGTCTACTACACACTTGTACAATATTTTTGGCACGGGTAATTTGTTATCACCGCCCAAAAAGATTGGTTTGTCTTCGAGCTCCATGACATCGAAACCACCGGTCCAGGTGTGCAGAGGATGTTTCTTTTCATTCGACAAAATTCGAATGTAATCTTCTATGATAAACCAATTTCCTTCGTTTACTGTATTCCACATGGGGACGGTATTTGCGTAAAAATAAGTGGCTTCTCTTTCAGTTTTAAAAATTTTATCGCCTCGTGCGACTAAATGCCCGCGTGACAAGTACATCTGTTTTCCTAAAACACAATTGTAAAATATTTAAAAAATTTTTTAAACAAATTAAATTAAAATTGAAATAAACACATACCTTTTCTCTTAAAAACGTATTTTTTACCATTACTGTTACCCAGAATACGATTCAAACTGGCAACTTGAATCGGTACTGCATAGGGACTTCTCTTTTCCTTAGTCATCGACAGTCCATTATAGAGCGTACCAGACTTGAATTTAAACGTTTGGCTGCAAGACTGACAAAAAACGTCCGTAGACGAGCGCGACTGTGTCGGTTGGATGACGCTGTGCGACCAGAGCGTCTCCGCGGCCAGCTCGTCGTGACAGAGATCCATGATTTTCAAAAATTTATCTTTACCCAGCTCGTGTCCGATGGCATACTTGTGGCCTCGCGAACATCTACCCTCGATCTTCTTCAGCACTGGACTATTGCTTTGGTCAGGTTTCAGTGCGCACGAGAGAGTTTTAAAAGTCACGATTTCGCTGTCGAATTGGACTTCGTTGCTTTTCAGGCATTTGACGCTCTTCACGCTCTTGACTATATTGTCCGGGCTCGATGTTTCTTTTCTGGCGTGTTTTTTCGAATTTTTAGGTTTGAAATCTTTATTATTGTTAGGTTTTCCTTGCGATCCTAGACCAGGACATAATAAGAACATTTTTTCTCCCTCGTTGAAATGAAGGTGAGATGCATCGCCTGCAGTTGGATATACGAGTTTCGGACGTCCATTCGATTCTGTGAAAACCAGTGGCGATTTGTCAACATCCATATCTTTTTGAATGTGTATGCGGCATTTTGTTGCATCTGAAATTGAGTGATCCACGACAATATATCAATTTAACATTCAGTGGATTGAACATCTCGATTTCAGAATAGTTTCATCATCGAACGATGCAATCATGAAATTCGTGTAAAATTTTCTATTGAATGATTGCGTGTACTTACACGTCACAGCAGCGAAATATATTGTTAAAATGTAAATGAAAAAAAATGTTGAAAAAAACGTCATTAGACCGCTCGTGTTACTTCGCTAAATAACTACTGAGTCGATAACTAAAAACTCGTGTATAAATAAGCTCGATAAAAAAGTCTTTCCAACAATAAGTATGAAAAAGGTCATTAGAACGTTTTACTGGATAATGATATTTATTTTACTATTCCAATTCAAATGTTTTTTTGAAAATTCCATTCAAACTATAGTTTCTTATATTTCTGCTTCATATTCTTAGAATTATTGATTTTTTTGGCAGAATTTTTTTTATATGTTTCTTTTTTAATAGTTTGGTTGTCATTTTTGTTTTTATTGTTTCGTTCGATTGGTTTTTTGGTCAGTTTAGTTGGTTCTTTTCTTGGTTTGGTTGATTTTGTTGATTTTGTTGGTTTGGTTGGTTTTGTTGCTTCGGTTTGTTTTTTTGTTGGTTTGGTTGATTTTGTTGGTTCGATTGGTTTCGTTGTTGTCTTTCTTTTTTGTGTTTTTGTTGATTTTCTTGGTAGTTTGATTACATTTTCGTAATCTTCAATTTTTCCAATTTGTTGAACGTCTAGTCCTAAAAAATCTTTATTCTTGTTGTAAAAATCGCTTAGACTGCAACAATATAATTGTCCTTTTGTTTTATCATCATGGGTTTCAAAAAGATCATCACACTCAGAGAGTCGATTGCATTTCTCTTCTTCCTCTCCTTGCAAATAAGGATTATTGATGACTATAAAACAGATAGCCTCTTTTCCAACTTTATCCACAACACACTTGTACAAAATTTTTGGAACGGGTAATTGTTCTTTATCTTCAATCAAAAATATTGGTTTCTTTTTATTATTGACTTCAAGTTCTAAGACTTCGAAACCTCCAGTCCAGACATGCAAAAGTCGTTGTTTTTCGTCTGCTAAGTTTCTAACCTTTTCTTCCATTCTTTTCCAATTTCCATTATTTATTACGCTCCACATAGGGACTGTATTTATATAAAAATTAGTGGCTTCTTGTTCAAAACCAAAAATCATGTCAGAATTTGGAGTTAAGTGTCCTCTTTGAAAACACACATCGCAACGAATTACTGAAAAAGAAGAAAAAAAAATTTTTAGAGATTTATTAAAATTGAATTTTAAATGAAATATTGCTCGTACTTCCGTTTGAGTCCGGTTTCTCAGTATAGTAAATGTGCGTTCGATCAGACAAAACTTTTTTTTGGTTTGGCTTATCGTAAGGGCTTTTTTTACTTGTTATTCCAAGTTTTTCATAGAGATTACGTTTAAATGACGATAATTTCGATGTGCTTTGATAAGAAACGCCTTTTTCCCTCTCTTTAACTATCTTAGCTGGATGTACGACATGGTGCGACCAGAATGTATCTACATTATCTTGGTTATGACAAAGATCGATTATATCAAAAGATTTATATTTTCCTTTGTTGATTTCCACGTTGTATTGAATGACGTATTTTTGGCCATAACTTGTTTTTCGTCGTTTATTTGTACCCACGATCTCTCGGGAACACAGCTTACCAGAGATTTCCATTAGGACTACTTTTTCGCTTTTTTTTGGGAGGTCGGCGCAAAGAATATTTGCGAATTCAATTTCTATGCCATCGAATTGAACCATGCTGCCTTTCACGCATTCTACAGTTACTATGCTTCGGTCAATCTTATCAAATCGTGTCTTGTTGCCCGTAAATTTCCACCCCGGGCAAAATAAAGAGATTTTTTCTCCTTTGTTAAAATGAAGGTTACCGTGCACGTCATCTGGGTAAGCAAATTCTAAAACACCCTCCACTTCTTTAAAAACTATCGGTGATCTTTTAACCATATGCTTATCAATGTGTATAAGACATTGTGGAACTTTCGTGGCATCTGTTCTCTCTGGAATTTAATGAAAATATAATAATCGCAAGCTTTAAGATAAAATTGATCTAATTTACTTAGAAATAATTAAATACTTAAATAATTGTGGAAACTCACCTGACAGATCAGCCAAATACGTTGTTAAAATAAAAAAATATATTAAAATAAACGTCATTCCAACACTCGTGATAACTCGTAAAGTAACTACTAAATTGGTTGATAATATCCTGTAGTTTTATAATCACGGTAAAAACCGCCATTTTGAATAATAAGTATGAATTATAAGTAATAAAATTTATTCGCTATGACGTTTGACACTTAAATTTTATGTTTTTATCTAAAATTGTTATCGAACGGACGAGTAGTCGATTAAAACTGTTTTACGCCAAAAATGAAGCTTTAACGAATACGGATTTTCTTGAATTGTTCTTTTAATCTAGACCTAATGATTAAGCACTATTTATAATTTTTTTAAAAATCTTTTATTATTTATAATTACATTAATACTAGTTAATTGGTACTAATGTTTATCGTTCATTCTTTACTTTACAGAAAAGGCTTTATTTTAATAATGATTGTACGAAAATCTTTTAATCAATACCAAAATAATTATGTGTACTTCGTAGATGTTGAGATTTAGCGCAGACCAGTCTTTAACTTTTCGGGTAATTAGTTTTTTGTATTAGTTTTTAATCATTATCAACACTGGAGAATCTGAATCTCTGAATCAGCCGCAAAAGTTTTATGTAAGAAATAGTTCTAGTGAGCAGTAAATGGTAACTAAAATGATATTTTTTAATAGAAATAGCGAATATCTTTAATATTCTTAGATATCTTTAGATTCTAATCAAAATGCAATTATTCGAATAAATTTTTTTTATTTTAAATAATAGTTAGCATTGTGTTTTCATGTAAAATTGAAATAATTTATAACATTTTTCTGTGATTCGAGCAATTCTAATCAATATCTTGAGATTTAAATTGAAACCATATGTGGGGCGAAATTTCTCAAAACTCCTAGCGCCCCGCGCAACAGCGTTTTTAAGCGAAATTGTTCAATTTCTAAACCGCTCTAAAAGTACCTAAACGAACCTGGAAAAATGAACCATCCAGTGATTTCGATAGGAAATTTGCTCAGCTTTCCGATGGTGAGGTTCAATTTTCCGGAATTTTCCATTTTCACCTCGGAAAATGCAAGTAAACTTTCAAACTTGAATATCTCAAAATGCGTAAAATATATTTTGCGTTTTTTATTATTTCAATGGAAAGCTGAGGTCTTTATACATAAAAAAGTTGTTTTCAAAGTGTAATATTCATAATTTTTATGAGAGATATGAGCAAACATATTCGGTTCTCGGCCATGCGACCGCCTAGACACGCGACTCACGGCTCGCTGTAATCGCAACTCGCAGAAATGACTATGTAATTCAACTAGAAAAATTCACAATATGGTTTTTATGCATTTTTTCCTCAGCTTTCTCGTAGTGCAGTCGAATTTTTCGATAATTTACATGTTCACGAGGAAATATAGGAAATAAACGTTCAAGTCCATTTTTCCTTATGAAAATGAAAAGAATCGAAAAATCGGACTGCACCTCGAGAAAGATGAGGAAAAAACGCATAAAAACCATATTTTTATTTATTTTTCTAGTTGTCTCTCATAGAAATTATGTGTTTTACACTTTGAGAACAACTATTTTTTATATAAAAAGTCCTCAGCTTTCCATTAAAACAATAAAAGACGCAAAAAAATGAGGCATTTTGAGATATTCGAGTTTGAAAGTTTACTTGCATTTTCCGAGGTGAAAATGAAAAATTCCGGAAAATTGGACCTCACCATCGTAAAGCTGAGCAAATTTCCTATCGAAACCACTGGTTGGTTATTTTTCCAGGTTCGTTTAGGTACTTTTAGAGCGAGTTAAAAAATTGAGCAATATTCGCCCCATATCTGAATGAGGAAGATATGTAAAGATATGTAATTTCCATTTTTTATTCTTTTTCTTGTATTTAGTAATATAATACGTAAAAATCTTAAAAATCGTTGCAACAAGGAAGTCGATTTTACTACTCTTCGTAAAAAGCGTCAATATAATAATAATACCCCTTCTTTTTTTTACTGCGACTGTTGCGTCATGCTCATTGTTTCAAATGTCATACCTTTGTAAAGAATTAATCATTCGATGATTTAAAAAAATTCTACATTGCGTGCGATCCCAATAGTTTTTTTTGTGAGATATGCAAAATTTCCTTTCATCTTTGCTGCACTATACATGTAAATATGCAAAAACCAGCCAAATTTCTATAAGAAACTAACCTAACAAAGATTATTTACCGTTTAAATACATCACATTACGCCATGTGTGGCATTGCAGAATTAAATGCAGCGCCTGCTGTATGCTAACACACGTGTACAAGGTTTCGTGGGATCAGTACTGATAACAAATACTGAAGTTACACGATTCGAAAAATAAATTTGTATACGTGAGAGTCAAAAATAGTAGCAAATGTTGAGTTCAGAGGATTGTAAAATATTTAGTCTATTAATTCAATCAATTATTGCAGGGAAAAATAAATAAAATTTAAAATCACAAGTCTCCGTGTCATTGAAATACTTTCGGAGTATTTACGAATAAAGCCATCATTTTATTATCCTTTAACGGTCTTTCTCGTAGTCTTTCTCAATGCCTTCTTGGCTCTCACGACCGGTGGCAACTTCATGACCTTGTAATTCAAGAACTTCTCGACTTCGTCCAATCCCAGCAGCTGCCTGTTCCTTCGATAAAAGTCGTTCAGACTGCAGCAATACATAAGTCCGCGTTCCAGATCGTTGTGATTCGGAAAGATGGCGTTGCACGCCTTGAGTTTCTCGCATCTGTCGTACTTGTCTCCGTTCGCCGCGTACTCCTTCTTGCTCAGATACGGATTGTTGACGACCACGAAGCAGACGGATTCCTTGGCCTCCCGGTCGACCACGCACTTGTACAGCAGCCTCGGCACGGGTATCTGCTTCTTGGTCGTCAAGAAGATCGGCTTGTTTTCCAGCTCGAGAATTCCGAAGCCACCGGCCCAGGCGTCCAGGGGTCGTCTCTTCGCGAACGCCAGCTCGCGCACGTAATCCTCCACCAGGTACCAATTTCCGGGATTCTCGTTGATCGATTGCCACATGGGCACGGCGTTGGCGTAGAAGAAGGTGGCTTCCTGCTCGGTCTTGTAGATCTCGTCGGCGTTGGCGGTCAGGTGTCCTCTTGCCAAGAATTTCGTGTCGCCTGCAATAGAAGACGTTCGACTAAAAATGTAACCGATAAGTTCCACAAATCATCGCATGCACTTACGCAGCTCGGTGGACACGTATTTTTCGCCGTTATTTTTACCAAGAATATGATTCAGCGTCTCGAGCTGATTCGTTATCTTGTAAGGACACTTTGCGGACATGGATATGTTTTTGTAAAGCAAACCAGCCCGGAAATTCGGCCTCTTGGGATTTTTCTGTCTAAAGCCGTGCACGTTCGTGGGCAGCACGACGTTGTGCGACCACAGCGTCTCCGACACCTGCTCGTCGTGGCACAGGTGTATCGTCTCCAAGAATCGCCCGTCGGCCATCTCGAAGCCGATCGCGTATTTCCGACCCCTCGAGCATCTCTCGTTGGTCTCCTTCATGACCGGGCCGTGGCTCGCCTTCTCGGTCCAGTTGCAAGACAGAGTCTTGAAGTCCACGATTTTGCCGTCGAATTTGATCTTGTTGCCTTGGACGCATCTGACGGTCTCCACGTCCTCGTCGATACGGTTGGATCTTTGTGATTTTTTCTTTCCACCGACACCGGCGGCAGAGTGTTGCAAGTGTCCGGACTCCGTGACGCGTATGCCACGGAAATCCTGACCCGGACAGAACACGGATATCTCCTCGCCCTCGTCGAAGCGAAGATTGGCCGGGTCGTCCGGGGTAGGGTACACGAAATTCGGCCGATCGTTTTTCTCATCCTGGGTAACGACCATCGGCGAATTCTTGATATCCATGTCGTCTATAATACTTATTCGACATTCTCCTGCGTCTGCAAAAAAAAAAAAGCAAATCAGTCATAAATGTTTGGTGTACTCGAACATCAAACGATCCGATATACGCCACTATTAACTTCCGCAACAACGTGAAATTGTTTCCCGTTCAACGCGACGAATGTGATTTGTAATATTTGAATAATTGCCCGTCCGTATGTGCGAGTGTACGTGTACTTACATGTCAGCGCAGCGCAATAGGCCGTTATAATGCAAATGAAAACATATGTCAAAGCGAGCGACATTATTATATAGCGACGCTCGCGAGGCAAAAGTATGAACTGCGACGCCGAGCGGCAGCCGATCGCTCGCCGTCATGTTTAGCAGCATTGAAAATTTGCACATAAAATACACTTACACACATCGCGCTATATAACGAGCACGATCTCGACTAATAATTCGTTTTATCGTTTTGTTGGAAAAAAAGTACGATCGTTTTTAACGTTTTCGAGTGTATGGAAACGATGTTTATTATTTAAACTTCGTCGTATTGTTTCGAGCGCTTTATTCGCTCGGGGATAATATTAGTTCGTATCGCAGGCAATTTAAACTCGATCGACGATCAAATATTTTTTAATACTTATAATGATTCTTGTTTTTTTGCACAATATCGCTCCTCGTGCGATCAAACGTGCCTAACACGTATTCTACATGAAAAAAGATTTAATTTAACCAAATCACGTACATAGAAATTAATCTAAATCGGTTATCTCGAATTATTTCGATTGACATATTAATAATGGCGCTCCGCGAATAACCCGCGCACATGACCATGAAAACGAAAGAAACGCGACAGCTGTTGATAAGGCAATTACTCGGCGCGTATTACAGTTCACGATCGCTGCACAATAATCGATTTATTTATGTTTTTTGTTAATTTGTCAACACGCCGTTAAATATATCGACCGATAACGATCGACACGCGCGCGCATCAATAACTAATTCAATGTCCGCAGAGAGAGAGAGAGAGAAGAGCTTCGCGTACGTACGAATTCCAATCGGCCGAGATCAGTACAGATATATATCACGGCATATAGTACGTGAAAGTCATTGCGTATGGCCTGCAAATATTTGTTGTAACAACGTTATACGCGTTTCGCCTAGGAGTGTGTGTGTGTGTATATAAATTAAATTTAAATAAACCGCGAGCTCGAGTTTATACAAGCGCAAAACTTGGTCCGCGCGATCAGCAGTACCCTTTGATAAATTCTAAATACACACGCGAACACATTAACAATCGATTTAACGCCGACATAATGCGCGCGCGGGAATGACGATTGACCCTCTCTTTCTCTCTCTCTCTCTCTCTATATGCTGTGAATAGCGACACGAGTATAAACATTATACAGCTATATACATCTCGCAATGTTTTGCGTGGGCGCTTTGCGTTTGCTAGTTATTATTATCATTATTATTATTCTCATCGACGACGAATTAAAATACTTAACGGGTCACTGCGCCTCTGCTGTGGCCGCTGCCGCTGCTGCGCTCCTCTAACTCTTTGTGTGTGCACGCGAGTGTTTGCTCAATATAATGGTGCAGCAGCGGCACAAGCTGCGGATACTATGATTAATGGAACTTTGGTGTGAGCTTGTGTACGTGTGTGTGTGTGTGTGTGTGTGTGTATGTGTGTGCGGCACCGCACGAAATTGCGTCGTTCAAAAACGGGCGCATCACTGATTTATCGAGTCACTGGTGTTTCACAACTAACACGATACATCTCGCCCGTGCGGGTATAAAATGTGCATTGTATGTATTATACACAGAGTGAGCATCGGGGATGGTAATCTCGGTGTATGTGTATGTGTGCAGCGATGCGCCCTTCGTTTTAGACGCCCGCAAATAAAAAACCGCGCATCGAATAATGGCATGCGACGACGACGACGGCGACGACGACGACGACGACGATAGAGATGTTTCGGGGGAGGGTTAATACGACATACCGTGACGCGACATTATATAATATATGTAAGATATTTAGTCTCATCAATCACGACACATGTGCGGCAAAGTTGATCATATTTATTACCCATACGTTGCATAAAAGGATCATAAGGATGCGAAGAGCTCGTGATTATAATTCTTTTTTTTTTCGATATTGCATATAAAATGCCTATCCAGAGAGGTACATAATCATCAGTCAGATTTTATCGCCCTCCCCCTTGTGCACGAGCCTATAAGTATAATGTGAATGAAGCGGAGGAGGAGAAGAAGGAGGCAAAAAAAAAATCGTATCTATGCTGCAGCTTCCTATATGCTCTCGTATACGCACGTACATTCGCGGGAGAGAGAAGCGGATGGAAAGTCGATTTAAGCGCATAATACATGGGTAATGGGAGGAGGAAGTAGTTGCGAGCTTGAATTTTTACAACCGAGGCGTTTAACTCGTCGTTTGGAATAAAATGCAACGCGCGCACGGCTATACGCGCGAGGCGGCAGATATTTCGCGATCGAGTGAAAAAATTTGCCGTTATTATTATTGTATCGTCACGCGAAAAGATGTATAAATGCGATTCATTCGAGGCTGGCACACGTCACGAATTATGTATATTTTTTTTCTCCTCGTTTAATATCTTTTGGTCGCATCGAATGCACGACATTATAGAAGGGTCCGCAGAGCTATACAGAGCCCGGCCTTTGAAGGACTGATGAGCAAAATTTAATTCAATGCGAGAGTGGATTCTCGAAACCGCACCCAGGCACACGTACATATATATAATATATGTCATATACATATAAATGGCTAAAGGCTCAAAGCGCCATTTCAAATGTGCATGTTCATTTTACTGTGGGACAGAGAGAGAGAGAGAGAGAGAGAGAGATAGGGGGAGAGAGTCACGCAGCAAGTTAGATCTCATGATTTATTCCATCTGTTTCGATGCTCCCGCGCGCGCGCGCTGCAAGCTCCAAAACTTTGCTACAAGAAATTCCTCGTGTAGGACTCGTAAGTTGCACCTTGTGCATCGTATTATGCGCGCGGAGCAGCTCGGCGCTTGTTTATTCCAGCTTTATAGTATAGTATATATAGTTTTGAGACGCTGCTGCTACTGTGCTCGCGCGTATCTATGTACGAGGGAGCAACAAAACTTTCGTTCGCGAGAGAGATAGAGAGGGAGAATTCTCGGAGGCTTGTAGCGCCTCGAGACGCAATTATATACCCTAATTCGAGTGCAATCAACTACTACCGTGAGAGTAAAAAGCGAGTACTTATTGCCAACGACGCGAGTGCGTGCGAGTATCGTTGAGCTTTTCGAAAGTATGTATAGAAAATGATTGCCGAGGTCCATGGCGGTGCTTATGAATTTTTCATCCACGTTCATTCCATCTAAATTGATTCGCCATATACATATACGTACACGAGGCGTTGATTATCTTACCTGCGGCAATGAGCGCGTGGGAGTTTATACATAAAGCCCCGTGATTTCCATGTATGCAAGCTCGATAAAGAGCTTCTTTTCGTGTACGTTTTATTTCGCTGTTTTTGTATTTCTTTATTTTTTAGCATAAACAAATCGAGTTGATTGCGATTTGTTTGTGCACGTATCGATGGCGCGTGTGGGGGAGATTTAACGATCAACCAGCTTTTTTTTTTTTAACGAACGTGGCTTCTCCTTTTTTTTTGCGCGTATAACGATAAAAGACACCGCCCAAAAAAAAAATTCAACGAAGCGCTTCTTTCGACGAAAACAAAGGGCTTACAGTGCGCGTTTTCGGGACGTGGTATCGAGACGTTAATTCACACCTATACTCGAAGCTGCGCGCGATATCCGCCAAACTGCGGTGGCGCGTGCGTAATATTTTTACGCGCGCACGACGACGGCCGTGGCGGTAACCCGCGCGCGGCGGCGGCGCATCCGCGTACGAGAATTTTAAACGAAGAATTAAAATAACAAATAAAAAGTGAGTGACCGTGTCGATGCGTGAAATTTTAAAATAACACCAGCATCGATCACACGGTAGTTGTGGCGTAGGCGGTGCGAACGTATGTACTACCTGTGTATAATATGGGTGTGCGTGAATAGATATACGTATGTATACGATGCAATTTTACACGCCTGCCTCTAATGAATAATTCAAGCTCGGGCTGACCCACCAAAAGCTTATACAGCTCTGCACACGTATTAACTAGATATATATATATTTCTGAAATTTCTATCATTCTCGAGACTTCCCGGCGTGTTTGCTTTGCGTGCGATCTTTTACCTTTACTTCTTTTCTCTTTTTTTATGGGTGTTTGTTTACGAATTTCGACATTTCGGACGATCATATCCATAATTTGAAAAATTTTTAAAACGACTCATACTTTTATTTCACTTTGCCACTTGTAGATTTACAGATGAAGGTGTACTCGCCATTTGGTAGCAGAAGCAGGCATTAATTATGATATTCAAAACACATTTGACGCACAGTGAAAACATTTCAAAATAATTCATACGATTGCATTCTCGTGGGTATTTTATGCAATTTATATAAGAAAATAAATCAGTACCCATAAATCAATTTTCAACAAAAATCCCTCGTAAAATTACGTCAAATGAATTTCAGTATCGTGTGCTGATTCCATATTACATCTGAATTAAATTTAAGGTTTTTAACACAGTACACGTAGCTTTTTTTTACACTCAACAGCTAGAACATCTCTTCGCAAAGTCTCATTGAGTTTCGAACAATTAACAAAAAGACCGAAAGGCAAACGTGTATTTAGCAAAAGTATACAAGCGCGCCAATCTATCCCGCGCGTCCGTGCGTATGCGTACATATATATCGGTGTACGTACACGTGAACATACGCGCGCGCAAAAAGCAGCAGTTGGGTTTTCATAATTAATTAGAGACTAAAAGCACACGAACACACGCAACACACACACACTCGGAGCTTGCAGAAAATTCGATCAATCAAGCTCGGGATTGATCGTATTATATGTATGAGAGTACAGAGCCTCGCTTCGCATACACGTACATACAGGGATATGTGCGGCTTTACTCGTACTGCCACTACTACTACTACTATCTCGCTTATGACATATCCGCGCGACGACGATTTGACGCCACGCGTATATGTGTGTGTGTAGCTTAGATCGTCGAAGCAAATACATAAAAAAGGATTTTTTTTTTTTTTACATTCTGATGTCGACGTCGAAAAAAATGTCTGATTGAATATTTAACGTACGAAGCGTTGGGTACCTTTCCTCCCTTTTTTCCTCGAGTACGCGCGCAAACATATTTTTCAATCACTCTGACGGTAGTATAGTGCGTTATAACGCATTCAAATAAGGGATACAAAGGATATGCTTTTACGCGTGTTGTCATCGTCGTCCTCGTCGTCGTAACGTCAACGCGAAAATCCAGAATCTAGCTCTCTCTCTCTCTCTCCCTCTCTTGGGCTCTCTCTGCAGCACATTTCGCTCTCTGCGTATGCTGCTGCACAACCTATGTACCAACACCACCACTACTACTACTACTACTACTACTACTACTACTACTAGCCCAGCTGCTGCAGCTGCAGCAGAGCTCTCATAATTGAATTATTTTTCAATTGCTTTTGATGGAAAATTTTCAGTCATTGTTTGTCGTCGTCGACGTCGTCGTCGTTAATGCACATCCATTCGACATACATAAATCTGTCTTTCGGCAGCGTCGTGCATTTGTATGTGTGCATACGCGAGGCGCGCTTCAATTCGTTCATTTACTGACTCCGGTCCGCATGTATAAGAGCAAGGAACACACACACACACACACGCAGCAGTGCACATAATCCTGCGAGCTGGATAAAAGATAGAAAATGAGTAAAATGAGTGAATTCAATTTCAAAGAGATTGCCATGTAGCGTGCGCTTTGTGCATACGCATATGTGTGTGTGTGTTTGTGTGTGTGTGCGTGTGTGTGCAGTTGCTGCTCTCCTCTGTGGCGCCCGGTGGGTATATGAATGTATATGATCTGACGTCATTGTATGCACAACAGCAGCAGCAGCAGCACGTGTGACACACATTTTCACGCCAAGCACAATACGTACGTGAGCACACGCGTACAGCTCGAGCACACATGGACAACATAGTCCGCGTCTCCTTGCGCGATGTGTGTACTCGCACGTATATAGGTATATTTAAGGGTCCTTATTACATATAAACTTGGGTCGCTATTATTGTGCTTTTGCGCCGCGAAAGCTCCGCGTTTTACCCCCCCCCCCCCCCCCCCNCCCCCCCCCCCCCCCAGCTGCGCGCAGCCGAACATTTGTGCATAAGTACATCACACATGGATGCGATTGTCCTTTCGCTGTGCAGCACGCGCGTGTCTTATTCTCGACTGGAGAGAGCTTTTAATTTAATCACGAGATTAGGTTTGGTCTTTTGACTCGTGTACCGTCCCCGTCCATTGTTGGATATATACGGAGCTCGCGGCTGTACTGCTTGACCAGCAAAAATTTCATAGATAAATCAAAGTTTATCCCCCTGAAAATGTCTCGAATCTTGTTTACATCGTTTACCCTTTTTTTCACTGCTACACGTTCGCGCGTGCAACGCCCAACCAAAAGTGCCAGTTAATTTTTGTCTTCCTGGCATTATGATGCCACACACACACACACACACACACACAATTCAAAAAATTCAAGTTTACCTCCGTGCATACATACCATGCATATTATATACTTTATACTACTTACACAGCCCGCGCGCAGCTCGCTGCACTTTGAGCGCGGCGCACGATACGTACACGTACCGTCGTCCGAATGTTGTTTTGGGCTCGTTAACCTCGTCTTTACATTTGTCGGTGGAAAATAATTCAACTTGAATTTTCAGGGGCATATACGTGTAAGCCATTAGGCATATAGTGTATACACATGTAGCCCTCTACGCGTTGGTGTAATTTATTTATCGTCAAAGCAAAAAACGCACATATGAGTGTGTGTATGTATACGTACTATGCATGAATCAGTAAAAAGCAGAGGATATATGTACTCGTCGTCGTCGTCGTCGTCGTCGCGAAAGCAGAGCAGCAAAAAAAAACGAAGCAGAGTAAAAAAAAAAAAAAAGAAAAAAAGAAATAGTTTACTCACGTATGGCTGAAGGCTACTACTCTTCGCTTCAATTTTTCAATCTCCCCGCTCGTTCGTTCGTCTCCTTTGTGCAGCAGCAGCAGCAGCAGCAGCGGTGGCGGCGGCAGCGAAAAAAAAAGTTGTGCGCCAGTAATTTTCATCACTCGGCAAAGCGGACGTTTTCCATTCGATGTTTCGCTATATATGTGTCATATACGTATATGCATCGTGCTCGTTGTCACGGATAAGCATCGCGTATGCACACATCCATCCTTCCACACACACACACACATGCGCGCGGCTTATATGTATCGGAACGGAGAAGCGAGCGAGCGAAAGAAACAGAGAGAAAAAAGAAAAGCATAATTTTACCTCTTCCTCTGTGCGCCGTGTGAACAGTGAGGCGTGCTGCGCGCGCGCGCGGGCAAAGTAGCCTCTTTGGCTCCGAGACACGTGCCGGAGCGCAGTAGCGGCAGCAGCTTGGTATGTATATAACGCGTTCGGTATACTACCCAAGACAATATGCCGCTCATAATGAGAAGAGCAATTGTTGTACACAGAAGGCAGCGCGTGGCTATTAATGCTCGAGGAAAGCCTGAAATGTGTATTGACGCGTGTCCCTCCCACGTCGTCGTCTCGTCGTTGAAAGTCGATTACACGAACAACATCGATGATAAAAAAAAAAAAAAAAAAAAAAAAAAAAAAAAAAAAAAAAAAAAAAAAAAAAAAAAAAAAAAAAAAAAAAAAAAAAAAAAAAAAAAAAAAAAAAAAAAAAAAAAAAAAAAAAAAAAAAAAAAAAAAAAAAAAAAAAAAAAAAAAAAAAAAAAAAAAAAAAAAAAAAAAAAAAAAAAAAAAAAAAAAAAAAAAAAAAAAAAAAAAAAAAAAAAAAAAAAAAAAAAAAAAAAAAAAAAAAAAAAAAAAAAAAAAAAAAAAAAAAAAAAAAAAAAAAAAAAAAAAAAAAAAAAAAAAAAAAAAAAAAAAAAAAAAAAAAAAAAAAAAAAAAAAAAAAAAAAAAAAAAAAAAAAAAAAAAAAAAAAAAAAAAAAAAAAAAAAAAAAAAAAAAAAAAAAAAAAAAAAAAAAAAAAAAAAAAAAAAAAAAAAAAAAAAAAAAAAAAAAAAAAAAAAAAAAGAAAAAAAAAACAGGAGCGTAACTAATTTCTCGATTATGTACCACAAACTTATCGCGGCCCGAGGTCCTTGAAAATTTTCGGGGGGTATGGGTGAATATTGTATTTCGCTCACGCGAGCACCGACCACGTGTATCATGTAGTACAGTACGAAAGAAAAAACACAAGAGGAAATATTAACCACGAGCTAAACACATCACGGCCGGGGCAATACGCGAAACTTTACGCGAATTTTCACGTGCTTGCGAACGAGCTTTATAACTACGGCGTTGATGAATTAACGCTTCGTGGCAGCTCTAGCTCTCTACTGTACTAAAAACTTTGCTTTATTAATACTATATTGTGTGCGTACATATGTGACTGCTGCTGCTACGATTATATATATCGCGAGGAAGTTCCAAGCGCGTTGAAAAAAAGAGAGAGAGAGAGGAAGAGATTATTCAAGCTGGCGTTGGACCAGCAGCAGCAGCAGCGGCAGCGGCAGCTATGTGTATAATGGCACAGTGCAGCGCGCCCAAAAACATATGCGAGCGTGGAAAGTTAAACAAGTGGCATTGTTGTCGTGGATTATTCAATACTAAATCCTTCACGGGCTTTTACGCGCTCGTAAATTCCCCGGTGATTTGTCGCGCTCGGATAAAATCGTTAATTGCTGCTGCTGCTGCTGCCGCGAGAGAGAGAGAGGGAGAGGCAACTTTTAACGATGCGCAAAAACTTCCGAGCAGTGCACCGTCGATGATAAAGTCTTGGCTGTATCGTGTATATAAACGCGCGTATATATAGCGCAACGGATTCAAAAAAGGGGGGCTCCTTTGTTGTTCTTTCTCCGTGTATACGCGCGTGCGTGTACCAGATCGTGTATAATGAACAGATTGGTACTTTTATCTTGTGCGCGCAAAATTTACTCACGCTCGGCGGCCTGCTGCTGCAGCGAACTTCCTCGACGAGATGATTATAAAATTTTACGCATAAATCAGCGCGTATAAAAGGAAAGCGGCTGCTGCTCTGCTCTTCTATGTGCGTGTGTTCGAGGGTCGAGAACGCGCCCTCCTTTGCAAAAATAACGAAGCTATATAAGAGAGCAAGAGCGTACTCGCGCTTAATCTCGTATTATACAGTTTTTTATGGCGAAATTTTTGGTCGGTACGCGCGTAAAACTCTTCCCTTTTATGTATTCAAAAGTTTCGAATGAAAATTTTAACGCGCCCGTCAAAGGGTATCTCCTTTTTTTCCTTCTTTTTTAACATTGGTCAACACTGGATGTGTTTTCATCGACTCAAACGAATTCTTTTAAGAGCGATATAACGATCAATTTGGTATTTAAAAAAATTATTATGCATGACATTTTAATTAACCTGGAAGAGAAGGAATATGTATCCAATTTCTTAATCTTTACTTAATCTCAAAATTTGTTGTTTCTCTTTCGGTTGAAATAGAATTCGGTCATACACCATCTAGCGGTGACCTGTGAACTATTGTGAATATATCTGATAAAAAGACGAGAAACACGGGAAATTTTCAACATGCTTATCTTAATTCTCCATACTTTTCAAACGTTTCTTTTAATGCATCGAAATCAAATCTCACAAAATAACAGCAGTACTAAAATTTTCATTTAAAAATTCACCCATTGGTCAAGTAAATAAGCAGAATATTTACATTAATTTTAATGCTAGTAGTACCACTCTATTTGTTTTCATATTGGCACTTCACTTTTCACTTTTGTTATTTTTAAGTAAACGTAACATAAAAGGTCATGCCCGCTTGAATATTCCGGTACGAACGTCCCTCAAAAGTACTTGAAATTTACAAATATTTTTTGTATCGTAGATTGCTCTTTTAGGATTTGCTTTGAAAACGATTTGTAACGACGAAGCAACGACAAGTAAACTTTTTTATCGCTAACATTTTTGGTATTCAATCTAAAATTCCTGTACAAACCAAGAGAATTTCATTTTAAAAAAATGTTCCTCTCCACATAGCACCACGAAAACCAAGTAGCCTATTAACGTCATTTCTACGCAAAAATTAATCATAGAAAAAGGTATCATTCTCTCATTAATATGAATTATACATGCTTTCGAAAAATTTCAACCGTGAGCTATCGCACGTAGTTTCGTACTCGTCGAGATATGCAATATTAAATACACGACGCCCTCTTTGCTCTGAGCGCGAGAGTAGCGCGTATAATATTTTCACGCTGCCGCGTTAAAATTTACAGAAAAAGTTTTCTGGTATGGAATTGTTCATCCTCCTCCTTCTCCTTCGCGATACCTTAGCCCGCCGCGCTGAAATTGAACATTACTTATTCACTTTGGTATCGCGGGGCGCGGGGCTCCTCTCTCTTTTTCGATCCTCTCTTACCCTCTCTTTCTCTCTCTCGTGTGCAAATGTACCATTACGAACGGGAGCATATGTGCGTCGCGCGTCGTCGTCGTCGCCGTCGATCTTCGTGTGCAACGCCTACTAGGCTAATAAAATTGCCGCGACGATGTGTTAATAATCACCTTCACCTTGCTGCTGCCGCTGCTGCCTCGACTACTACTCAATCGCGTTACACGCACCCAGCCGCGAGACTCGCAGTCGCCTTGAACAGCTCTCTATTTTAGCCCGTTCATCATTTCCTGTATATATATATATATGCGTTTGCGTGTGTGTGCGATCGCAATATAATAATACGCACACGCGCCATATTACGATTCGCGCTTCGCTCGAATGTCCAGTCCCGCGTTAAATTGTTCATTAATCATTCGCAGGGATCCGTACCGTGAGATCATCCTCTCCTCGTGTCCTTTGTGGTTTTAGCGGTATCCAGCGCGCAGAGAAGACCTCGATTCCGCACGGACGACGCGTAATTACAAATGCCTCGAGCGACGAATTAAAAATCACGATATTAAAAATATCAAAATGACAATTCGTACTTATAGACCTTTCGATCATTCGTGTGAAATCGAATGTGCACAATTAGCAGCTGCAGAGCTCTCATTATGCGTGCACCGGCACATGCATACGGCATATACGCACAATGGCGTCGATGATCCAAAATGGGTTAATTATTAAATTTGGATTAATTAGGATGCGCGCGCGATTCTCAATCGAAGCCTCGCTGCAAGCCCGATGATGCATCGTCATCGTAGCTGTATATGCGGAGCTTCGAATGTCACTTTATTATTGTCATTGATATATGCGTGGCGCTAAATTAAGCCTCGACCCGCAGCAGTCGTTGTAAAATTCATTCGCACGAAAGAAAAAAAGCTCGCTGGTCCGCAAGCTCGTGAATGAACAATGATCTTCAAATGCGTATTCTTCAAAGTTATATTACAGCTTCGCAGCAGTAATGTTTGGTAAATTGGTAAATTAATTTCGCTCTGTTAATCTCCTGCAAATATAATTGCATTCTCTGTTCTCTCTCTCTCTCTCTCTCGGACAAGGCAGGCACGTGACCGAGGCCTCCAATACTATATATAACGACTACGCACGCACCTAGATTGTCGGTGCTCCTTGTAAACGCAGTACGGAACGTATAGTAGCTGGCAGCATTCAAATTAACCTTCGCTGCCTACATCGGCACGAAATAACTTTCATTTTCTATGGTATTATATACACACGCTGCTGCTGCTCTTGATATTGACCTTCGCGTTGTTGCTGCCGGTGCTATTTTTCGGTACATAAGCAGAAATTGAAAATCGAAGCTTGTTCAGCAGCAGCAGCATCCGATGATGATGGTTAATTAACGCACGTAGCCGTGTAACTATTGCGCGATTGATTGGATTTTAATGTAATAATAAATCCAATTTATGCTAGTTTGTACGTCAATGACGCAATCGGTGTGTGTGTGTGTGTGTGTGTGTGTGCGTATAATATTTTAGCAGCCGAGACCCGGCACGTGCGTGGCCCGGGAAAATCGTACACGTTGTAACACACCGTCCGCGAAAAATAAGCCGAAACTACGTAGTTTTCTGAATTATTGAAATGATTTCGGCGCGGGTACGCACTTCAATCTCCGCGCGAGCTGCTTATCAAAACCGCGCACACATATTGTAATGAGCTTATCGTAAGCTTCCGCGCAAAATTTCCAATTTGAGAAATGATTTCGCCCGAGTAATCACCGTATAAATAATTTTCGCGTTTTGGTATTGCGCAGTAGTTTCGCTGTTTTCACTTTCGCGAACTCGCCACGTGTGTGTGTGCAGCTGGACCAACTACGCATCAGTCCATAAGTAATCGAGATCAATCTTACGTCAGCCGTGACCGGCGGCGCGTGGCAGAGCACGCGCGCGCGCGATAATATTAAAATTTTCGATACGCGCCGTTTGATTATGCCCGTGCACGACGCGTTATTCCACGTTTTGACATTGAATAATTTAATGGGCCGCGATCGGGCTTACCGCTGCCTCGAAAAAGAGCAATCTCGGCGTCGGCCACATAATGCACAGGCCGCGAACTCGTAAATTTTTTGATACGTCGAGCTGGTATATTACAGGAAATCAAGCTCGGGTGATACTTTTCGCAGAAAAAAAGATTTAATTGTTCTTTTCGCTCTGATAGTCGAGACGAGCTCGTTGCGCAAAATTTTTTCTCTCTGCCTTCGTACCATATATAGACACACAATTGCGACGCGAGGGTAAAAAAAGGGAGAGAGAGAGAGATAGGAAAATATATCTAACGCGTTTTTGCTCTAGAATAGTAGTAAAAACGACGACGACGACCAAGTCGTTGCATTCATTCGGCAAAATTTTTCCATATTACGTGGGCTGAATTTTAAGCTCTTCTCTCTCTCTCTCTCTCTCTCTCTCTCTCTCTCTCTCTATCCCCGATGTACAATGTTCGCGGACATAAACGGGTAATTTTTCTCTCTCTGTCGGAGTGTCTGTTATCGTTTTTTATTCCCTCCTCTCTCTCTTTTTTTCTCATTCTTCTCTTTAGGCAACAGAGGAGCTTTTATTGATACTTACATACTTACAAATCGATGGTTATTATTTGGCTACAGCAGGGGATGGGTGAGAGGAATTGCGAGTAATTCAACGATAGGGTCAATTTTCATGAATAATAATTTTTAGTTTGTATTATTGCCGATTCTTCCCTTTTTTCCCCCTATATTTATATAACGACCCACTCTGGTAAAACGAAGATATTGCAACGTGCGCACAATTTATACACCGTTCTGGCTACGAATACAAGATTGACCTAAGAGAAAAGTTATTTAATCGTAACGTCACTTCTCTTGGGTACACATGCCAGCTGTGAATCCTCCTGAAATATATTCAAAAGTCAACACACTCGAAGAAATCGCGCCAAGTTGGGTGGGCTCTGGCTAGAAGTATGACAATCGATATAACGTTTCGCGGGAATCGAGCGAGCGCGACTTGGTCTTTACAATTCAAACTCCAGCTCCATCTTGGCCGTTGTACGGCGCTTGGTTAGGCTCCGGTTAAAACCTATGCTCGCTGCGCGCACGTATTATTATTCATACGTACGACGACGACGACGACTTTTCCTAACTGTTCCTCGGAATCGATTCATTATTTAATTTCGCAACCTTCCTCGCGCATAAGCGAGCTTTAATTCGTGTTTATTACGACGCGCGCGGAATCAGGGAAAACAATTAAGTTTCTGCACATCTGCACGCGCGTCGTGCGACTCTTGCAGCGTGTGGGTATTATATGAAAATCATCATTATATTAAACGCGAGTATTTGCGTTCGCTGGGTAGTAGTAGCTTCGAGAGCCGTAAGCTAGGCCGTGAGAGAGAGAGAGAGAGAAAGCTGCTGCCTGGGAAAGAGGAGGAGGGCAAAGGAACATTATATACATATTCAAATTGAAATGGAAATTCAAGGATTAGAGCGTGCGCGGCGAGGGCCATGCATGCCGAGCTTCTGCTGCTGCTCCAGCCTAGGCCAATGTATTCATGGATATATCATAAGGCCTATATATAGCCACACGCGGGGCTCTCAGCAGAGAGCTCTCGCTCTGCATTATATCATATCTAATAATCATAGCGTAATAAATATCAAGTACATATGCGCGATAATTGCTTCGAGGGTTAACAAATATAATAATTAATGATTTATTTTCTGCGTGCAGAAAGCCCGACTGGCCCGCATCCGTATCGCCAAGGCGTCGAGCGGCGCGGCCTTCGTCAGCAAGAAGAAGGCGGCCGAGGCCCGGCTGGCGGCCCAGGAGTCCGGCCTCGAGCTCGACGACAGCTTCAAGCAGGAAGACATTTTCGAGCTGCAGCATCATCATCTGCTGAGGTGCCTTGAGAAGACGACGGTAAGTTGCGATGAACAAATCTCATGATATATATATATAATGTATAAACCGCTTTTTGTATGATATCTGTTCTTGAATAATATATCGTAGTGCCATTAGATCGGCGTTCTTCTCTTTACAAAAGAGATAGAAAGAGATGCCGATGTCTCGCTCGACTATAGAGGAGAGAAAAGAGCCTTACATAGCGACGACAGTCACTTTGATCAAGTCGACAAGTTGGCTTGGCTTGGCTGCTGCTGCATGTTATATATATCTAGGCCCACGACGACTACGCGACGGTCGATATAAACTGAAATTCTCGCTCTCTTCGCGTATACGTATAAGCTTCTTACGTACGCTCTACCGGGCGACTCTCTCTCTCGTCATTGTACTGCGACGAGGCGCGCACCCAAACCTATATCTTCTTCTTTGTTACACGTATATGGGCTATATCACGTGAACTGTCTTTCCCTTCTTGGATCACAGTTGGAAATTGATTTTTCATATTTTATTCTGCTTTCCAAGGTTGAGTATGAAAAAATTATTGAAACATGATTTTTTATGTAAAATTTGATGAGGAATTTGCCATCCAAAATCATATTCATAACCACCAAATCCCTAAATTATTAACAATCAGTCTCAAAGCCAAAAATAAACATGTTCGTATCCAGCGATACGGCCAATATTGTAATATGTTCATCGACACTACCAAAGCTCCATTCCCTTCAATTTTGGTCATCGGCAGACAAACAGACTTCATTATTGAGCATCATATGTGTCAATAAAACATGGGGTTTCTATAATTTTCCTTGATTCTTGACTTTTATCATGCTCAATAACGAAGTCAGTTTGTCTGCCGATGACCAAAATTTATCAGAAGTGGTATTTTGATGTATTGATGAACAGATTAGAATATTGGCCATATTGCTGGATACGAACATGTTTATTTTTACCACTGAGGCTGAATTTTAGAAATTAAGGTATTTGGAGGTTGTGAATATGATTTTTCATAACAAATTTCTCATCAAATTTTACATAAAAAATCATGTTTCAACAATTTTCTCATATTCACCCTTGGGAAGCAGAATAAAATATGAAAAATCAAATTCCAACTCTGAGCCAAGAGGCGAGGACAGTTGACGCGATATAGCCCATATATAAACAGCAACGGTACATGGAGATGTATAGATGTACATACTTGCGAAAGCCGGATGAATTTAAAGATACCCATTCGTTTGTTAGAAAGTATATATACATCTATACCATACTACTATACCACACGCGTAGGATACATAACGAAATTAAATACCTTAGGCTATATACGAGCGAGAAGAGCCCACCCGGAAATTAATCTCCACCGCCGCCGCCGCGACTTCGCGCTCGCAGATATATATACATAATATCGATGTATTATATAACGCAGTGGCAGTGGCTGCTGTATCGATCGCGAATCGATTCTCTCTTTCTCTCGCCCACGTATATATAGATACCCCAGCCACACTAGCCAGTAGTAGCTTATTCGCGGCCCGGGCTTAACCTTAGCCCCGGCTCTCGCGGATACAGCAGCGGTGCTTATCGCCCTCGCGCTATACTGCTACCTTATAAGCGTAAAACGCGTATACGGTACAGTACAGTCGGGATCCATCATCCTTCGACTGCTGTGCTGCTGTGTTTATTCGTCGCTAAGTACACACAACGGCTGCAGCAGGGCAGGACAGGGCCACTCCGCTGTAGCAGCAGCAGCAGCAGCTCGAGTATAATAATACTTGCGCCCAGCTCCGGCGTGTAGGCGTGTGCTGCTGCTGTACTTTACTCCTCGATGTATCTCAATCATTCGTCGCTGGGGTATATATGTATAAATGTGGATCTGTATGCGTCTGTACCCATATCACTCGACGTTGCAGATATACGTTAATAATATTATACGATAGTGTATACGACGCATGCCATATATATCGTTTATTAACGCGCGTTAGCGGAAAATTTATATATGGGGCAAATTTCCTGAAGTGTCCTAGCGCTCTGCCGCACGGCATTTTTTGGCCGAATCTCTCAATTTCTAACTCGCTGTAAAAGTATCAAAACGCCCCTCAAAAAAATAACTAACTAATGATTTTGATAGGAAATTTCCTCAGCTTTCTGATGGTGAGGTCCGATTTTCCAGAATTTTCCATTTTCCCCTCGGAAAATGCAAGTAAACATTCAAACTCGAATATCTCGAAAAACGCCACTTTTTTTGCATTTTTTATTGTTTTAATCGAAAGATGAGGTCTTTTTACATCGGATATGGTAGTTTTCAGAGTGTATTTTTGATGAAAACTAAGGAAAATACGGGAGGCTTTAATTAGCGCTCGGCCGCTCAGCGCGATTTCGAGCCTTGCGCGGCTCGCTGTAACTTGTAACTCGCTCTTATGACATTGTGATTTGGCTGGAAAAATTATTAAACATATACTTTCGATAGGAAATTTTGTCAGCTTTCTCATGGTGCAGTCGAATTTTCCGATAATTTACATTTTCATTAGAAAAAGTAGAAAATAGATCTTCAAGTTCATTTTTTTTGGTGGAAATGTAAATTATCGGAAAATCCAAAAACACCATAAGAAAGCTGAGAAAATTTCCTATCGAAACCATATGTTTAATAATTTTTCCAGCCAAATCACAATGTCATAAGAGCGAGTTACAAGTTACAGCGAGCCGCGCAAGGCTGGAAATCGCGTCGAGCGGCCGAGCGCTAACTAAAACCTCCCGTATTTTCCTTCGTTTTTATCAAAAATACACTCTGAAAACGACCATGCCGATGTAAAAAGACCTCATCTTTCGATTGAAACAATAAAAAACGCAAAAAAAATGGCGTTTTTCGAGATATTCGAGTTTGAATATTTACTTGCATTTTCCGAGGGGAAAATGGAAAATTCCCGAAAATCGGACCTCACCATCAGAAAGCTGAGAAAATTTCCTATCAAAATCATTAGTTAGTTATTTTTTTGAGGGGCGTTTTGATACTTTTACAGCGAGTTAGAAATTGAGTGATTCGGCCAAAAAATGCCGTGCGGCAGAGCGCTAGGACACTTCAGGAAATTTGCCCCATATATATTAGTGCTATACGAGTCGGGACTTGATTATAATTGCATCCAGACATAAACGCATAATATATATGTCCGAATTCGATCACCTGCCGTGCATCGCAATCTTTTTTTCGCGCAGGGGGAGGGGAAACATTTCCCGGGGATGCACACTTCGGTAATAAACCAGAATTTCTGCGAGCTGGCGCGCGTGCGACGAAACGACCATACGCAACGTAGGGCCGGGGAGGAGGTGGCGATAAACAAAGCTCTGCGTTTCGACGCAGCTGAGCGATCACTGCCTGCCACCACGACGAGAGGTTCGATGTGTATAAACGTGGTGGAATATGCAAAAAGTCGACATTCTCGCGCAAGCTCGAACTCGACTCTCTCTCATTCTCTCTCTGCCTGAAGCGCAGTATTTCGGTAATTAATTCAGCCACTCTTCGACAATTTCATTTCACTCTTGCACCCGGTTTCATTACCATTTTCGCCTCGGCTTCCTGCTGCTGCAGTCGTTTTTCCACTATGTCAAGAGATATGTGTGTGTGTATATGCGCGTCCTATGCTAATGATTGTTTACGATGGAGAAACATGCTGCAGGGGATGGGCGCATGCATTTTATTACAACGACGCACTGCTCTCTCTCTCTCTCTCTCTCTCTGCATTCACAGTGTCTTATACTACGCGTAAAATTTAGTCCGGGATAAATCGTCCAGAAGTTTTTACTCTTTTAACTTCTCTACATGGAGGAAAAGAAAGTAAAATATATGGTTCCCAAAATTTCCTCGATGAAATTCGGACGCGTTTCTCGAAATTCATGCTGGATACTTAACTATCCTGCGGTTGCGCAACTTTGGCGATAATAAAGATATAATATTCCGCCGAGAGAGAAAGCGAGACAAGTGTGACGCGCGCGCGCGAGAGAGCAAGTTCCTTTGATCTTGAAAATGTTCTTTTTTTATTTCAAAGTCTCGCGTTTCGCGCCGGAGTCAAATAAGACGACGACGACGACGGCTGCTGGCGCGTGCGCGCGCGCGTGGGAATTTACGACTTGGCCGTGTGTCGCGCGGCGCGTTTTGAACTTTTTTTTTCTCTCGTACTTTTCTCTACTACTCGGATCAAGTTCAATTTCTTACTCTTTCATCGCGCGTAGTTATCGCGTGTACTGTCACTGGCTTTTCACATTTTTTTTCTCTCTTTCGTCGTCTCGTCGTCGTTTCGTGTACCGAGCTCAGTTCTGTGCCCTCATTATATTTTCTCAAGTTTTTACTTCCGAGCGAAGCCGTTTTCTCGGATACGTTGTACGATGTATATATAACTCGAGAAACGAGACATGTATCTCTTTTGCGACAAAGGCTTAATCGTATAATCAGTTTAGCTAGACTTTATTATAATAAAGCTATACTGCAAGTAGATTCGTGAAGTGTGTATTTCGGGCGCGTCTTCCAATACGTCCTATGAGCTATTTTACTGGTTTAACGGAAGTGTTGAATATTTTGACGCTGTTTTATGACCATCGAAAAAGAATAGAATTTTTAGAAGAGTAACTTTTTTCAAAACCTTGCTTCGGCTTATACATTTATTTTGAATTTGCCACTTGCAGATATACAGATTTAAAGGTATTCGCCATCTAACGGTAGGCACGTAAAGTTCTATTTTCATTTTTTTGAATAAAGTGGTTGAGAAATGGTCGAAGTCGTGTTTGAAACGGCTAAATAGTCAGTTTTAGGTCCGTATAGAGAGACTGCGCATTGCAATGGTAAAAAAAACTTACTTCAACTTATATAATTATTTTGAATTTGTCACTTGCAGATTTGCAGATGAAGGTACTCGCCATATATAGGGACTTTAGGTTCTATAATCATTGTTTTTGATAAAGTGGTTGAGAAATAGTCGAAGTAGTGTTTGAAACGGCTTGATGGTCAGTTTTAAGAAATTAGCAATGGTTGAAGCACACAGAGCTGTACCACAAAAAAACTTACTTCAACTTATGAAATTATTATGAATTGGTCACTTGCACATTTGCAGGTAAAAGTAGTTGCGATTTATCGGTAGCGACTTAACTTATCTTATTCATATTGCTTGTAAAATGGTCTAAATAGTTTGAAAGGGCTAAATAATTCTAAATAGAATTTGTGTCAAAAAAAACATTTGTGGCAAAAACATAATTATACCAAAAATCAAATAAAAACCAGTCAATCAATCTTGATTTATTCTAAAACATTTCAAACTATTATTTTTTGATCATCGTGCAATTGTTAATGTTGACCATTTCCATCAATGCAGAATTTTTCCAAAGGAGACATAAGAAAAAAAAATTAAAAACAAATAAATGAAAGAGGAAGCAAACGAGTGGGAAATATATATACGTTCATATACGTACGAATCTGCGCGCATACAGCGCGAGAGAAATAGCAGTACAACGACGTGATATAAGTCGAAAAGTCGTCGTTGTCGTCGGTGCGCTACACAGCTATAGCCCGAAAGAAGTGTCTAGCGCGCATATATCAGTGTCTCGAGTGTGTATACGTGTGAGTGTGCGGGGGGGGGGGGGGGGGCGNGGGGGGGGGGGGGGGGGGGCATCGCAGCTCACACAGTCGTCGTCGCTCGGGTCCCTCAACTCTCCCTCCTATATCATATATATTCTCTCTTTTGGTCTCTCTGCCTGTAGCATTGCAACACACACACACACACACACACATCTGTGCAACTGCTCGACAACGGTCGATCTCATTGTGCGCGCATCTTGCCGCCGTCGCCGCTGCCGCGCGCGCTTCTAAGCTTCCACCTAGTCGTCGTCGTTCGTCGACACACTTAACCCAGATAGCGCGCGCGCCAACTTTGACTTCCGCCCTGATAGTGCAGTGGCTTTCCATCCTCGCCGACGACGACGCTCGACGCTCTATGCGATATGTGTGTGTGTGTGTGTGTGTGTGTGTGTGTGAGAAACGCGCAGCTAGACATTGGGCAGGCAAGCGAGCGAGGCGATGGGCGGCGAGCTTTAAAGGGTACTATATACGATCTTCGGTGTGCAATGCACTTGTGCAGTCGAATTCCTCGATATCTCTCGCTCCATAGTGTATTAGTAGTAATATATATGATGCAGAGACTGCTGCTGCTGCTGCTGCTGCTGGGGTAGTTGATGCGCGCACGATTGGTTCGTTATAATAATGCGCTCGCCCCCCCCCCCCCCGTCGGTTAAACGGAAGTTATTTTACATCGATCCGTATTATTACAGGCGATCGATCTTCTTCCTTTTTTCACGCGTATCTAAAAGTCCACGTGCGTATATCAGGCATACATATATACACGAATTTGTTGTACTCGTGCGCGTTGTATCGTATATCGCAGACGGAATCCACTTTGAGAAACTGCCTATGCAGCTGTCTATTGTTTCGCTTCCTTTACTCCGTGTGTGTGTGTATTTTTTTTTTCATCCTTTTGCCTTCTCTTCTTTTAAACTGCGCTGCAGCGGCGCACGCCAGAGAGATATATTGGAAAAGTTTTTTCTACATAGACACAAGAGCGCGCGTATAGAGTATATTTTCTCACGCTCGAGTTCTTGCTAAGAAACTTGTATATATGTATATGAATGACCGGTCTCGAGAAGTTCGTACGTATGCGCTGCTGCTGTCCTGCAGCGCGATAATATTCATACGTATATACTTTTCTCTCGCGCACTTGGCGATACGCGAGACGACGACGACGACGCGTGTCGGCAATTTCGAATGCGATCACCGGTGGTGCGCGCGTGCGACTTCTATCGCGACAAACGATATTTACAATAGTTTGGCAGCCGATAGGAAGCATATGGAGGAAAAAAAGAAAAATAAAAGAAAAGGATGACGCGGGTGAAAATGTCGACGTATCGAAATGGCGCCATGCACGTAAATATATTATGTACATACGCAATTCGGTATTCCCTCGGGAATTATTATATACGGAGATGTGCGATCGTCAATGGCGTTTTATCGTCGCATACATCTAAACGTATCTCGCGCTAATAATAATAATTTGCCACTCCGCCTGGCCGCGCGTATATGGCTCTTTTTAAATCGATTTACGGCCTCGCTCACACACACACACTAACACATATGCATGCGCGCACATGTACGGCAGTTATAACGGCTGCTCCGTACTATTTAACTGTATATAGATAGATAGATATGGGTCTGCTGCTGCAGCGTACGTGTGCATTGCGAGTCATTGCCACAAGGCATAAATTCTGCTTAGCCGAGCGTGCACGCGGCGGCAGCGACGACCACTGCCATAGGCCACCCCCGACCCCTCTACCATATATATGTGTGTGTGTGTGTACCATTAGTGTCGCAGCCGGAAAGAAACTGGTATAGTACTTTTGATAGCCAGTAGTAGCGGCGGCGGCGGCGGTAATGGGGCGCTACTGCGAGAAAAATCTTAATCGCGAATCACTGCTGTGTGGCCTATCTTGGCCGCGCTCTCCGCTTTATCATCATGCGATTCACGTTTCTCTCTCGCTCGCAGCGCTGCAGCAGAGCTGTATGAATTAGTCGCGGGCGACAGGGAGCTTTATCGTCATCGTCGTGATTATTATTTTCTTTTATTTTCTTTCTCGTTTCGAAATTTCAATAAGCTATAAAAATTTTCAACTTCATATATATATTTTTATTTTTTATTTTTTTTATTTTTTAAGAGAAAAAGAGAGAGGCAGTTGCAATCAGGTGCGCAGCTACGCAGCTCGACGCGCGTGCATACACACACCCGAAAGCGTTTGAGCATTATTCCCCCGCCCGCGCGCCGACGAGCTGTGACGACGATTGCAATTTAGCCACTGAAAACTTGCACAGCAGCAGCAGCAGCGGTGGTGGCGGCTGCTGCTTTAATCCGAATTCACTTGTGGCCTAGTTCGGCGAGCTCTGCTACTGCTGCTGCTGATGCGAGAGAACACCCTCTCTCGTTGCGCGCTGTTCGTATCATACATTCATTCGGCAAATACATACGGCAGCCGCACACCGTCGTGTGTGCAGCTGCGAGCGGCGGGAGCGGAGAGAGGCCAAATGTATGGCTGATAGATTGGGTCTTGGTAGTTTTTTTTTGCCTTCTCTCTCTCGCTTCTATTTCGTCAATTGAAAAGAGTTTTTCTTTCCTCGAGCTTCGACGTGTGTGCATCTATGTGTGTATGTGGGTGAGCGTGTGTTTGTGTAAAAAAACTTCAAACGATTCTTCTCAGGGATGACTTTCTCCCTCTCTTTTGCTACACTTTAAAACTTTTTCCAGCTAGCTGAAATGCAATTATAGTTCTCTCGGGCCTTCTCTCTCTCTCTCTCTCTCTTTCTGTATATATACAGACCCTGGGCGAAGCTCGCTTATTTTTTTTTTCTCCTTTTTTTTTTTTCGTTTGTGATTCCAACGCCGGTAAGCCCTTTGCGCCTCCGCCCCGTGCTGCAGTTGTTAGCTTTAATTCTTTGCATTTTTTCAACAGCTGTTATTTACGCGGAGAACGGATACTGTATATAGTGTATTATTCGAAAGCTCAAAAAAGCGCCTTACCGTTGCATTTAATTACGAGCCCATTATAATCGTCCTGAATGCGCACGTAGATAAAGTCTTTCAACCTTTTTTTCGTGTATCGCACACGCGTCTATCCCACGTCACAAGCGCATCGTCGAAAAATCTCTCCAGCTCGTGACTGAACGTCGATCGCGTGGAAAAAATTGCAAAAAATATTTTTGAAACAGAAGAACCCCCCACGTCAAAAGCAGCGAACTCACCAAAAACAATTAACTCAACTTAGAGTTCCCTTTGTTGCATTCGCTGTTTAGTAGTAATTTGCTCGACATGTGCGTCAACTTTTGCTTATTTATTTTGTACGCGAAACTCTAAAAATTAATCTCGATCTCAAAAGAAACTCATATTAATTACCTCTTCAGCGATATCGGACGATTATCAGACGTGGAGCACGAGCGACAACCTGCGCATAACGCGTTAAATAACGTGTCGAGCTGGGTATGAAGATTTTGCGCTTTTTTCCTGCGTATGACAGCTGTAGTTCAAAGCGAGAGTGAAAAAAAATGAAGTTCGCTCGCCTATATCTGGTTCAAATTTCCACCTGTTATATATATATGTGTGCGTGTGTGTTTTTTTTTTTTTTTTTTTTTTTTTTTTTTTTTTTTTTTTTTTTTTTTTTTTTTTTTTTTTTTTTTTTTTTTTTTTTTTTTTTTTTTTTTTTTTTTTTTTTTTTTTTTTTTTTTTTTTTTTTTTTTTTTTTTTTTTTTTTTTTTTTTTTTTTTTTTTTTTTTTTTTTTTTTTTTTTTTTTTTTTTTTTTTTTTTTTTTTTTTTTTTTTTTTTTTTTTTTTTTTTTTTTTTTTTTTTTTTTTTTTTTTTTTTTTTTTTTTTTTTTTTTTTTTTTTTTTTTTTTTTTTTTTTTTTTTTTTTTTTTTTTTTTTTTTTTTTTTTTTTTTTTTTTTTTTTTTTTTTTTTTTTTTTTTTTTTTTTTTTTTTTTTTTTTTTTTTTTTTTTTTTTTTTTTTTTTTTTTTTTTTTTTTTTTTTTTTTTTTTTTTTTTTTTTTTTTTTTTTTTTTTTTTTTTTTTTTTTTTTTTTTTTTTTTTTTTTTTTTTTTTTTTTTTTTTTTTTTTTTTTTTTTTTTTTTTTTTTTTTTTTTTTTTTTTTTTTTTTTTTTTTTTTTTTTTTTTTTTTTTTTTTTTTTTTTTTTTTTTTTTTTTTTTTTTTTTTTTTTTTTTTTTTTTTTTTTTTTTTTTTTTTTTTTTTTTTTTTTTTTTTTTTTTTTTTTTTTTTTTTTTTTTTTTTTTTTTTTTTTTTTTTTTTTTTTTTTTTTTTTTTTTTTTTTTTTTTTTTTTTTTTTTTTTTTTTTTTTTTTTTTTTTTTTTTTTTTTTTTTTTTTTTTTTTTTTTTTTTTTTTTTTTTTTTTTTTTTTTTTTTTTTTTTTTTTTTTTTTTTTTTTTTTTTTTTTTTTTTTTTTTTNTGTGTGTGTGTGTGTGTGTGTGTGTGTGTGTGTGTGTGTGTGTGTGTTGCTCTGACGTAGGTTGAAATTTTTGTTTGCCATATGTATACATACACTCGCACAAAACACGGCCCAGGTAAAGGGCGGTGCGATGAAACATATAGAAAATTAATTTCCATGTTTCCACTGCGCAGCACGACTGTATTATATATAGCACACACACACACACACACACATACACACAAGGCGTGTAAATTCTGGTTAATTGAAACGAAGTTAGGGAGAAACTTGGTCTCGTGCCAGAGGACTCGGCGGCAGGCAAAGCCGAGAGAAGATTTGGGCTTTCTCTCGCTTTATATATATTCTCGCTGTTGAATCTATTTATTTCTCTCCCTCTCACCTTTTCTCTCTCTCTCTCTCTCTATTTATCTCGCGCAGATTTTCATCGCGTACTCGCAAAAGAAGTTATATATTCACATTGATTTCACCTCTTGTACGATATTACTCTGCTGAACGTATACATACTGCAATCTCGTAAAGTCCCCTCCCCACATTTAATACCCAGCTTGATCTTTTATACTCCCTAGCTCCATTGTACAAATAAAAAATATATTATATCTATCATTTTAATAACGCGGGCTTAAACATATACTATATTGATAAATTTTTTTCCCCTATTTTACGCTCGCGCGCATAGACCAGCAGCAGAAGCTTACAGTGCAGATGATGAATGTAAATTGCTCGCTCCCTGCTACTGCATTGCAGATGTGCAGCGGGTATTTTTTTTTTTTTTTTTTTTTTTTTTCAAAAAGAAATTTACTCTTTCGGAATCGTACGTATAGCCACGACAGCTTTCGCCAACTGTGCTCCTCCTGCACCAGAGCAGCAATAGCGGCAGCACAGACTCGACACGAAATGTGTTCGAAAAATAGTTTCTCTAGCAGCTCTGCGCGTTTTTTTCGCCCTGGACATCCCAAAAATCGTAATAATAATAATAATAATAATAATAATAATAATAATAATAATAATGCGGCCCTTATGTAATATATTTTTGAACCAGACATTCGACCGACGCGTATTATATAATTCTCAAATCGCACCCTCCACCCCCTCGTCGTTTGTAAACACCCTTCAAAACTTCCATAACCATCTCTATGCGGATCGGGCGCGCGCGAAACCACTTCAAAGCTGCTGCTGCTGCTGCCAGTTAAACGAGCGTATAAACCTGATTGTAATATGTGTTTTCCCGAAATATATACACACAAACACTCTGTCGGGATTTGCAAACGCAGCTCTCCCAAGTTTATGTATAAACACACATACACCTATAAAATACCCAAAGTCCAGCAGCACCTGGTCAGTGTGTTTGTGTGTGTGAATGCTCGGCGCGTAAAAAGGACACGAGCAGCAGCAGCAGCAGCAGCGCAGAAAAAGCTCCTACTATACGAGTTGGTGAAAAGCGAGCTGAAAATTTTTGCGTTGTGAGTTTACTCGACTGACTGTGCCACTATACTGACTGTGTGTGCAAGCCAAGGTAGCCGAAAGAGAGAGAGAGAGAGAGAGAGAGATGAAATACTCCCGAGCGTACGTACACACATACACATCACACCAGGGTTCGCGCGCTCCTCTCCTCTCGAGGAATAGCTCGATTTACTCTCGAGGCTTTTTGTTTTACTGCTAGAGCTAGTTCGCTCGTTTCTATATATATACACACACACGTACGTACTTACATTGTGCGCCAGTGGGCGAAGAATAATGTAGCTCAATCGAGGAAGTAGAGCAGAAGACATTTTTACGCCTTGACACGACGACGAGCTAGGAGGAGAGAGCCATGAAAGTCTTCGTCGCTCGAAAAAACGGACGACGGAAATGAAATTTATCGGTGGCCGGACCTTATATATATATATATATACACTATACATATAACTCGTATCTTATATAATGACCGAAATTCAATAGATTTTTCTCTCTTTCTGTCCGCAGGATCGAGAATTCGTCGAGATGGAGGTGCCGTTCAACGGGGCGCCCAAGCGGCCCGGCTCGCCGTCGCCGCTCACCTCGCCGGCGCACAGCACCGCGTCGCGGGGCGTCGCCACGGGCCTGCTGCAGTCCTGCTGCGGTCGCTGCTATCCCCAACGTTACCAGGTACGCGGTCGCCGCGGCATACTAGCCTCCACGGGCTCGATAAGCGAGTCGGCCCAGCAGCAGAGCAAGGCCCTGCTGGGCGGCACCTCCTCGGGCCACGACGGTGGCGGCGGTGGACACGGCTCCGGAGCCGAGGACGATCCGGCGCAGGTGCCCAGCGTCGCTTTTCGCGGTCTGAGCGCGTCGGGGGACCAAGCTGGGACCGGCGGAGGCGGACCGAGCACGAGCTCGGCGGCTCACGGCTTGACGGCCAGCGCCTCCGCGTCCTCCAAGCTTGCCTCGTCGAGCTCGTTCAACGAGACGCGCGTCTAACGTGCTTATGTATTAAAATATTTGCGCTTTAATACGTCGAACGCATCACTCGCGCGTGTACACGTTGTATTATTATTGTAACGTGCGCGCCTTGATGTGTTTGGCGATGTTGGTGGTGGCATACGTGAAATGCTTCGCTACTGCTAACGACACGAAGTATTCCACGTATTTATCTTCTTCGCTTCTCCGTCGTCGTCGTCGTCGTCGAGCGTATTTGCCTCCCGTTATATTATGTATCACGTATAATATATAAACGACGATGATAAGCTCCGAAACGTGTCGCGTACGCGAGTTATAAGGTGCACGCATACAGAGACGGTGCCAAATAATCTCTTCTCTTCCTTGAACCCCCCGCCTCGTTTTTATCCAAATGTAAAAACATTCAACGCGAAAAAAAGAAAGAAAATTTTTGTATATCGATAGGTGCTCGACTGAAATACACACACACAGCGCGTTAATGAAAATAATAGTAATTATCGATTAAAATTAGGCATTTATAAATAGAGAGAGACTTGTACATAAATGATAAATAAACGAGTATAAATAAACGAACGGAATGTTAAAATAATCGATTAATCTTTGTAGATTTTACGCGCAAACGACAACAACTCGAATCTTATACAGTTTTAGATTTTTCATTTATATTCGAGTCGTAGATTCGAGGGAAAAATCGTCGTATGATATAATTAGTTGAAAGTCCATATTGTATTGCGCACAATCGAGATATTTTTCGAATTCTTTGGTTTTACTATTTTTTCAGGGCTCTTCTTATATGATCGAAACTACTCTAGACAAAATGATATATATATCATATATTTTCTGTATATAAAGTTACTCATTATTACCTCGTGATCTTGGAACTTAACTCTTGTAATAGAGCCATAGTTAATTGGTTTTCAATAATTAAAAGGCCCCACCCCCTCCCGCATTACACTTTTTTATCTTTGTTACAGCGCTGAAATAATTTCTAAAAGACTTTTTAATCGAGACTAAAAGTTTCGCAAACTATATTACAGTGCCAAAGGGTATACTCGATTTAGTTTGCCCTTTTTTTATTATCTTCTTCATCGCAGGGCACCTCTCGCATGTACGAGGAACCCGACTACGAATAAATTACATATTTACGAACGTAGTGGTAGTAGTAGTAGTAGTAGTACGTCAGTAGGGCAACGAGAGAAAATCAATGCATCGCAGGTGTAAATATCGGGTACGAACTTTTTAATTTCTTTTTTATTTTTTATCTACGGAAATTCATCAACGTAGAGATTTCGAATGACTCTCGTGTACCGAGAGCGAAAGCGCGCGGGGGGAACATTCGTCATTTCCCGTGCAACATTCGATCGACGTATACACGTAGCTGCAGCGCGAAAACAATTTTAAAAAGCTCGAGCCTCGGTCGCTGCTCTCACTCACTCACTGTATCAAAAGAGGCTTAACTATCTCGCCCAGCGGCAGTGGCGGTGGCAGCACTTCCCACCCCCCCTCCAACATAGCAGTAGAGTCTATTATTTAGGCGGCCGAGAACAAAATTGCTTACGATGCTAAGCTGATATAATCGATAGATCAAACCTGACAAATTGTGACCTCAAATCGATTAAGTGCTCTGGCGAAATTCGTAATATTTTTTGACATTTCAGCGCGACCCAACGACATCGAATAGAGAAAATTCTTTACTTCGTTCCTTTCTTTTTGTCTTCAACCCCCTCAGCTTCGTCAATGCGCGTGGATTGATTGTTCACTTGCGAAATGTTCGGCGAATTCAATTCCAAAGTAATTTCAATTTCTCTCTCTCTCTCTTCTCCTTTCTTTAATTGAACCACTCGTTAAAAAAGTTTTTTTCGTGAATCGCCTGTATATAGTTTCTTTTCGTCGCCGCTGCGAGTCTGGAAATATTAAAATTTCATTGACGAGCTAATTTGATGTCATAGCTCCGCTGTATACCGTATCGGCGAGCGAGAGAGAGGAGAGGGTATTTTATGCAAAATTTCAAAGCTTTGAAGCGCGCGAGCGGGCACAAGAGCACGTCATCGATAAAACTCTCCCTCTTTCTCTTCTCTACTCTTCTCTCGCCTTTATATGTATATCACTTTTTCTCCGGAGCGGAGCGAGCGTGGCACGACCAAGTTTTACTAGGGTAAGCTTGAGTTGTAGATGTTGTCATAAATCCTATTAATATACAACCGGTGAATCGTTCGAATTTTTCGTAATTAGGTCATATTTGTGTAGATATTTTGTGTCGGGGAGAGCTCTGCTTTTCATATATATAGATAGCACAAGCAGCGAAATGAATGGTCTGCATTTATTGCACAAATGGATATTCTTTGCCACTTTTTGAAACGAAATAATGAAGTAGTTCCAAGATCACGAAGGCTCTTCAAATATAGTATTTATAATACTATGAATCTACCTCTATTAAACCTTTTACTGTTAATTAATAGAGAAAATTTTATTGATCAATCGTGTTTTGTGATACGAATACGAACGTAAAATGTATAAATAGATTTTATAATAGGTATATGGAAATTAAGAGCACAAAAAATTTATATTATGACGGATCATTAAATACAAATAAAAAATAATTCGTAAATAGAAGGGTAAAAAAAAGTGAATAGGACACTCGTGTGTGCGTGTAAGTATATTAGTAAGTTCGTAGGATTAGAAGTAAAAAAAACAGTGAAAATACTGTATAAATTCCCATCTGCCCTTTGTCTTCCATTGAAAAAGAAAAAAAATCTTACAAGCTACTTGAATTTCTCTCATCCCTTTGATTACCAAACGCGAGGATACTTCCTTCCTATAAAAATTTATTTTTTAGAAGATTAATTTTTATCGTATAAATATTACTCTATATCTTATTCTTCCAAAAAAAAAGTTAGCCGAGTAAGCGATTCGCGCGTCTCGTTGAAAGCGTTAAATAAATAAAAAAAAAAAAACATTTCGCCGAAAGAAATGATGAAAACATATGAAATCGTTTGGCACCTGCGCTATATCGTCGATCCACCGATATTAATAAATTTATTGAAACAAAAAAAAAGAAATGTTTGATTGAAATTGCAAGCTCGTGAAATGTTTTTTTCTCTCTCAATATTTCATACACCCAGAAATATTGATTTAAAATTATAGAACTAACAGAATATGTGATTGTAGAGTGAAAATTAACAAAAAAAACATTCATTGAACTTCTCTTCGATGTATAGTTTCAAGTTGATTTAGCATTTGTAAAAAATGCTTCGCTTGAAAGTTATTGGTGTCAAGTATCAACTATGTGGATAATTGGTCGAAAAAAAAGAAAGAAAAAAAAAACAAATTGTCCAAAAACTTGACGGTGAATCGATGGTCAACACCAATATGATTTCTTCATCTATCTCTCGCCTAATCAATCGATCATCAGAATCTTAACGAAACAAAAAGAAACTAACTAAAATGAATACATGTATCATCTTAAGCCATCGTCTTGAGCATCAATTTCCCATAGGTGCTGTCGAGCGAAAATGATTTAAAAAAAAGGGTAATTAAAACAAGTGATCGTTGATTTAAAAATTTTAAAATAAATTTTAATCATTTAGATTTATTGAGAAATAAAGTAAAAATCAGAGGTATACAGTGTCGTGCGCGTAGCGCTATGACGATAAATTTTGTAAATAAAATAAAAAAAAATTAGGTACTTTATTTATAATGTATATTCGACGACTGAAAATGTAATTTAAAAAGAAAAATATGAAGTAAATCAGCATATTAATTACGTTTAAGGAAGAATCTCAGTATCGAATCATGCGTAAATTTTGCTCAAACGAAAATCTAATTAAAAAAAATATCGATCATTTTTCCTGTATATTTCTGGGCTCGAAAGTATATTTATTTCACACGCCTTGATAGATTTAACAAATTTTCCTTCTCGCGTGCGTAACATGGCTCGCGTTTTTTCACCTCCCACATTACTCAATGTAATTTTTCAATTTCTTCCAAATATCCAATTTATTTTTTCGGTGACTGCCATGCGTTATTGCTCTGTAAAAAAGATGTATAGAGATCGATACGACGTTGTTAAAGACAAACATACAAAATCTATATCGCCAAAGTTGTAAGGATAAAGAAGGAAATACGCTCATTATATTATACGGCCTATACGATAGAGATTCTTGTAAAAGAAATGTGTTCAAAGAAGTCGCGGAGTTTACGCGCTTAGAAAAGTTGCGAATAAAAAAAATGAAAAAATAAAACGCAGCCGTGGGAAATGTAAAGAAAAATTGTTTATTATGTTGATATAAATAAACACAATCTCTCGAGAAGGATCCAACTAAAGGCCATAGCAAAACTTTAAAAAAAATCGTATACTTCTTGTGTGCACTTCTCTTTGATATTTAAGCATCATCGTAAATAACTGTTACAAACAATCTTTTCTTTTTTTGAGCTTTAAAACTTTTTTACGTGCTCTCCTATAAATTCTAAATTTCTGAAAACGTTGCGTGAATTTTCCAGGCAAAGAGAACGAATTTTGCCAAAATTGTTTTAACTTTCACAAAGAGTTTTGGCTATATATTTTTAATTTCAAAATAGAAAGTATTCCGAGTGTCTTAAATAAATGAGCTATGCAAAAAACTGAAATATAATGAAAGAGAAAACCCGATGAGATAGTGCATCCTTCGTAATTACTCAAACGTTAAACTTTCACATCGGTTTTCATTATAATTTTCGGGGAATTTAACAACTTTTCTTCCTTTCTGAAAGGATGCCGAAAGCCAAGATTAAAATGAAAATTTTCAAACGCGTTTTCCGAGATTAATACTGATTGTTTTCAACAAAAAAAACTACGCGAATTTCTACTAAATCACAAAATAAAAAAGTAATTTTTTTCGAAAGATATCCGGTGTAAATCGAGGACAAGGTGTTCGAAAATTTTGATTTCCATCTTGTGTACGGTATCTCTAATCCACTCGATATGACACTACTTTTCGAAATCGAAATATAAATGCAGTCACGGTATTTTCATACTATGCAGGGTTATATTTTCCAACCACTTGCATGTATAGGGCAGTATATTTAGTGTACATATTACGATTACGATAAAACAAAAAAAAAAGAATGAAAATAAAAAATAACTGCAACTAAAACCACACATCTAGTAAAATAATATCACTCTATCTCTGTGGACGTGTACGTGTTTGTGAAGTTTAATGTGCTTGCATGCCTCAACATTTCAACAAAAATAAAAATTTGGTTACACTCGGTAATATAATGAAAAGAATAATCACATCGTTCTGGAAATTCAACATTTTTTACACGATTCAAATAAATGTTTTTCTAAATGTTGAATATATAATTGAATCTCGTTTCGTATCATGCACATATTATAATATATGTGGAAATATGAACTTTCATTGCTATCGTTGACTATTATTGTCTATATGGGTGTTTATGTGTAAAGTCTATGAAAAGCTGTGTTTTAAAATCAAAATCAATCCATCGATATCACTCTTTGTAAAATTTCTCATGCATCAATGTTCAAAAATCCATGGAATAAAAATAATTTTTCGCATGGGTAAATGAACTGCTATGAACGGAGTGTTTGTAATCATATCATTCAAAATCCATCTTTACGAATCATCATGTTCAAAGTAGGGGTAAATACAGACGGATCGATGAAACGAGTCACCCCCACGTGCACACGCTTACACGTCCGCGGGGATTTTGATGAAAAGTAAAAATGAGCAGCGAAATTACCCTTTGTCGAATGAACACACGGCTCGAGGATTATCGGCAGAATTTATTTTTATTTAAAAAAACAACTATAAGAAAGTAACTGTTGTATGGAAAATTGAACCAATTAAATCAAGCTATGATATTTTGAAACAAATGATGAAAATTTCGAATTTGCCCACGCGCAGAAACGATCAGCAAGAGTGGCGGAGGGCGGCGGCGGTGGCGGCGCTATTAGTAGTACTAGCGGCGTCGTTGTCGTTACAGACTCGGTGCATCCACTTCAATCGAGAAGCCAGGCAAGAGACAGAATCGAATCTTAAATGTAACTTTGATCCCCCTCTACTTCTTCTCAGCTCTACTCTTCATTCTATTGTCTGTCATTCCTGTCGACCCCCCTCAGTACCCCCNCCCCCCCCCCCCCCCCAATCTTCTTTAGCCTCCCACCTGTATCGTAAACCTTATTATACACTAGTAGTGGTTCTGAAAGCTCTAGAGATTTTTCAATGCTCCGTGAGTGTCTCCGAAGCTATACAACCCAACTACCCCTTGTGTTATAGCTTCTGTTGTTCCTCTCTCTCTCTCTCTCTCTCTCTTCGGTGTACTTTCCTAACTTCCTTTCTGAATGACTTTTTTTACTCCATTACCTTCTCCCTAATCGGATAGATTAGCTGGATTTTTTTCTCTTCCACTGTTTATTTTTCACTTAAAATTTCCTTTATCTTTCAAATTTTAGCCGGACAATCACCGAGAGCACTAGAGTTTTCAGATTACCACCTGGAAAAAAGTAAATTGTTCAATGCAGTTATACTACATTTAAAAACCTTGTTAATTAATGTGTCGTAAAAATCGTTGAATCTTATAATAATAATGTCCCTGTAAATAACAAAAAGTAACAAGATCATCCCCCACTGTAATCCCATAAACAAAACTGTTGAAATTTTTTAATGTAACTTGTAAATAAATAAAAGTACCTGGCTAAAAATTGATCTGCTTATCCCATCGTCGATTCAAAGTAAACGTTTAGTATAAAAATTCTCCCCTTTGATCTCTCGATAGATTTGATTTTCGCTTTAGTCCAGCACCGACTTTACGGAACGGTTTTTTTTCCATCACTTTGCCCGAATCAAAGAAGAAAAATGTTTAACCGTTGCAACGAAAAAAAAAAAGAGATAAAGAAAAAAATACCCCCACACACAGCGCGAATAGTAGTGGATGCGTTGATTTGAATAATGGAACTATAGAGGCGCGAGATTTCGCGTGTAAAAGTGCAGTGCTGCAAATGCGCCCTAGTGGTCCACGTACCTCTCTCTAGCTGTACGTAGTGGAGGGGTGGGTGAAAAGATAGAGAGCGAGAAAAAAAACTGCAGAAGGCATTCAATTGCTGCTGCTGCAGCACGAGGCCTCGACTGCCGTTGCTGCCGCTGCTGCTGCTCTATATAGCCCGAGCTTGAATTGAATTGAATTATGAGTCAGTGAAAAAAAAAAATCGTCCTAGTCGTCGTACGTAATTCATCTAGAGCCGTGCAGTTCTTTTCTTTTTTTCTCTCTTCTTTCATCCTCGATGGATGTATCTCTGCGTGCGCGGATGGATACGTGTTTTGTACGATAATATTTTTTCATTAACATCGTCGGGGAGAAAAAATAATCGAGGACGAAACTTTTCTCGATTGCGTATACCGTAGACGCACGATGGACAACCTGTGGAATCGCGCTTCATTTTCTCGCGCGCGCATTTATCTTTTGTTCCTCGCGCGACACATGAATTTCCCGCAACTTTTACGATTCGAACTAAATATTAAACGCGCTCCGAAACTACCTATATAACTATACAGCGAGCTGCTACCGCTGCTGCTGCTGCTACTGTGCCAGTGCTGTGCATCGCAGTAAATGCCAAGATAATACAACTCACGCTTTGACGCGCAAGCCGAATGATTGTGTAGCCGCACGCTCTATGAATATTGCAACGGGCGGCGCTCGCGAGTGTCGGGGAGCTGCGCTGCTACCAACTGTACGATATATATATTCGGGACAATTAGAGCATGAAGCAACAGAGCTAGAGCTATATGTATAATAGATAGATATATACGATGACGATGATGATGTAGGGTGGGCTGAAGCGGCAGCAGCAGCAGCAGCAACAGCGACGTGGCGGGGCGCGTCGGCAGACGTCAAATTAGGAAACTGCCAATTAGGCAAAGGATTTAGTCGCGGTCAATTGGCGAGCCACAAGGCTTAAAATCGCATTTAATATTACTCTCCTCTCGCGTGCGTGCGTATGTGCTATATATTTGCTGGCGCGCGAAAATTGCTGCATCGCGAGGAGGATAATCGTGATATCGGGGGTGTGGCGGGGAATTATGTATGGTCGGTTGAAGCTCGATCCGGGATCGTTGCCATTTTTCTGGGGGGGGAGTTTTAATTGAACGATTCATTGACTTTTTACTGACGCATGGACGAATTGATTATTTGAAACACGACGACAGTTACATCTATAGATATGAAAAGAACGAGAGCTAATGACGTTTCTATTATAGTTTATAGACTATAGAAAATAGTCGTTAGACAAATATTAACCGTAGTTTTGGTCATGTATACGCTAATATTTAGTGTTAGATAATTCGAAGGAAGGGCCATTACTTTAGAATATTAATTACTAAAAATTAAATAGAACAAATCAAAGAAAAAATACTGTTGAATATATAGCGTTGAGTCTTTTTGGTAGTTATTAATTTATCTACAACCTCACGTATAAATATCTACATCCAATACAACAACGTAGATAATTCTGATCGATCCTGCTTTGTAAAATAACGAAAAATTTTAATTAAAAAATCCAACTAACGATCAACTCTCGGGTTGGTCCCCCGATAACCAGCTTGGACATAATATAAAATGCTGTATACGCTTTTGTATTGTTATTATTCATTCACACATGTAAACAAAAATTTTTTAAATGGCTGTAAAAAAGGATCCGCAAATTTGTAGCGAGTGTAAAGGTTCGTTTGCCTCATATGATCACAGTAAAGTACCGTCTCACTTGCTTATCTCTCTCTTTCTCTCTCATATCATATACCATTATTTATATAAATAGTCGATTCGGTCGTACGTTTACGTTTAAAAATGCGTGACACTGTTTTTTGATAAAAAAAAAACGAAACGTACGACTGAATTTTCAGCGTAACCTATATCATGCATATAAATAAGAAAAAAGAACCTAAAGAAATAGTAATTAACAATGATAACTATCATTAGAGCATCGATTGATTAATTCAAAAAACATAAAAAGATATAAATTTTAGTTGAAAAACTGTAGTTTTGAAGCCTTGTAGTAAGGCAGTAGATACTATTTAGTACATTGATATATATTATAGTATAATAATTAATAATCGCTACATCATACAAAAAAACAACAAACATCGACAAAATTATAATTAATGCAGAGAGCAACAAAAAACAAAAAAAAACAAACAAAATTTATATCTATCATCAAGTGTATACGAGCGTGTGCTTGTTTTTGTGGTTGTGGTGTTTTCAGCAGGCGTACAATCAATACATCCCGGCCACGAGATCCTCGCGGCAGGCCTCGTTGCAGGGCCAGTCCTCGCAATCCGGCTTAGCTGGCCAATCTCAGGGGGCCGGTGGCTCGTCGGGCGCTAACGCCGGCAACGACGACACCTATCTCGTCGAGGCTTCGTTTTGAATGCGCTAATAAATAAAAGCAGCCAAAAAAATTACCGCACTTTAATACAACAACATCAACTACAACAACAACAACAACAACAACAACAACAACAACTACATCGACAACAAAGACAAAAATCACTGTTGTAGAGCCACTGTTATTGTTGTGCACGTGTCACACACGACGGCGTACGATAAAGACGACTCGTCGACACCATCGCTTCGAAAATAAATTTTAGTATTAACAAAAAAAAACACCACGCTTGACACTCTCACGCTTTCCAATGCCAATTTCACTCACGATATAGAAAAAAAAGCGAAAGGAGTAAGCGAGAGAGAAAATACCATTATATAAAAGCTGTATACACACTACACCACCAATACCACATATAGTGCACCATCAGCTGATATAAAATATACCTTCACTCCAGGCAATGAGAGACTCTTTGTTAGCGCGAGAAAATATAGCTTATTCATCTAGATATATTATAAAATGCAATCATTACGATATAGAAAAAAGAAAGAGATACACATACCACAGTCAGAGAATGAGATTATAATTATGATAATATTTAATTATATTAACGAACAGAGCTCCGTTCCAAATAACTCAGTGCTGCTAAATTTTAATTAAAATTTGGCAATACCATCGCACTCATAATACATAATTGACGACTGACTGCGACAAAATAGATAATTATTGTATACACCAGCAGGTGTGTGATGATTATAATCGTGCATGCAGATAAACAGACGTGACATTTTTATAATATATAACGTGCCGTCGTGTTTGAAAGAAAAAAAACAAACTTTAATTAAGTAATTTAAAAATACAAAAAAAATACTACGAAGCAGAAAGTGAAAAGCAGCTTGAAAAAAAATCAATGAAAAAAAATATTCTCTTCTATATTTTGCTCCAAATCTCAACCAACCCACGTCGTCGTGTGTGTGCGACACGATGCGATGACAACGATGCTGCTGCTGCTGCTGCATTGGGACTACTACCACGACCAATCGTTATCAACTGCCGGCCTATCTCTCTCACTCGGCTGCGATGAATGTGTGTCTGGGGGGGCGTGACTTGACGACGACACACGCATTGCACTGACGACGACGACAACTACGACAACGATGCTGTTGAATAAACAAAATGAAAAAATAAAATGACGACGACGGCGAAAATAAAACACATTTTCACAAAAATGCCGATATGGCGTACACAGAGTATGTCTCACCAACTGACCGCCACGGCTGAAAACAAGGATAGAGTGGTGCTCGTTTACGGCGACCGTATCGAAGTCAGATCAAAGGTAATAAGGCAAAAAAGCAGACATAAAAAAAACAACTTCTATTGCTACCAATACTACTACTACTACTACTACCGCTACGAAAGATTATATTCAGCATCATATGTTTATGATTTACTGTTGTCCTTATATTATTAATTAGGCTGAGCAAGAATTTTGTATTTTTTTCACAACACGCATATTACACAAGATCGACTCAGTGTTAGAAACGCTATATCATATAATACAACTTATACACCGCAACATCACTGACCAACAGCATATAATTTTGCGAGCACGATGTGTGTGTCGATTTTGCAGCTACACACACGCGCACACACATCAATATAGAAACGAACAATGATGAATATAGGTTTATATGAAAAAAAAATCTCTGTGTGTAATGGCACTGCTTTTATTTACAACGAATGTCTTCTATTCGATAAACGCTGTGTTTTTCACTGTTTTTTATGTGTGTGGTAATGTGCTTTCGATAAATAAAAAAGCATATATAGAAAACATCATCAACCTGCAACTGACTTTGAAACTTAGAGCTCTCGAAAAATACGCTGGACATACCATAGTGCGTAGCATAAGATGTTTATTAGACAAAAAAGAGCAAAGAGAAGACGCACGCATAGTTCTAGAATATTATACGAGAGTAAATATTATAAAACACGAGATGCGGAGACAACGAAGCTCTAAAAAGGAAGTCTCTCTCGAAGTGTACGTGAATTATGAATAAGTATGCATACCTACAATAGTGCGAGATTTGCGAATATTATATTATTGTCTTACACAGAATCTCATTATGGACAAGGTGAAATTCTCGCATTCCGAGTTTAAAGCACAATTTTAAGCTTGAAATTATTTCTGCGTGTTTTTTACGTATAAAGTAATAATAATTATACTGATTCGAGAGTGCTTTTTTTTTAAAGATAACAAGAATTTAGCCATTATTTTACATTTGGTAGAGAAAAAAGTGCTAAATAAAGGATACTTTTAGAGGCAAATCCTCATCCTTTTACGCGAATGCGAGGATTCGACCGTGTCTATAATACAAACACACGCCTCTTATCCCATAAACTTATTTCACAATGAAATATAATGTGAAAGCCGCTTTTTCACTTGCAGCCTATGCCTGCGCTTACATTCATTATCAATATATATCTACGTTCCTACTACTATTATTGTTACAAAAAAATTATCAAGGACACTAAGAGAAAAAAAAGGATGTATTCTTGTGAATATAGTTTTACTGTTATCTTAGAAAGTATTTTCATCATGTATTAGTTACGAACTAGATACTTTTCTGTATAACCAAGCTTGTGCACCGATTTTACGATAATGCGCTATCAGGGCATCTCGTCATTTTGAGCCAACATTTCCTCATGTTTGCTCTAGTTCATCAATGCATATTACTTACGTATATAACATTAGTGCTTTACTCATCAAAAAACATCATTCCATCTGAGCTCTCTCACCGATTCATGTAGGTCAAAATTAGATTTTGTATTTTTATCTTTTGCTAGGGCTGAAGTTCTGAGTATTTTGATAATTATATTAAAAATCTACAGCATATTGTGATATTAATATGAACCTATAAAAAGATGAAAATTGGATTGAATTCGTTTCAGCTCATATCATAAGTATTACTACATCATTCATTATTTAATTTCATCATTCAGTATTTATACATTTTACGCTTTTAATGTTGCATTTTATGTATTATTGTGTAGATTGGTAATCAATTATCGTAGAAGTATATCATAGAGTAGTTCATTTCAAATTAAATAATAAAACACCGACTCTTGAATATATAAATGTTTCGCATGACTTAACAATTAGTAGATAAACTTGATAGTTAAAATTTAACTCCCTTATTAATTAAATAGTATAACTATTATTACAAATTATAAAGATCATTTTTTTTTTTTTGAATATTACTTACGACTTATCTATTTTGCAATGACATTATGGACCTCACTTGAATTTAAATTATGCATTTAATGCAATACAGTGAAATCCTTTTGTCCTTGCGAATTATTTCCGATTACATTTTTAAATTAATTTTAATATATTTTTAGAGGGTTGATTAATTAAATGAATGCATAGTGAAAAACTAGTGAATGAATATGATGTATGAATGATTACTCGATCAATTTGAAAATTGAAACGAATACAGTATTTCAGATGTAAAATTGATTATGAATTCGGTCAAATCAAAAGTTAATTTTTCGAAATTCATCGCTATTTTTTTCAATAAATTTTTTTATCGGGTACGAAAAAAGCACATAGTTTTACCGTTTTTAGATTACTCAAGTCTAGAATACGTTTCATGCTACTACTGCACTGCTATTGGCATGGTTTATCTCTGATTATGAAAAATTCCTTTCAAAATTTTCTAGATAGGTAAAAATTGTTGACACAGAATTTTATTACGCTTTTACAATGTAAAATCAAAAAGGGTAAAACTATGCTTTGCAGCGGATTTAGTTTTTAATTTTGTCGGAAACAAGTATGCGAGCAAAGAACTCATATATTACGCATTATAAAACTTTGATTCGTCAAAAATGAGTTACGAATGGGCGAAAAATTCGACTGTGTGATTGAGAGCAAAAAAAAAGATTGAAAAGAAGAGGTAATTTTACGTATACGACACAATATTTCCACAATGCCCAAAATTGTTTCAGGATCTAAAGAAGCGCGGCTCGCACGCCTGCGACATGCAGGCCCTGAGACCGCTCCCGATACCAGTCAGTAACAGCTCGATGATGGGCCAGGTGACGACCGCCACCACGACCATGGCCGGCACGACGTCTCAGGACGGAGCTTCCTCGGCTGGGCAGGGTCAACAGCAGCATCAGCAGCAGCAGTTGCAACCGGTGTCGGTCACCGTGACGGAGAGCGCTTAAAAAAACTGTTCATTACTTACGCACCAGTGACCAATTACTACTACTGCTACTACTACGACTACGAGAGCCATCGCCTACGAAAAATTTCATATTTATGAGAAAGAAAAAAATTAAAAAAAAAAAAAAAACCTTAAAAAATAGTAACAATTCTTCAACCACTGGTTACGACTTGGATCTCCCCCGACTCTCGACAAAATGTGTGGAGGTGTATTTAACATCCACTTAGACAATGGTGAGCATTGAAAATTATTCAAATATATCTCATTGACATAATTTTGGGGGAATCTGCCTTCGCACACGAGACACTACTTCTCTGTGTGCTCTTAAATTTCGACTTAACCATAAGTATATTATCTGGAATGCTCCATGGTGTAAGGTCAGTAATTTTTATATGAATGATTATATCATGGATAACACGTGTAATTATTATATGAAGTAGTTTAGCTTGTTGCATTGAATTATTATTTATGAACGAATATAGAGGATCCTTGTAACTTTACACCATATTGCACCTCAGTATTATAAAAATATGATAATGTCACTGGTCCCACTGGATTTTTGAATCGTGGGTTAGCTCGCAAATGAACGAGAACTTATATTTTTTATTTTTTAGAGAAATTGAATGAAAATATTTTGAATTTTGTGCATCGTGTCGAACTTAGTGACTATAATGACAGTAAGTCTGATGTGTGTGTATAATGATTATGAGAAAATAATTATCATTGATTTGAAGAATGTTTTTATCCTATTCATTAATCAAAGATTTTTTTTATTGATAGTCTTGATCAGAAATAATTTGCATGATCTAATTATTAAAAATTATAAATTTTGCACCTGTCTGTTTGAATTTTTTTTTGTTGTAATATTTTTTAATTACTGCTGTACTATAATTTATTTCATCACTTTAAATAGTTTTTGAACTTATGAAAATCATCTTGACTACGTATAAATCAGCTCAGCAAAATGAAAGAATCACTGATTGAAAATTGTCGACGAGATTACTGTCAGTATGTCAAAAAATAAGAGTTTCAGAGACGTCGAGAGTAATGCGAAGGCAGCGTCTTCTGTATTATTAAGCTTATTTATTTTTCCTTTAAAAAAATCGCTCGAACTCAGATGCTACTGGTGATTTGATGATAAACAAAAACGAAAAATATATGGTTAACAACTCGTCGCGACGTTTTGTATTTTTACAACCCTAAAACCCGTTTATTTGCTCACTTCCACGCGGTGCAAGAGAAGTATTCTCCCCTTTTCTCCTCTTTCGTGAAAGAGCAAAAGATACACACACACACGTACGAAAAATAACACGACTTTGGAAAAGCTCGAAGAGAGACAATGTCTCTAGCTAGCTGCTGCTAAAGGCGTGAGCAGAGAGAGAGAGAGAGAGAGAGAGAGAGAGAGAGCTACGTGTACGAGATCCAGGGTTGAGAGTTAAGCCCCGGGATTAAGCTCTTTTTGCATCGGCTGCCGGATCGATTTTGCCTCTCGCTACTATATATCGAGGCCTGAAATAGCTATATGGTCGTCTCGTCGCTGCTGCTGCTCAGCACGGAGACTGCAAAATTCTAGTTTATCTTTTCCTTGGAGGTCGCCTCTCATTTTCTCTCTCTTTCTCTCTCGAGCGCAGTTATTTTCCTATGTACCTTAGCATAAATTTTGCGTTAAATGAGTTTTTCTTTTCTTTGCCAACGAAGTGACATACGTAGTTTTTTTTTTTTATTTTGTTCTAAATTCTTTTTAATGTGATGTGAATTTTACACGATGAATCGAACAAGTGAATAAATGAACGATAGCTGCCAATAAGTAGGCGCTTATCCTTTTATCAAGTTCTACCAAACTTGGGCTCAAGCTTCTTCCCCAAAACCTTCTGTATTGGTTGGAGGTAACTTCTAATTTTCCGCAACTCTCATACGCAGCAAAGACGACTTGGGGCACACGATCGATTGATGTTCCGAACTTTCGATATATAAATGCACGTCACACCACCGCCACCGCGTATATGCAACGCGCCAAAATTAAATTTCACTGATTAATTTTGCCTCTTTAACGGCGCACGCGTTGAGCTGGGGCTACGTGCGTTCAAAAGAGAGAGTTGGGAGGCTGTTACATAATGTATGTAGAGCAGCGCACACGCGGCGGGTTGTAAGTTACTCTGAAAAATGTTGTGAGCTTTTTTTTTTTCATTTTCTTCGTCGTCGCGCCGCATTTAAATTTAAATGCCTTAATTATTTAAAATGACCGTGCACGCGCGTGGTCTCACTATTTTTTCTCCTCGCGAGCTTGCGCGCACGTGAAATTTAATTGCAAAAAAGCGTAGTGAAAAGGGAGCGAAAAATAATCTGTACTCCTTAAAAATTGATAGATTTTTTTTCGCAAACTCTGACATACTAAACAGAAATAGAAGCTCTTAATTGAACCGAACTGGAGTAGAACTATAACGACGCGATGTCTTAATCGCATATACGAAGAATAGTATGATGGATTGACGAAAGTAAAAAAGAAAAAAACGAGGGTAGCAGCAGGCGATAAGAGCAAATCGAAGGAAATCATTTTTAGCCAACACCTTTTCTCTGTGATTGAGAGTTCCCAAAGTCGTGTGTCGCGGGAGAGCCAAAAAAAGATCTCTCCAGCAGCGAAATGAAAATTATTGATGAGAAAATTTCTCTATCGTGTTGAACGCGTAGCTTTCTCGTTTGTTTTTTTTTTTCGAAAAAAAGAGGGCAAAGAATTTCTTACGAGCTACTGGTTAGAAGGTCAAGCGGTTTTACAGAGTGAAGAAGCCTACGTGTCTCTTTTTTTCCCCCGTATCATTCATCGAATTTCGGTCTTTTTTTGCTGTAGCGCGTGCGCGCGGACGAGCAAACACTCGATTATATATTTTAAATAATGCTTCGAGCACTCGGAGAGAGAGAGAGAGAGAGAGAGAGAGAGAGAGAGAGAGAGAGTTGATTGTCACTTATGCTATATAGAAAAACTGCTGATATCGCTCGAGAACGAGAAAGTCGAGTTTTCGTCGAGGAGATGTGAGCCTATCTGATACAAAAAATATCGAGGCTCCTTTTCACTCGCGTAAAGCAGAAAAGAAAAAAAAAACAAAAATGTGCGTATTATTTTTTTCTTCTTCTGTTTGTATATTTACAGCTGCGATGACAGATACCGTAGATACAAGTGTGTGCGCAGAAAAAAAGCACACGCACACCCAACTCTAACCCACGAGCAGAGCAAAACACGAGCGAGCGAGACGCACACTTGAATCGTGTATAGCATGGTGGTATATCGTGCACAATACCCCTGAGTGCCAAGAATAATTAAGGATTTTCAGCGGTTGCAGCGCGACGCATACTCGCGTTTCTGCGCAAACACACCCACACTTGCATAGGGAAAAAAAATACAACAACGCGTCTCGTTGTCGTGTGTATACATAGTCGTTGTTGCGCTTTGTTAAGATCAAAACAAAAGAGTCGAAGAGAAAATTAATTAGACAGGAGACGGAGAGAGAGAGAGAGAAAAAAGAGTATATAAGGAAACGGAAAATTTGAGATCGTATACATTGTTTACGATGGTTGCTCTGTATAGACGTCGAAAACAAAATTCGTATGATGTACAGTACGCGTCGAATTATTAAGTACGTAAAGGTTCAAAGGATACTAAATATGAGCACCAAAGTTGAGTGTGTAAAAGTTGAACAAAATAATAATGATGATAATAAACATCGATAAAAGAAAATTTGAAACGAAATATCTAAACTTATCATCATTATTGTTATAATTGATTGCGATTATTATACTATAATATTCATGATCCACAAAAAAAAATAATGTACTATTTCGCCTTGTAAAATGAACAAACGGAACAAAAAATAATAAAATCCTATTCTTCTCCCTTGATCATTGTGTGTAAATGAAAAAAACTATAGAATATAGAATTATGGATCTGAGTGTACTTTTTAAAAATTGTACGCATGTCCAATACAACAAAACTAAAAATATCTAAGTGTTATGTAAAACTATGAATACAGATAAATAAAATATATATTTAATTAGCTCGTTATAAAAGTAAGCGACCGTAACAGGAACAAATAGAGTGTGAAAGAGAGACAATTTTTCAATAGTTTGATGTAGATAAATAAGAATAAATGAAATTGAGTATAAAATAGTGGCCTTCCACAGTAATTTCTCAGCGTCGATGGAAGTTGTTTTAATTGTTATTTCAAAGCAAAAAAAAGAACATTGTTTTGACCTTTCCGATTTTTTGAATAAAGAAAAAAGATCGTGTGAACCATTCCACTCGCTTGTAATTACATATGTCGAAACCAAAATTATTTTCTAAGAAGAGCTGAGATGTTTCAGCTCGACTAATGTGACTCTATCCTTAAAAATTTTTAATTTTCTTTCTTACTGTTCTTTCTTGAACGAACAAGAAATTTTTTTTTCCTTCCAAGACTCTGTGCCCGATGTGAAATGAAAATTTAATCTTGCCTGATTTCATTCTGCGGACGAGCAACTTTTTTCAAACAAGAATGAATATAATTTTTCTGAGGATAGAGAAAATATGTAAAAAAAAATTGTGTACGAATGAATGATAGTATATATAATTACATATACGTGTACATATATTTGTAAATGTATATGAACATGTATGTGTAGACACATATGTAAACCTTTGTAAATTGAGTAAGATGCCCTCGTTCTTTCAAACTTCGCGCTTGCGCGGAGTTGTACTACATTATAAGTGTGTCAAGCCGCCAGATGCAGCAGTCGTATAGGGGTCGTTATTTTGATGTGCACACATATGGCAGGGGATATTTTTTTAAGGTCTCGCGTGAGAGGAGATATCATGTTTTCAGAAATTTATCCCAATTTTTAATGTTTAAGTTCAATAATCTCGAAAAGTTGTCGATTTTTCGGCCAATCAATGGATTAATTTGTCAATTAATGACACCTGAAAAATTCATTTGTAACGTGAATCGTGGCCGAGCAAGTAAATCTGTGAAACGTGTATAAATTAATAACGACTAAAAAGACGATTTTCATTAGAAACGATGAAATTGAGAGAAGTGTAAATAAAAGTAACGTAGCTGAATAAGATAAACGAAATTGTCCAAAACATTTACGTAGGAAAACTCGATCTGACGATCTGGTAAATAAATGTAAACAGTGTATTAAAGGAAGATTTTATTTTCGCTAGCTCTGAGTAAACGACTCATGGTAATTGTAAAATAGAATCGTTTCAAAGTAAAAATATAAAAAAGTGTGTTTGTAGATAGGGTCGAAACAGGGAGAGGTACGTATTAGCGTATATACTTCTTAATTTGTACATATAATTATTACAAACATGTATAAAATCGCGATAAATGGTTAAAACGTTATGTAAAGCAGAAGGTAATCAAGTTATTTAGAAAAAAAACCGTGCAATAAATACTTAGATAAAATGAGTAATACGAGATACGAGTTTAACGTAAATGTGTACAGAGTAAATATATAAATTCTAAAGCATTCTGAAGATTGAGAGAGGATATATATATATATATGTATTTATACAGAAAATACGTACATATTATACATATAAAAGAAAAATACAAAAAAGTAAAGACTAAATAAATGATAAACTCATCGTGATTGCACGAGGTTGCTTTGAAAACGTTATCAAATACTATTTACGTGGAATATTACGAGCGAGAGAGAGTTTTATACTTGTGGATTTTCAATTTGTTCTTTGCCTATATCCCCATCTCTCACTCATGGTATATTTTGAAAGAAAAAAGATGTTTAATAAATTTTTATCTCTATACTTGTTGCGGATTAGTTCTCTATATATATCGACGAATGTTCAAACACATCTGCCAATTACGAAAGAAAAAAAAATTATATTAATGTTTTCATTCGTTCATAGCTTACGAAAAAAACAGCACTTAATCACTCGATGATCTTAAATATTGCATGATAGCAGTCTGAAAGCAGGCCAGGACATTATAAAAAAGCTCTAACGAATCAAATGTGAAAAAAACTTGTTTCCTGTTTCAACATTCCTATACATAAACGATACAAATGAGTTAGAAAACGATTAAATATTAACGTATAACAGTGCCATCGTCAATTTAAAATAAAAAAAAATAAATAAAACCTCTTTTAAACTCCTTATGGAAAATAAAAAAAAACGTGTCTCGTCAACGATTTTCTGCTGTCACCACCTGTTACGATTAAGTGTATTTCAAATCACTAGAAGAAATTCGGTAAACAAATATTAAACAATAAATCCTGATTATCGTTAAAATAAACGATACGAACTGAAATACATACATAGAGCAGACAAAAATTTATTGCTATCTCACGTAATTATTTTAAAAAGACAGATAAAAAAATTAAAGTTCAAAGATATGAACTACAGTCGATATTTTAAATGAATCCGTAGTAATTTACTATAATTATCTATAATTACAAAGTTATAACAATAAAATTTCACGAGAATCGACAATTATCTTAAGTATATAAAGTTACAATGTGGTCAAACTTACAATGAATTTTGTAAAGAGAACAAAAAAATGAGGATCGAACTACGTTTTATCTTAAATGATCTATAAGAAAAATATGAGTCTTTCAACTTAACTACCGCAAACTGCCAATTTTTTTGAAAGAAGGAAAGCGTTTAACTATTTCACGCTCGCGTTTGAAAGGTAAGAGCATTTGTCGAATTAAAAAGAATGAATAAATAACCGAAACAAAGATGTTTTGCAAAGGTTACTATTGCAGTAGGGTTATTTTAAAAAATGTCATACTTCAAATTTCATTGCTTTTTAGATACGATCATACATTTTTGAGCATGACATGATATCTTGGAAACTACGGGATAAATTATTTTCGAAACACCGAATTTAATAATGTACATGAAAAAATATGTAGCTTATTTATTTATAAAAATTTAAGTCTGAAGAAAAAAAAACTAATAAATTTGAGGGACAAAATTGACCAGCCGTCCGTAATTCAACTAAATTTTTATAACATCTTGAGAAATTTCTTCAGATCACGAATCGAACTTCTTATGAAATAAATTCACAAATTCAAACGACTCTGCTTAATATTAGCACTTTACCTCTTTGAGTGTATTAAATATACAAATAAATGAAGATAATAGACATTAAAAGTACGCAGAAAACCGTAAAATTTCGTTAAATACAATTCTCATTTAATAAAAATCTTACAAACAGAATGTGTAATTATTAAGGAAATGGCATTGAAACGACAATGTCGCAAAATAAAATATTCCTTCAATTTCCTTTTAGACTACTGACCTGCACATTAAACAGTTTTTCAACTCCTCGCTAATTATTTTTCATGAAAACGCGACGTAATTAAATGGCATATTACATAATTGCATAATACCGAGCTTGAAATGTGTTAATTTATGAGCTGTGTTCCATTGGACCAAAATTATATTGAGACAAAAAGTCGGGAAAAATTACTCGTACGTGAAATAAAATTAGAACATGCAATACAGGAGTTTAGTTTTGCTCTTTGTACTCTTATTTTCGATCATTTGAAAATGTCAATTATAAATGGCAAATAGTTCAAGTTTAAGAAACGAAGTAACCTCCACTCACTTATGTTTCATCAAAATATACGGATATAAAGTAAGATGCTTTCTTTTGATACCATGATAAAAGCATGAAAATGGAAATGTTTATATTTTTTTTCAACGCTCACGATAAATCCCGTATATAAGGAACAATTTTCCGTTGACAATAAACTGCATTACTTCAGTGTAAGATTGCGTTGTCTCATTTCAACTTTGAATATGAAGTATATCGAAAATAATAGCATTTCATAAAAACGAGCATAATGTAAACTCAAGAAAAATGTAGAATTTGATGAAGACAAACGTTTTGATTAATTTTACTTACGATTTACTTCGCGCAAAAAAGGCAAAAACAACATCTTAATAATGCAATATCAAGAATGCGTCCAAACGATTGTAAAGAAACGTTGAAAAGAGATAAAACAACAACAACAACAAAAAAAACTGATTCTTTTAAAAAATTTTGAAAGGGTACACTACATTTAATTCTACGGATTATTAATAAATATCGATGTATAATAGAGCGCGTGATGTTATCTGCGAATTTACTAAGCCGTGAGTTATAAGAAAGATAAACATTTGACAAAGATCCTCTAAAACATATTGACTATTATATATGTATCAGTGCGTGGGCGAACGCGTATGGGTGCGTATCATAATAATAATATTTTTTTTTAATAAATGGGTGTTAGATAATGAAAAAAAAATTGAATAATAATAATTGTAGGATAGTAGTCATATATGAGAATATACACAGAAAGATATATGCATGACTGAATAACGGTTTATAAATATATATATGCATATTGTATTGTATATTTCATCGATTTCGACGAATAAGTGTCATATAAATATTTTTAGTTGTCAATCGTTATACGTCAAAGATTCTAACTTTCGTTAAATTCTCAATTACATCCTTCGGGTAGTTTTTTGTCTCGATCGTCTATCGTTCACTCGGACCAAAAACACACATATATACACAAAATATGCAAAGCTACGAAGAGAAAGAAAAACTTATATTTTCGATGTTTACTAAAAAAAAAAGGAAATGAAAAAATATATATACATATAATCGATTCTCTGTTACATTGAATAGATCAAAAAATTATTTAAAAACTAGTATTTTCATTTCTCTTGATACTTAATAAAGTATGCAGCCAGAGCTAATATGTTCAGTCAATGAAATTATTTTTATAAAAAAATTATATCCTTTCTCGTTACACTTTTGAGATATGAAAATAATATTAGTAAAAATAACAATAATATTACGTGTTACGTCGCCATTTGATTCAGGAACCTAATGAATATTTTTTTATTTCCCGCAAATAAAATTTTCGGTCCATCCAATTTTACAGAGCATCGATCTTATACAAAGATGTATCGAGGGCTGTATTGCAAAACATGTAATATTTATGTATTTGCATTTTTCTAGTCATTTTTTCACTTTATAGAAAGTTACGATTTGGAAATCGAAAAAAAAATTTTTTACAGTTGCCAATTTAAAGAGCGGTAATAACTTTATTTATGCACGATAAGTCGTACACGAACTTTTTTTAAAATTATGTATTTATGATTTTTCTAAACATGAATGAAATTCAATTTAAATTTAAAGATTACACAGCAAGTTTTCGTTTATCTATAAAAATGTTTATAATTCATTTTTTTAGTCGTGCATCGCAATACAGCCTTTGTACACGAATCGTACTTACATATAGAAATATGTATATGTATTTATATACGAAATTAAAATAAGTGTGCGGGTTGATTCAATATAGGCATATACGATCGTCGATCGACATGAAAGTTTTATTAATAAAAAAAATAAATAAATAATAATTTAATATATACTCATTCAATGAGACACTTGGATTACTGAGACATTATTGTATACTCGGTTGCATAAAACCAAAAATGAACATTCATGGAAATAGCGCACGTTGGCTAATAATAGTTTTAAATCATGTATTATCAAAAAGATTACGAATAAAAGAGGAAAAAACGAGAAAATCGAAAAACATTTATTTCACCAAATCGATCGTAGATCGATCATTGTTAAAAGAAATCTAAAAGATAGATGAAAGAAGCAGATGGTAACAGCTCAGAGAGTTAATTATGAGAGAAAAAAAATTTAAATCGTACGAAAGTTTCAAGAATGAATAATTGTAAAATGGTATTGTAAGCGATCATAATTGTCGTCGAAAACAAATACACTCACGAGTGTCAAAAATAATTTAAAAAAGGTATATTTATTATTAATGCATATATGAACCGATGAGATGAAATATATGAATGAAAGATATAAATAAAATGATCTATTGTCTTTATTTACGTTCCTACTTCGTATTAACTGTCCTCGAGTATCCTCTGATTCCTTTCTCTTAATTTCAATATTTTCTCATATTAATAATTTTAAATTATAAAATTTGAATCATTTTATTATTTTTTTTTTAACTTTTATTTATTTATATATCAAATAATATTGATTTTTAAAATATTTTCAAAAAAAAAGATAAATTTGATTATAATTCATTCTTATAATGATTGTTTACAGCGTACTTGTTTTGTGTTATACATTAACGCAGTAATTTTAAAGTTTAGTTTTTACATGAGCTATTGATGCATAAATCTTAAACAATTAAAGCTAATTTACGTAAATATAAAAGGTTTTCATAATTTGCTGAAATTATAAATAATTAATTTTTTAGTTAATTCAGTTAGCATTAAATCACAAGAAATGATGTACCATGTCCCATGATTTTATTTGAAAGTATTTTACTCAAGTGTCTAAAATCATCGAGAAAGCCATTCATTCGTCGCAGTAACAAATCATTCATTCATTCTAATTACTAAAACATTACATTTCGCCACCTCAAGTCATTCAATGACCCACGATCATCATTACCGGCAGAAATATTTATTATTAACTTTAACAACTTTTCAGGTGAGTATTTTATCCTTATATTAAATTTTTTATATGAATAATTTAGCCTAGAAAAGTGCTCCAATAAACGACATTTAGAATGAAAAATGCAAACGGGAAAAGAAAGCGTGAAACTTTGTCGATGTAGATGGCAGTTGCGCGACCCTCACAGCAGGTGTCGTATTGCACTACGGGCTCGGGCCGACGAAGAGGACTCCTACCTCGGTCGGCTGATTCTGACCTCATCGGCGTCTGCAATCGGGTTCAAATTAATTATGCTAAATAGTACTCTTTTCCAATCAATATTAGTTTTTATTTTTATAAATATATACTAATAATTCACTATTCAGAATGAAGTTCATGAAAAAGCAATTTTTGTAATTTTACTTAAAAATGAGATGAAACGAAATATAACTTCCGACATTTTTGACTAAAAGATGCCTCGTGTTATAACAAATACATTTCTTGTAGAAATGGTCAACATTTTATGAATGGTTTTTGTTTAACGTAAAATTTTTTTTAATTATAAAACGGTCATTTTTTGACCAAATACAATTTTTGATTTGCAAAATTCACACTTATTACCATTTGAACATACTTTCAATGGCTAATTTTAATTTTCTAAATTTCAAAAGTAAAACAAACTTTGAATTGAATTTGTTAATTTGAATTTTATAACATTACTTTTATAACATTACTTTAATTGTACACAAAAACTTGTACTTGGAAATGAGTCGCATTCATTACCAATAATGGTAATGATTTCCGAAAATTTGCTTCAAAGTTCAAACATTTCAGTTGAAGTTCACAGAAGATACTGTCAAACTTCTTATGCAATTTTTGTACCACATTTCACTCGAGGCCGTATGGGGTTTATACCCCACGGTTCCAATAATAAGCTAATTATAATAATAAAAATTGACGAAATGATAAAGTTACCGTGCTTTGACTTATAAAATCAGTTTTATTTTTCACTTGTGGTTTTACGGATAAAAGTACTCCCCATCTAGTAGTGGAGACTCAAAGTGTTATATTGCATTAAAAGTGGTTGAAACCTGGTGTAAATTTTACGATACTTCCCACATCAATCAAAAGAAATGATTATTCATATCATTTGAATTTAAATAAAAATGATCTGCAATGAGTTAGATGTCATGATATTTATTCAAGGAAAATATAACCTTCAATTAGCACTTTTCCTCTTACAGATTTACATCGTAAGACACTCGCCAACTAGCGGACTTAAATTTATATTATTAAATATTATTAAATATTAATTTATATTATTATATATTCCAAAGTGGTTGGAAACTGGTCTAAATTTTGATACTTGGGTAATTTAAAATGCACTCAGTACGTGCAACATATTTGTAACAAAAAAATCGCCGAAAACAAGCCAATTAATGATAATGTATTTTCAAACATTTTAAATGGTCAAATTTTAATTATTAGGCTATTATCAATGTTGATAATTTCTATTAGGGATGGTGAAAAGGTCATATGATAAATTTTAATAATTTAATATAATTTTTTGTATACTGTACGTGCACAATTTTTTATAATGTTAAATTTTCTTTTAAAATTCATAACTCTATCTCATGGAAACCAAAATTGTACTAAAACAATCATTCTAGTCCCCTTTTGAGAATTTATTAGCAAATACACTCACCTTGATCTCGTCTATTGCCTCGTGCAAATCCTCGTCAGAGTAGCCCTTCATGGCTTTGGTCGCCACGGGTCCCATGTAATTGTTGACAACGGCGAACTCCATCAGCGATAGGAAGACGAAAACGCTGCAAGACGACATCCACACGTCGATAGCTTTTACGTAAGATACAGGTGGCAAAGATTGCTGGGATTGAGTGTTTTGGGTCGCTGTGAGAGTAATAAAAAACGACAGGTTAAGACATTGAACGTGATTATATTATACATTTTACTGGAAATAATCTGCCGTTACATATAGTAAAGCAGTAAAAAATCTTAGCTCATACTTTTAGTCGAGGTTTTTTCGATTATGGACATTTCTATCTCCGGCCGATACATTCGAGTGAGAAATCTGCGGGTACGATATCCCATATGATTGCGCTGATTCTACCGATGTATTCATTTATACGCACATCCTCCCCGCGTATTACACAGATATTCGCACTCCAACAATACGATTTTTATATTTGTTTTATCTATATAGCCGCTCATTCCCGGTGGGTGCGATATCGTAAGCTTTTTTAAGGCTTCCCGGGAACGTGTTCTCTTCACGGGCGACTCGCTCACGCGATTCTCTCTTTCTAACGCAAAAAAATATATATGGTATGCATACGATTATTCGTGTCATGTACTACGAGTATGTGCGCGCGCGCGCTTGTGTGTGTGTGTGTGTGTGCGCGCAGGTGTACACGACGATGGGCATCCAACACCATTTTTTTTATCGCTCGCGAGAAAAAGTGAGTGATAATTTCTAGGGCAGAGTTTTATTAAATTTAATCGGATCATATAATTTAGCCCGAAGCAAGTTTTCAGTTATAGCCTGAGATAAGGAGGATATATTATAACATGCTATACTCCCATTCGAGTGTGGTTGGGGGGGGGGGGGGNGGGGGGGGGGGGGGGAGTGTGAATGGTATTTACGCGTACACTATATAGTTTTTAATAATAATCCGCATATCGGGGATGAGATGTTAATGCGAAAAAGTTCGCAAAGAAAGGAAAGACGAAAGGAGAAGAAGGAGAGAGGGGAGTCATAACTGCGATTATAATTGTGTCGTTAGCAGCAGCAGCAGCAGCAGCAGTACCTAGAGTTAGCAGAGACGTGACACCGAGGGTAACTCGAGCCGGTATGGCCTCGGGTTTGATCCAGAAGGCAATCCAAGACATGACGACGATAAGCGCCGACGGTATGTAGGTGTGAAACAGATGATAGCCAAGGCGCCGGCGCAAATTGAAGACGATCTGAATGCAAGTGAAATTGCCCGTCGAATATTCGATGGTACAGTCGGTCGTGTAATTGTTGGCGATATCGAGTTGCGGCAACTCGATTTCCGGATTGACCACTAGCGGATCGGTCAAGTTCCAGATAAATACCAGGTCCTGCGTCGTGTGCGACACTGCGCGAGACAGAACGGAGGAATCGTATAATAGTTAATTGTTTGAATTGTTTTGGAATAACAGAGCAATCTCGGGTTGGTGGTGGTGCAATACTCACGACTTTCGATCATCATTGAGCATATTTGAGTGTCGTGGGGATAGGACTCGAATTTCATGGCGCACGACAGCACCAACGTTAATCTAGAGAGAACAATACATTCAATTAAATCTCTCTATCTCGGTAAAATTGGATCGTTTATCGTGGCCAATCTAATACTCACTTGGACATGTAGAGTAACGTTTTGTCGTGATAGAGCCAGAGGTAATGATTGGGTATCGACATCTCGTGGAACGTAACTTTTTTGGCATTCTTGAAGAAGCAGTCGGGCCTCCAAATATTGTGCAGCCAGTCGACGTCGAGGATGCGATACTCCTCCGACATGTTTTCCGGTAGCCTGAGCCGCGAGTCGCGCCAACTTTGAGCGAGAAATATGTCCGCTACGTAGGTCTGAGGACAGAGAAAAGAATTAATTTTTTTTTCCTCGTTCTTACATCGATCTCGAGAGAGGATAAAAATGGAAAATTGTTTGCCCCGCATCTTACCATGGATTCCTCGTTAATGGAGTCTATGCTGAGAACCGTAACATGAAAATAAACGATAGTTGGCTGTCCCAGGTACTTGGGTGCTCTGTGCTTGTCATAATTTTTCGGATTCTTCGGCAGAATGTCCCTCAGGGAGAGCGAGACCTCCTTCCTGCCGTAGTCCTCGCTTTCTTCTCTGCGTAATTCCGCAGCAAATCAGTTGTGAGGAAAAATTTTACCAATTATTATTAATGATGATTTTTTGTGCGTGATTAGATTATTGCAGTGGTGCGATTAAGTTAAAAATTCTCATTTCGTTCGAAAAATTAATTCAATTTTTAATCATATTTAATTCTGAAAATAAACGTGCAACCCTGAATAAAATAAAGTTACTACGCATTCGAACGAACGATGAAAAAACTTCATTACAACTTTTCATCCGTTCCACATTTTATATACACAGCAATCGATACTCTATATTGCAACTCAATTCTTCACTTGAGATTGAAAGATGTGCGAATGAGAGAGCAGATAGAATATAGGCGCTAAATCGGAATAGTCGCACTAATATATTTACACACACACACACACACTCCAGCGATACAATTGAGCATGTGTACGTAAGATATGTATATATGTGAAAAAAAAAACTGGTGAATATTGCCGATTCCGCACAATGGCAGAGCAAAAACATCAGTGAGTGTGTGTGTGTGTGTGTGTGTGTGTGTGTGTGTGTGTGTGTGTGTGTGTGTGTGTGTGTGTGTGTGTGTGATGTATGTATATCGCAAAAGGGAGAAGCCATAAGATGTGTTCGTGCTGTGCATACCCTTAAGTTAATCTGACAACGTTCTTTGCCGTTTTTTACCTCCCACACACACGCGGCGTACACCTCTATATATGCATTGTTCTTGGCATGTATTTTATTCAAAGCGACGATGGATAAAAAGAGAATCCATCAATAAATTTCAATCATAATAAAGTAATTTCACTCGTGACAGATATAACTGGCTGAACGTTTGAAATTCTTTCGTGCAAAGTACGGTGCAAAATATCATAGTATTGTTCGGTGCTTCGAGGGTGGTATGTTAACTTCACAAAAAATGTTTTTATAGAGTTATTGGAATTATTATCTCTCTATTCAATTTGAAAAAAATATATTTGATTCAAAAACTACCGTTTGCACCATCAAATTCGACCTTCTTACGAAAAAACGCGTGATATATCAATTTCAGTTCAGTGCGCAAAAAAATCCAATCAAAACTGTTTACTTTTGGACAGATACTTATTTCGTTAAGCATTGATTGCTCAAAATCGTGCAATTTATCTATTATACATGCAATATGAGATGTGCTTTTGTGTCTGAAAGCAACTTGATTTTTTCAAAGTACTCACATGTGAAATCGATCAACTAACTAAAATTGCTCAAGTTAATTTTTCTAAAATATAAGTTTATAATTCGAAAGAGTACATTTCACAGAACTATTATTAGCTCAATTCGTTATAAATCTGAATGATCGTGAAAAATAATATGAAATAGTCGATAGAGTATTTTACCTCATGATTTTTGGAAAAAAGCGATATCCGCGTTTTCTCGCTGAAAGTCGAATAGTACGAGAGATTCGGCTATTGACCTTAAAATTCCAACCCTCTACTTCTGAGGAGAGGACAGCTTCACACACTCCATCTCTAAAGGGGACATTACGTGTACGTGTTTTTTTTTTTACTACTATCCCTTGTCATTCAAAATTAAAGGAATCCCGAAGCCAGGGTGAAAATTTACAAATTTTTCTTGGTTGATACTGAATGATTTACGTGTTCAATTATTGGGAAAATATACAATTAAAAAACGTCATTCTACCCCAGCCTCGGCATCATCTCTAGTAAAAAAACCATTCAAATACTCACGGATAATGCAAGGCTGCCATTTCAAAGAGGGTATAAAGATAGCAGCATAGGAGTACTAGAGAATGACTCCTCATACCTGTAAATAATTACATGATAGCTAGTCAGCATAAAAAATTGCAGCGCCCCAGAAACTAGTTTTTTTTGCCACTAATTTGCAATACCGATCAGCTGGTCATTCTACTCGGTTGTTTCTTCGTCGAGTGTATCGTCTTCGCCACTTATCATAATAATAGCTCAATGATGAACATCGTTTTGTTGAACTATCACTGATTCAATTCACAGAAAAAAAAATCACACCGATCCACATACGGTCGAGATCGTACACACCACCGATTCACAGATTGAAGAAATTCAGACCTAGCCGGTTGGTCGGCACAAACGTTGACCTATTTTACTGAAAAATATGGATAACAATAACAAAAAACAGATGAGAAAAAACTAGCGTACTCGGCACATCGTAATTACTCCGGCGGTTCGTACGACGTGTGTTTTTATAAAGAGGAGTGGAATGTGCCAATATTCGAGTGATAGATCGAGACGGTAGCAGCGGCATCGGCGGCCAATGGCTTCAAGAAACAAGGGAGAGAGAGGAAGAGTGGACTATAAGCCAATTTCCCTATCGACTAACTGATTAAGCCCCTACTCTTTCATTGAATACTGATATGTGTGTATATATACATGCATGAGTACATGGCAGCTATATGCGTGTGAGTAATAGCGATAGTGTAAATTATTGTATCGAGTACAAAGATGCGTAAATTAAACAAACTTTACAATTATTACTTCAACAATTACTCACCATTATTTTGAATCAGAGCAGAGTTTTGTTTGCAAAAATTTATAAGAAAGGAGTCCAGTCATTTTTATAATAACTTCATTATGTCAATGATTTTTCATTAAATAAATATGAAATAACAAAAATTCAATTTTTTGAAGTTTAAATGAAACATTTTTTGGCATTTAAATAAAGTTAACTACTCAATCTGACATTTGAGTACAGAAAATAATTACACGATCTTCATTTCTTAAAATACCACTCACAAAATTAGAACATCAAATTTTTTAATAAATAACGATGACTAGGTCATAAATTAAACAAACCTTAGAAAGTTCATGAAAATGGAAAAAATTTAGATTTTTGAATTTTTACAATTAAGAGACGAAATTATGCAGGCTTTTGATAATCACTTTGAATACAAAAAAAACCTTTATAATTTTTCATAAAATTAATTTTTAATATTTAATTAATGATCAACCAAAGTAAAATTTAATTCTCAGTTATAATAGATAAATCAAAAAGACATAAAATAACAAAGGTTACAATCATCAAAAATCATTGAAAATGACATCGGGTGAAGGTTCTCATACGATAATGCTCCCTCGAGAACATATACATTTCCAAACCCTTCATGATATACCAGATGAGAGGTGACAGGTAGGGGCCACTCCGAAGAGGATGAACTTAAGCTGACGTTGTTGCAAGTACGCAGCTGAGCATTAAACACGATCGTAAATACAAAGAGATAGTTCGTTTCTACGACTTAAAAATTGTGTCGTGGTGTCTGCATTACGTTATGAATCTTATCAGATTCTATTCAATGAAAAAAATATTCATTTCAAAGTTGGATCATTAATATTTTCAATTATTGGATGAGTATTATATTAAAAATTTACAAAAAATCTTTGGTTGAGTACTATCGATTATTGTTACATATTTTATTTCGAATCTTGATTACAAAAGTTATCGTAGAGATACTCGATTAAAAAAGTACTTTATCGAGTTATATACTTACAAAGTACTTTTAAGTATTTGATCTGATTCTTAGCTCTCATAAAATATCAATGTTTTAAAAATTAGCTGATAAATTTTAAAGGTAATAGAGAGTTTCCATTTTACCGATAGTAACCATTGTCGACAGCTTCTTTGTTTTCGAATGTATATATTGATTATATTTACCAGTTATAGATAAGGTAGGTATCAGATTATGATAAGAGAGAAGATATTTACTTGAATCGAGCCGAAATCCTGTATTTAGAAGTAAATCTTTGTATAAAAACCTTTGGTTATGAAGAATCATGTTCATGAACGATGAAACTGTGTTACTTTTTACGCAATAAAAGCCTCTGACGAATATGAATTATCGTATCAGTGATTTTGACTATTTTCGTAGTATGGAATGAAATATATTCAATTATGAGTGATCAAATTGCCCATGAATGAAAACCCTTTTAATTTTTACATTAGTTGAAATTAGATCCACGGATTTAGGGATGCGTTTAATCGCCAAGGTGCATATATTTGAGGTGGTTATTTTTACCTTCTGGATAACTTACCTTCGAATGATTAAGTTCTTTTCAACGTTTGCAACCATCGTTATACAAAGGAAATATCGCAAGAGCGGTAAAGTAGGATTGCATCGAGAAAATCCATTCCGTTGTATCAAGAGAGAAAATCAATTTCTTTATAAAATTTCAAGATTTTTGAATGCATTCGTGAGAAAAGAATAGCTCTTTATTATCTCCTTTTTTATTTTCATCTATTAAGTCTCTGGTAGAAAAACTTAATACTAATGATGCGACCTTATAATAAAAAAATCTTTATTGAAAATGTTGAAAAATATATTACCTTTAATTTGCTTGCCTTGGACATTCTGCTGTTGCAATTATATTAGAAATACTAAGGGCATTTTAAATGGCAAAAAAAATAACAATTTAATCTCTTCAAAAAATCTACCATTTCAAATACAATAATACCACTTCACACCTCCACCACTAGATGGCGAGTACCCTTTTATCAGTAAATCTGAAAGTGGCAAAGTGTTTATTAAATGCTATATAATGCGTGAAATAGTAGAGATAAGTTCGATGAATACAAAAATTATGATCAAGTCTAAATGAAAGAAAAGAAAGAAAATTTCGTTGATAACATACTACTAATTTACGAATTACTAATCTTATTTTATTTTGATTCCGATTATAATAACTGTGTAAATTTGAAAAAAAAATGTTAAAATACAAGCGTAGGAGTGAATAAAATTAAGGTACGAGTTATTGATAATGATATAAATCATTTTATTTCCATTCTGTCTTTTATGTGATTATAAACGAATAAATGTTAAGTGGTAGTGAGCTTCACTCAAATTATCAGCTGCATTAATTTACGATATGAATTCAGTAACAGAGGATATGTATCTCTAGAATTGGAATAAATTCATGACAGTTGATTTTTCGTTTCTTTTTTTATTATTACGATTCAGATATGTTTTGTGTTTGCATTGTTTTTGCGTCACATGCAATTTTTATTTCAAAATAATATGATAACACCAAACAATAAAACTTTTTTTAGATTGATGTGGAAAGCATCGTATTATTATGCATTTTTAACGCATCATTCGCAAAAATATATGTAAAAAATCGTAATATATGCACTTTCTTATCTGTACATACATTACACATAATTATATGACTTTTCTCTTACATTTATTATAATATGCATCATATTCTGTTATTAGTTTTCATCATCATGGTCACGACAAACGTAAACGATCATGTTTTTAATAATACAAAACAATTCGCCACATAAGCATACGTCATATATATATTTTTCTTTAATATACTATCTTTTATTGAAAAACAAGCTCTAGTCGTTTTCCTCTCATGTTGATTATGGAAAATATCATATCGACGGTTTCTGTCATTATACAATACATTTATAATTATGCTTTTTATCATACACCTGAAGTGTTTATACAAGTTTTTTTGTTCATTTCAACTAAACGTTAAATTGTTACGTAGACAACAGCGTGTGGTCGTTTCATTCTTTAGTTTTTTTCCTTTTCTAAAACTGTCATCTTAATTACGTACGCAATAATAAATCTATAGCGATTAATAATTCGATATGTCTTTTTAAATATTATACATGCATTTTTTGATTAATCTTTGGTCAGACATCGCAACCAATCACGTAAGTATGCACATAAATGATATATTAATTTTCCGTTCCTCATGAAATGGGCAAAATTCAAACTAATTTTTTTCTATAGTGATATGGATCAGGAGATGTATTTTTTTCATCAATCAATCTTACACAGGCGCTCGTGTCATTCACGACGAATACATGATACCACAATACTGTATGATATATATTTTTTATGCTTAAAGCTCTTTCGCAAAACGATCAACGTATTTTTATTTATACACACATTATGATACATGCAACATATGTATATTTTCATCGACCTATATTTAGTACATTATTTTTATTTATACTTTTATTTGCTAACAATCAGTTCCTATGTAACTATGTAACTACGCAGCGGCGATGACGTTTTTACTAGTGAAGTACGCGGGACCGTAGAGAAAACAAATCAGACCAGAAGTTAGTACGAGAGAGAGATAGAGGATATATAGGACGAAAGAGAGAGAAAAAACAAGCTCGAGGTTAAAAATGAACGACACGCAAACGATTCAAACGCTATTTCGAAGGAGAGAAAGCGAAAAAGACAGGAGAGACGCAAGATCAATCGTTTGTGGATTTACGTGAGGTCATCTGTATAAAAGAAAGAGAGGCGTCCTTTTTTCTCCGTGGCTTCACGATTTTTACGTGACGCGACTGTCTTATAAGAAGCCTTCGAAAAGAAGATCGATTTCTGACTTAATATGCGTGCTTTCGTTTTGCTTCATCCTCGGGGCAGAGGATTGCTCGTGGAATTTGGAAGAAGGAATAAAATCAATTTCATGCGTAATTATTCCAAATTTTTACGACTCGTCGTAACAATAAAAGTTCGTTTTAATATTTACATATTACGAGTTTTGTTAGAAAAATTGTTGATCGAAAAATTGAGTGTCGAAAAATAAATTGCAAAATTTGTACTGCACAACTTTAACGCGAAGCAAAATAGGTTGATGAGTGTAACAAAAATTTAATAAATAGAACAAAGTCGGTTTTAGAATGATCGAAGCGTGCATAATATTCATGTTTCGTATCGCCAAGTATGAATGATTGATTTTGCACGACATTGCTGCATTTAAATGTATTCCTCCGTGTTTGCCGTATTTTAGTTATATAGGTCGAGATAATCATGCTTAGGGTGAAAACGATATGATTTTTCATTTTATATCTCATAAATAGGAATAATTTAGTATTCAAAGGTTTATTTAGTTTTAAAAAAGTAGAATTTCGGAGTCGAATTACTGAGTTTTAATTTTTTTTTTTTTGGGAAAGTACAGCGGAATAAAACGGATCGTTTGGAAAATGGAAGAATCCAGAAAATTTTTCATTATAACGAGTATACATTTAATCAGTGGAACGTCAACAATTGGTCCACCTTAAATCCATACGTATCAGGTTTTTTTTTAAGTCATGTCCGTATAACATGTATTTCGTTGCATCGTTTATCGAATATTTGCTTCATGATAATTCAAGCACACTTTTTTGTTTGTTAATGCTAAGCACTCTTGTTTATATACTTTTTTACCAATCGAATTTCTCAATGCGGTTACAATTGATAGAAAATGTTTTTTTTTTTGCTCTTTCGAACAGCTAATTTATAGTAAATAACTTTTGACATAAAATCTTTCTTAAACTTGTCAAAAACCCCGACAAACAAAAACACAACGCATAACAAATGGTCCAATGTACGAGTATATTATGCGCACGCTCGTCTCTCTCGAAAAAAAGCGGCAAAATAAGACAAAAAATTATTTGACTTTGTCTCTTGCGCGTATATGTAATAGCTACGACGACGTATTTTTTCTCCCTTGCTTTTTTTTACGTGCGTTGTTTTCCTCGAGCCTTGACTGCATGATGCAGGTGACATGCACATTTTTTTCTGGAGCAGAGCAGCAGTAGCATGTGTGTGCGTTTATGTACATTCAAAGTTACGCACTGGGACCACCCTTTGCTCTCTTCCTCCTTACGCGCGGGTATATTTATATACAATTATATATGATACAAACAACGTCGAGGAGGATCTGTAATTTTTCAGCTCGCGTATGATTGCTGATGCAGTTGCCAATTTATCTAGTCACTTAAAACCTGATATAGTTTTCAAGTCATACACATGTTACTTTTTGTATGCTCATGTGGTTAACGATACTCATATCGTTAAAAATAAGCTGCTGATAATAATTCAGAAATCGTATTATCGTCATCGTAGCTATCGAGTAAAAACAACGCTCAAATACACTCGCAGTAATTGGTTAATTGTTTAAGTTTTTCATCTCGACGTTCGCATTCAAAGAGCTTGTGCTTTCCTTCTTTTTTATTCATTCAAAAAGGAACTTTAATACTGACACAATAATGGATTATAACTTTTTATCTATTCTCAAAACGTACTAATTTTTTCTTTTTATTTATTCAAACTTCATCAGTCAAATTTGTACCTTTCAGTAATTAGGCATCGAATACAATAAGTTTTCGGAAATTGTCAAATTTCAACGCAAGCACGCACACTTACACCGTTCGTATACACATATTATCTTGATGCTACTTATATTTTATATCCCTTAAGTTCAACAATTATGTTCATATGTACACTTTTTCTTTTCACGTTAACGATCAAACTACTCCATATAATATATATTTATTTATACTTTTTAGGCTCCTGAACTCGATCATATCTAATAATATTTTTTTTATTATATTTACAGATCTAAGGCTGAAACAGTCGCTTAGTATTGCTATGTTATTTTTCGCTTCGATGAGCCTACATCATGTGTGGTACATTTATAATGGGGGAGATACATTCGAGAACACAATTCGCGTAAAAACATTTATATATTCACACGTATTTCGAACAGTGGAGGCGCCTATTTTATTACACGATATCGCGATACAAGTGGTATATACATTGTGTATTTATAATATCATAATAATTTCACGCAAGCGAAACACAATTTTCTCCTCAACCGTAGTCACGTGTGTATGCAAACGCGTCGATCCTTTCGGTACCTTTTTCTGTATTCATTTTTTTTTCGAGGAAGCCCAATAACTCTATATAAATAAATATATTTTGTATTATTTATATATTTATATATCATATTCTTTTTTGTTTTCGTGTTTTTATAATTACAACAGTTAATTTACGCGTAGCATATATATTTATTATAATACATATAGAAAAAGTTCGTACACACAATCTCAACCTCAGCTGTGCTACATACGGCACGCGTATGTATCGATTCGAGAAACGTTTCAAACGCAGAGAACGGAAAATAAAAAAAGGAATCTCAATTGAACACGCGAGGCGCGTGCTCTTTCCGTCGCTTTTTTAGGCGATGCAACGCGCGATTGTGCGAAAAAAGTTTGCGGCGGTCACTGCTCGACGACGGAGGAAAAAAGTCTGTCTCAGCTGCTGCTGCTGCTGCTGCTTCGTTAATCGCACCGCGACGAGGCCACGAGCAGCGGTCACGACGACGCGGAGGTGGAGGTGCAGAGCAGCAGAGCCACCGCGCAGCCGAGCATCGACGAGTACCACCAGGAAGTATCGACGACGGGCGACGCTGATCCGCTGCTCGTGCGAGGCAGCTTGATCTCGACCTCGGCCATCTTGAAGATCGAGAGCAGAGGATGGCTGTGCACCTCCTGATGGCGATTGTTGATCTTCTCGCTCAATTCTTGAAGCATAGTGGCGCACTCCTCCTGCAAAGAGAAAAGGTAGAAGAACATTTATCATTTTGTCGCTCGTGCTGTCTAACAAGAGAAATTAATGGTGCGCGAGGGTCGAATATAGAGCCTTGACCTTCACGCACGTTTGCATTCGTGTACTGGTAACGGAAATTAAAGTTTCAACGGGGCAAGTCTGCCCCCATTCATTTTATTTCGAGATTTTTCTGATGTGTGGAGGGGCTGAAGATTGTATCCAGGAAGCTATGTCCAAAGTTGTAACTAGGACTGAATAATAGATGTCGGGAAATGACGAATTAATAGTAAAAAAAAGATAGAGTCTCAATTCATTAGTTGAAACGGAGATTGCCCCCTTAAAGGACGAAAGAAGTGCTTTTTTCTCGATGCTTTTTACTTTTTTATAATTTTATTTTTGCATTTTCAAATTTATTCTAGGTGAATTTTGCGTTTGTGAACAAATTGACCGTGTGCTGCTGCTACTTCGTTACGATTCATTACGGTGGAAAATTATGAATCAAAGACGCAGGACGGGCTTTGATGAGCTTTTAGAGTGCGCACGCGGGGGAAACTATTAGTTCCGTTAAAGGCCTTTTGCGGCTTTAAGTAATTATTGCCAAATGGCTCGTTCGGATGCTTGTGTGTGTGTGTGTGTGTGCGTGTCACGCATTCGAAAAGGACTTAAAAAATGCACTACGTAAAGCATATTATGTAACGACCAACATGCGAATTTTGGGAGCAGAAGAAAATGAGCGCGGGTCGAGTTGCAGAAAAAAAAAGGAAGAGTAGTTTGAGAGGAGGGGAAGGTTCTTTAATTTCAGCGGAAAGCAGTACGTTACATTGCGTTGCCGCGTCGGTGCGGTGCAAGAATCCGGGAGTGATAAACAACTCGCGCTTTATTATTCGACTCTCTCCCCGCGAGCGATCGCACGCGCGAGGGCTGCAGTACAGCAGATTAATAACGATCAGGCCGAGAAATAAAAAAACTGATCTTGAGCTTGAGCTTGTTCGATGAGTTTTAATGTAGTTGAATCATTTTTCCTGACTAGTAAACTTTTTGACCCACAGAATTTCGATTCTTTCGGGACTTTTCATTAATAAAAAAAAAGGATGCTTTTATCCTTTTCATCTCATGGACGGATCGTTCGATAAAGAAACTTACTCAAAGTATATTTGTATAGTAAAAATAATAACATAACATAACATAACATAATTGTTTGAAAAAATGTAAGCTAATTTTTTAATCTCTTTAAATACGATGGTACCACTTTGAGCCTCTGCCGCTAGATGGCGAATACCTACATAAGTGGTAAAGTAAAATTATTATATAAGTCAAAGCACGATTATAAGACATCGTGTAAATATTTTTCGTGTGTCGTTAAACCATGATGTGCATCGTAGAAGAGAATCAAGCATCATAGGATCAAGCAATGCAAACGAGCAGTTATTTAACGTCCCTTTTTGACAGACTATGTACAGGCTTTTCCACGTGCTTTTAATTGTATTCCTTACTTTTTTTCTAGTTGCCAAGTTTTTTCAGTATCTCGATAGACACACACGCACACACTCGAACGCGACGATAATCCAGGGGGCTAATGAGAGAGAGAAAGAGAGAGGAGCTCGCGCGCGAAAGGCAAAAAATCAAGTCTTTGCAAAAGACTTAGGATGTTAAGAGAGGAAGCGAGAGTTGTAGAAGGGAAATTGGCTTTGCACGGATTGCCTCCAAAAGAGAGCGAGATAGATCGAGAGTGAGAGAAAGAGAGAGAAAAGAAGGATTGATAGGATCTCGCTGGCAGAGTCCTGCACATCATCGAACTTGTACACGTATACAGGTTGCAGCAGTAGCAGCGAGTGTATACAGATATATACATCGGATGTGTACGCTGCCGCTGTTCTCTTGTTTTTGCCGTTGCCTCCTCTTCTTTTTTTTTTTTTTATCTCCGAAGCGCGTCGTACTTCGGGAGGATTTTGTATATCGAGTAGAGATTGAACATTTATGTCGACATCCCGTAGTCGTTTTCGATGATCGTCAAAATCTGCTTTGCTAGGTGACATTTTTTTAAAAAAATAATCTCCATCCTACGATAAGCAGGTCGTTTATGGAACCTCTCTTACTCTTTCGAGTGGGTAAATAAAATTAATCAAAGCCTTCCCCCTTACAGATGGTAAACATCGCGTCTTTTGTGCACGGAAAAATCCCTTCAAATATGATGTACGAGTCGTGCTGGTCGTCGTAATTCACGAATCGCATGTCGTAACGCAAACGACTCTCTCTCTCTACCGCCGCCCACACATTCATCCTCGCATAACCCACACGGCTTTACAATGAAGTTTGCTTTAATTCGAGTACACTATTTTTTTTCTTTTTTTTTTCATTGATGATTTTTCTATTGACTCTCTCTCCTGCACCGTCGACGTGCTGCAGTACAACACGCTGTCCCCGATATAAAAAACGGCGTGTTCCCGCGGCGACGCGATCAATCACCTTTACCGTCCCTTGTTTTCGTTCACTCATTGTTTCGTCGCGTCGCGTACTAGAAAGGGGGTGGGGGTGAGCTTCGATAACCGCTGCTGCATGCCGCACCACCACCACCGCCGGATTTCTGCGCAGGGGAATATTTAAGCGCGCAAACACACGATTTCATTCATATAATAATGGTCGTTCTTTCAGTGGCGCCCTGTGTCTGTGTTATACAAGTTGTATTACTACTACACATTATCGCTCGCGCCTGGCACACTCGTTGCCAGCTGCAGTCGAATGTGAGCAAATATAACGTTCATTTAAGTACCCACACACACACACACACACACACATTACACAACCACACTTGGGAGGTTACCGCGCCTTATGGACTTTTGTGTATTTTTCAACGTCTGGTGCGCGCACGCTCGGGCCCGAGCTATAATCAGCTCTACTACTGTAGGCATCGATCAGCGCAGCGCTGCTCGCCACGTAACACATCTAGTCGTCGGCGATGTAATGTATGTAAAATGCAATATGTTTGTCGATACGTATGCACGCGTAACTCTTGAGAAAGTGAGATTATGGTAGCGGCGTGCGAAATTCAAATGTTATACGCAATTTTGTTTGCGCGACATAACGCGCTTGGTTACGAATTAATTTGCATTTCTAACGATCGAAAAATAGCCAATTTAAATGTTCGAAAATGACATTCGAAATTTCTACAAAGAATTTCGATTATACTTTAAGCATTTACCGCTAGATGGCGAGTACTTTGAAATCTGTGTATCTGCAAGTGGCAAAGTCAAATTAACTGCACAAGTAAAGTACAATACTGTACAAGTATTTATCAAAATACGATTTTTTATCAAATTACATGTAGACATCATCTCTAATAAGCAAAAAAATAGCTATTTTAAACGTTTGTAAATGGATCAATATTGATTGGCTTGTTTTTGAGGATGTTGAGAGCATTTGAAATGACTTGAAAATGACAATTTAATTTCTACAAAGAATTTCGATCACCTTAAACCTTCCCCGCTAGATGGCGAGTATTTTTAAATCTGTGTATCTGCAAGTGGCAAAGTCAAAATAACTGTATGAGTCAAAGCGATCATTTGTTATCGATCATTGTTGCCGAGAGTAGTGAAAAAAATATCATAGTAGTAGCAAATAATCAAGGCGCTCGACTGACTAAATTAAAAGGCTGAGCTTGCTGTTATATATATCTGGCAGACAGTACGAACACACTTCGAGTATTTAAACGACATTTCTTTCTCGGTGTGCAGTGCGGGGGTAAGCGTACTCGAAGGGTCAGTTCCTCTCTCTCTCTCTCTCTCTCTCTCTCAGGCGCAGTATTTGCATAGTACTCAAATGGACCGATAACCTTTGGTCCCCGACAAAATGTTTGTGTATACGATATAACACTCAAAGTGCCGTACTTGGGGGCTGTGTGTGGGTATGAGAGAGTGAGTTTTTGACTTTCACCCCCCGGTGTGCAGTACAGCAGCAGCAGCAGCACTTTGTTTGTTTCGGTTTCTCTCTCTATATACGTGTGTGTGTAAGTGCGGCTTGGAAATTCAAATGTTTTTAGTTTATATACCAGTCTCCACGCGAGACTTGGACTTTACAAAGTTTTCAGCGTAAACAAGCGATGATGCACTTACCACCCAACACACACATACGTATACGTATGCTGTTAGAATGGATTCATTCGAGAATGGCTCTATGCCATTCTTGTGCACAAACACCCACGTTCATTGTTATAATCATTATATATTCGTCATAATCGTTATAATCATTGTATATACTTTGTACGCGTGTGTACGTTTGTGTACGCTACCAATTGGAATTGATTATTAATGTCAATCGATTTTATTTACATTTCATTCAATTGCGCAGCACACGCGCCTATACACACACACGCAAGCAAGCAAAGAATCGCCGCTGCTGATGCTTCTACTGCTGCCTGTATGTATAATCGAAAAATAATATACAAGCACTCGAAAACGCGATGAAAGGCATATTCGCCAGAGCGACAGAGATAATAACAAGCAATCTCACCCCATGTCGGAGCTCTGCGCATTCAAAATCGATACACGAACCGATAATTATTATTTTCCAACGAATCTGCTGCTCTCACCGAGTGAGAGCTCGCGCACCGGCTCGAGATTAAAGTTTTCAATGAATGTCATTTCGTAAATTGTACTTGTTTTCTGTGTGTGTGCGCGCACAAGGAAAGATGTGGAAGGACAAGCACGTGGATGAAAATATCAACTCTCGCGATATTTATTAATGTGTATAATATTCTATAGCGCGCTGAGCAATTGCCGATAGAGTTGTTGAAAAATATAAACTCTTCGGGTTGGATTATCGGTTATTGGTAAACAATAAAAGAAATTTAATTTGATGCCCGCGCGAGTATTTTGTAATTTGCAATTTTGTCGAGAGGATGCGAAAGGGACGCAAAAAGTTTTGTAAAAATGTAGAAATTTAAGTAGTATTGGTCGACGGATTCGATCGTGTTTACACTCTGTTAAAATTTAAATCAACTTTCGAGAAAAAAAACGTATCGTCGCGCTTTCGCGAAAATTTTCCCCCAGAAAATTGATTACGGCGAAGCTCCCCAAGAGCCAAGAAAATCCATCGAATTGAAAATCCAAAAGAACATTATAACAGAAAGAGAGCCTGAAATCGAGGTAAACACAGTCGCACGCGCTGCAACTCGCGCGTCGAAAAACTTTTCTCGTCTGTGTAGATAGTACAGTATATATTCGCTGCATCGTTGTGAAACGCGAAAAAGGAAAGAAGGAAACAAATAACCGAGAGAGAGAGAGAGAGAGAGAGAGAAAACCGAGGCACATGCCAAGCTCGACGGAAAGTTTATTAAGGACGAGCTTAATTAACTTAACCACGTCGCCACGATTATCCACGTGAGAGCTGCAAAATCTACCTGACAATCCCTCTCTCTCTCGAAATGCAAAGTGTCCGAGAGCATTAACTTTGCTCGCTCGCTATATAGCTTTCTCCGAGCGGCCTTTGCTTCAAAATAAAACACACACACACACAGTTGAAATACGATTTATATAGTTGACGAGCGAAAAAGAAATGTTTTTTCTCTATATACCCGTGAGATATAAAAAAAAGAAGAGTTGAGGCTTGGGAGTCGAACACGACAAGACCCGAAACGGAAAATCCTCGCATGGATAGAGTAAGGGACAATCGCATCTGCATGATCTCTCGAAAAAATTTGGGAGTTAAATTCCACACACACAAATCGTATACTCCTAAGAGGGAAGAGTAGCAGTATAGTAGTAGTAGTTGTTGTACCAGATCGTAACAGTTGTTGAGCTATAATACTCGTACTAAGCTCGTTAAAGGATCGCCAAGGAGAAACTGTGGGATATTATCTATCCCGCGAGTATTTGCGTGTGTCCAGAGAGGCCATCTTACGTATATACACGTCTCTTATTAGAATCTTAAATTATACTCTTCATTTCGAGGACGACGAAGAAACGCACTGACATCAGCTGCTGCTGCTCGAGCTTAATTTTTGTTATCGGCGCTCAAACGAAAACAGACACTTGAGAAAAACAATCTTTTTTCAGCGCGATGAAAAAGTTTTTTCCGAGCGCAACTATACCGGCGAGCTGGTCTTCAGCCTCCGTACGTATACTAGTCGATAGAATTTCTTTCTCTGGACGCAGTTGTTTTTCCTGCTGCTGCTGCGCATCAACGGGCAACTTTTCAAATTGCAACTCTTTCTCGCTCTTTCATGAGAGACCAGCGGCAGCAGCCATGTGTACGAGAGAGAGAGAGAGAGACGGACAGAAAGAAGAGAGCGAAATTTTCGCGAGCCATCGCACGGATTTCACATTTTTCACTGCCCCTTTTTATATATATCTGCAGTATGTTATCACTGTGAAGCGCATTTTTCAATTATCCCCCTCAGTCTTTTCTACTTTTGCCTCCTCTCTCTCTCTCTCTCTCTCTCTCTCTCTCTCTCTCGTAAGCGCACGTATGAGAGAGAGAGAGAGAGAAAGAGAAATCGAAATGAACGTTAAAAATTCTATGCATCTATTTCATATCCAATTTCCTCGGCCTCTTTCCGCCCATCCAATAAAAACCATTTCCCAACTATGAAAATCCAAAATATCATTTTTCATCCATCGCGCGTCATTCGAAGCTGCTGCTGCGGTCGGAGTAAGCTAGGATCCAGAGAAAAAATTCAGTGCGCGCTTGTGCGCGCGGCGCGACAGATAAACTAGAAGCAAGTGTTTGGATCTTCTCTCTCTCTCTCTACGGTAAACGGGCACGTGAAATGAGTAAGCGAGTGCGGGAGAGCACGAAGGGGGGCTGAGGGAAGGAACTAAGAAGGAGCTTGGGAAAGTCGTTAGTGGTACCGTGAATTCGCTCAATCGCGTACGCTCACTCTGTCTCTCGAACCTCCCGCCGTTGCCGCCGCACGGAGAACGTACTGCTGCATTACTGCACTACTACTAGTACTACCCACCCACATGCTCTCCTTACCGTTCTTAACGTGGGAGCAGATGAAACTTCGTGACTTTAAGTTTCTCAGCTCTACGCGGCGGCAACGGTAATTGCTCAGCCAAGGAGAGATACCGATCTTAAGGGTCTCTCTCTCTCTCTAGCTATGCTTTATGTGAAACAGCATTGTAACGACGTGTGTATGTGTGTGCTGCAGTACTCGGGGTAGATGCAGCGCGTAGTCTATAATGGCATTTTCGCTTTCGAATGTTTTATTTTTTATTTTTTTATATAATTTGTCGTTCACCCGTGGAATTCGCACGTCTCGTTTGACAATCGCATATTTTTGCGTTTATTGCGAATTTAAATTTTTGGAAAAACAGGAAATAATAAAAAGCAGCGCGCGCGTGGTTAACTGACGAGACGATAAGAGGATACGCGATTGTTTGTTTTCTTTCTTTCATTTATATTTTTGAGTACGGTACTTGAAAATTTTTCATTGTACGTACGTCGTCGTATCGCATTGCGCGAATCGCGCGACCGACTATTTTCGAATCATTGTTCGGAAAAGCAGGGTACTTTTTATATCCCAACAAAGAAACGTCGAAAAAAAAAAGAAGATAATTTATCTCAATAGAAAAGCAATACAATGCACAAATGCAGATCAGCGATGCGAGCTTCTATGAATTTTTATCGCGATTCAAAATAAAAAAAAAAACTTATACAGCTCGGGTGTAACATAATTTGCTCGCGAGACTCGTCGATGCACACACGCACACACACACACACACACACACACACACACACACACTTCTGCCAATACCTATCTAGCTAGCTCCTGAAGCATTCATAGTTGCATTAATCTCGAAGGAGAAAAAAAAGAGAGTAAGCTCGGTCTTGTGTGTGTGTGTGTGTGTGTGTGTGTACTTACACTTACACGGGTGTGTAAGAGTTGCCAAGCCACCGAGGGCTATTCTCTCTATAAATCCAACTCCCTCCCTTCCTCCTGCCATAGCCTCTTCGTCGCCTTATATATGTATTCTATATACACACAGACACGCGTAGCTGCCGCACGCTCGAGAAGATGGCAAAGCGTCAAACGTTTCTCGCCACGCCGCGCGCGCGCGATATGCGAGAAAGGGCAGAGGCAGGTGCTCCACATACACATACACTTGCCTGCAAAGAGGTGGGAAGAGGTAGCTTGCTATACTATGCTGCAAAACCCAACTCTTTCTCTCTAGCTTTGGCTAGCTAGCTGGTTGGATGGTGCCGCTCTGGCTTCGTGCCAGCTAAGGTGCCGCTCGTATTATAAGCTATATATCAGCTTATAAAGCTCACCGCGCCAATATCGATCCCTCTTATATTTACTAACGAAATTTTCCCCAATTCCACGTGTACAGTTCAAACGTTTTTCGGTGCAGTTGGTAATTATAACGCACAGTAAAGTCACATTACAATCAATAATGAATAACAACAATCTCTTGCAAGTAGTAGTAGTAGTAGTAGTAGTAGTAGTGGTACGTAGGCGAACAATCTCGAGCCACAATCGAATTCCCTCGAGTAGCGCTGAGCTTTCCCTCTTTACGACGTTACGTATGTGTGTGCGAGCGTGTACGTCTCGTGTATATAACGACCGAACGCGGATTAACGTCTCCGCGCGTATATAGTATAGCAGTATAGTATATATACGCCTCTGCACTATGCATTATACACGCGTAATCTCGAAGCGTTACATGGCCTCGCAAGTGCGCGCGCGTATCATTTGGGAAAAGCAGCAGCAGCAGCAGCAGCAGAGCTTGCAGCTCTGAGCTAGAAATTCCGACGCGCGGACGACGCGTGTGTACGTCGTGTGCCGCTGCTGCTGCCCCTCGATCGGCTCTTCGAGATATTGCCCACCCAGTAAAAGCAGTTGTATATCGTGTGTGGAGGAGTCGATTTTTGCTGCTGCTGCTGCTGCTGCTGTGTAGTATACACTGACCTGCGCGAGAAAATCCAGCTCTGGTAGTACGTACACCTGAGCATTTTTCGGTTATCCTCGAATGCTGCTCTATAGATATATATCTACTACTACTACAGCCTTTGATTTATTTTCTCCCGCGCGCACGAGTACAGAGTGTAGGTAACCTTTGACTTTGCGTCTACTAGCAAGAGCTTTATCTCTCTCCCTTTTTTCTCGTCTACCTTATTTTTTCTCTCTCTCTCTCTCTCTCTCTTATCTCGTGCGCACGAAAGAGATGGATGTTCATTATTTTACAAGCTGACCATCAAATTTCACTATGCACATCTCGCCCCTTCGGTATATGATTATTTAATTTATAAATTGATCGATACGCCGAAGATGCTCGTATATATACCTCGTAAATATCTGTGTGTGTATGTAAACTTTCGACGCGCAGTCACGAAAAGTTTTGCATATAAGTGAAGGTCCCTCGAGGTACCCAGTCCAGCAGCAGTAGCCCACACACGTGCGCGCAATACCCGAACGCGCCACGGCTTCGACGAGGCCAGAAATGTACATTTGAGAATTTTCTTATATACTTGCGCAAGTTTCCAGACGTTGAAGAGGTTTTTTGCGAATGTTTTTTTTTTTGTTCCTAATGATATATCCGCTCTCGCGAGGATTTAGACAGTTTCTTTTTTGCTCCGACATCTTCGGGGATCGAGAGTTCTGGACCGAAGGATACAAACTTGTATATATTTTGCATGCAATTATATGTCGGGTGATTGCGACGCATGGAGAGTCAATTATAAACTTTTGCGTCAACTTGAAAAATAAAACTATGTCTCATTTTACAATTGCCATTCCGATAATTGGTTTTATAACTCGGCCAAACAACGAAAAAAGGAGCTTTGTAAAATTATCTATCTTCTGTCGTCGTCATCGTCGTCGTCGCCGCCATGTAAGAAAAATATCGATGCCACCGCATTGAAAGTCTTCAGTCTTTCAACGGGTTGTAGACTGGTAGTGGTGAGCCGCCATAGCGATACATCGTCGAAAACGTGATAACCCCTCGGGCCTGGCAGAGCTCGGAAATCGACGTCGCACCCACCACTACGCAGACACTCGTTTATCTCTTTCTGTGCTCTTGCTGCTCTCGTGACTCCACACACACATACTCGGGCACGCTTGCGGAGGATTACTCGCGAACTACCCAGCCGACATAGTCCGACGTATACTGCAGCTGTTATTCTCGTTTCTCGATTGCCTCGCCGCGATACGTATATACTTCATATATAGACGTTTTCTAATCGCAGAGCTCGTTCTTTTGATAAAATAATGCGCGCGGATAAAGTTCGGGTATTGCTAATGGCAGTAGGAAACAATTTTTTTCTTCTCGTTCACGCCGCAACAATAAATGTTGAGAAAAGGAAGTCCGCGCGGCACTAACTCGAGGAGAGTCTTAACGTGCGAAGGGCTGCAGTGTGCATGCGTAATTGCGTTATCAAAAAGTCATTAGCCCGAGGTTTGGTGCTAGAGAGTAACGCCGAGTCCATGGGCTATGCATACACACACACACACACACACACACACACACACACACACACTCGAGTCCAACTTTATGCGACGTCAACGACCTCGCGCGTTACGTACGCGGCACTCTGATACACGCAGAGTCTAGTGTATTCAATTGACGCGACTTAATCTCTGCGACGATATATGTATAAGCGATGAAAAGCACGACACGACAAAAAAAAGAAGAAGAAGAGTTAATCGATTGATCACGTTTTCAAGCGCGTAATTCGATCGGTCGCGCTTCCTCTCGTGCTGCCGGCGCAAAACTTTGAAATTACTTTTGAAGAGCGACGACGACGGCGGGAGGGCCCGAAAACTTTCTTATGTGGAATAGAAAATTAGCCAAAGCTCTGCTCGTCGACAAAATAGCATAAAAAACTTCGTGTACAACGAGTACCGGCTAATGCGTACAGTAGCCTAGCTTCGCTCGAGCATTTGTAAATTGACAATCCTCTTATAGATCAACGACAAAACTTGAAAATTTTATAGCGAGTCTTGTATACGTAATGAGCGGAGAGTCTATGAGAGAGAGAGAGTGAGTGCATTGCTAAATAAAAGCCGAAAACTTTGCTTTAAACGTGTATAGCTTGAGCATCGATATCCGATGGTAAAATTGTTGATATTTTAGGCGAATTAGACGCAGCTTTCAGGAGACTCGAAGAAAACAAAAAAATTAGCTCATCGGTTTCGATTTCATTTCATTTGTCTTGCCTGCTGCAAGCCCAAGTGCGAGCGTCTCTTTGTGCTTTCTTCCTCTTCCCTTTTTCTTTTTTGTTTTAAGTGGGTTAGGGCTGCGTGTAGAGAGAGAGAGAGAGAGAGAGAGAGAGAGATAAAGAAAAAGAAGCAAAAAAAAAGCATCCAGTAGTACCTCTGCTGCTACTGCTGCTGCTACGTAGCGTGTACCAATTACAGCAAGTCCATGAGTTGGAAAAACCTCGAGATTTTCGCTTTTATCATTCGCCGTATTATACACGTGTACAATGCGAGTGTGTAGACACGAGCGAATGAAAAATACACACAACAGAGACAGAGAGAACAGTGGCCTCGTGTATAGAGACATACGCCCACGCACACGACGACGACGACGACGAAAAAAAGTGGATAATAAAAACAACGTCAAAAAAAAAGTAAAAAAAAAAAAGCGGGGGGGAAAAAATTTATAAATGCAGACGCGTGTGAGCTATATACAGATGGGCGCGCGTACACACATACGCAACATATATTGAAATATTTTTCCAGATCCGGGGACGTATACGTACATCCATACGTATATATAATGCCTCTCGTCGAGCGCGCGCAATGCGATTTTATCGCGATATTACGAGCGATGAAAAATTCCGTCTCTCTCTCTCTCTCTCTGTTTTGTGTGTAGTGGCACACGCACACACACTTTTTTGTCCAGTTTTACACACACACACACACACACACACACACACACACACACACACACACACACACACACGTATATATGCAGTGGTCGTGCATGCGTGTACCCACCTACATAGCGCCCGGTGACTTTCTTTCTCCATCTCTCTTTTTTTACGATCAACATCGCGCGCGCTCGTGCCGACTCTCTCTCTCTCTATATATATATACGATGCTCGTTGCGTGGATGTATGTTGAATGAATAGAGATAGCACAGAGCGATAAAAGCGATATCACTATTTTTTTTTTGCTCTTTGCTTTCTTTTTTTAAATATGTATATCCATGGTTCTCGTGTGTATAGATAAAACGATGAAATCTCTTTTGTTTCCTGCACTCCCTGGGATATAACAAGAGAGAGAGAGAACGAGAGAGATGTATACGGGACTAATTTTGCGCGTCCTGCAGCACAATTCGAGGACGCGCTTATATTTCGCGGGCAATTAATCGATATATTTGTGTATGTGTACTCGGCAGGCTTTGGTTTATTTATCTGAGGGACGGGCGAAACACAAAAAAAAATCACTCCGCCCATCTCGGACTCAATTAATGATAATGAAAATGCAATTACTCACCTTGACGCGCATCAGATGCCGCAAATTTTCCTCCTCCGACACGTTGGCCTGCTGCAGCGCGTTGTCGTTGGTCAGTCGAGCCGCGGCTATGACGTTCTCCTTCGTTATATTGTACAGGAAGAGAGTACAGATAGTCTGGAGACGAAAAGAAAAAAATCATTTTATTTCGGTTTAAGGCTAGTTTCTTTCCAAAGAATAAGTTTTTGAATTGTCCTATCAAATGAAAGATTCCAATAAAATAGACCAAATACAATAAAAAACTATGTAGCGTGCTTCGATTTATATAAAATTATTGTGACTTTGCCACTTGCAGATTTACAAAATTTAAGGTACTCGCCATCTAGCCGGGGAAATTGATACTATCATAATTAAAGTGGTAAATTTATCGAAGCGATCACATTGTCATTTAAAGGTAATTTAATATTCACATCATAATTGTATCAGAAAATGGTAATGTATTTTTTGGACATTTGATGAAAGTCGAGCATTTTAACCATGTCATCGATTTTAATATTATGGTTTTTTTGAGTACATAGCGTACCTGATTATTGACCTCCTCTCGCATGAAATTGTCGAGCGAGACGACGGCATCTACCACCGTCAAATTATTCAAAGGTTTGAGCAAGTTTTCATCGGTCTCGCTGTACCCGAGGAACATGAAGACTCCGTGCGGTATATTGTAGGTATCTGCGAACGAGATATGGTAGGAAATAATTATTATTATTACAGTTTATATCCTTTACGCTTTTCAGTAGAATTAATTCGTATAATAATCTCGATTCTCGTTTGTTAATCGTAAGTCACATCTTAAACATGTAAATTATTCGAATCACTCAATAACGAATACACCTCTTATAAACATTTAAAAATGAAAATAGCTTCTTGTCTCGTTGTTATTCTCAAGTTGCAGCTGGGTGCGGTACTCACCGGGAGACGGCCGCATGCATATGAAGCGACCGCTGTAGCAGAGGCAGCGGCCCCGGTAAGCCTGATAGGCCGGCGCCGCGTGATTGTAAAAGGCGAAGTCGGTCTTGCAGGGCGACGATTTCACGCAGATGACGTTGCAGGTCAGCCGCTCGCCCTCGCCGCACTGGCACAGCTCCGAGCACTCGTCCGGCTCGCTGTCTTTGTAAAACTGGACAGATGCAAGGAACACGCACGATTCGTCGGTTTATCAAGTACAGATGGAAATGCAATTGGACAATTAAAATTCAAAATGAAACTAAAAGGAGCAAAGGATGCATTGCCGCGTGAAAGTATATCTTTCATCGATTCGAGTAAAAAAAAAAGAACGAACAATTAGTTGGTAAATTTTTGCTCTTGAAATGGAGATGGGTTAAATGGCGTGAATAGTTGTAAGCATACTGATTGGTTTTATGAAGTGGCACAGTGGAATGCTATAGTTTTAGTCTGTTCGTTGCATGCTACACATTCTGTTTCAGCTTTTTGATATGGGACGCGTAAATGTATCACGAAACCGAACAGTATCAGAATTGAAAGTATGCGCAATAATTTAAAAAATTGATATCGTTCCTTTACTTTAAACGTTCTATGAATTTTTATTTTCTACTCGCGAAACGAACTCGTACATATGATCAAGTTATATAGTTTCGGTTTCGATATATAAATTTGCGAGAAACGGAATAACTCGCGTCCACGCGTTACGACGCTATTTATACATTACAAAGTCGGATAAATATTCTTGCCGAGGTCTAGCGCAACTACGACGACGACGACGACGAAGACGAAAAATTACACGTAACGCGCCTGCCATAAGAATCAACGCGTAGGGCAGGGTCGGCGGCAGGCACCACCACCAACGCTGCGCGTCATAAACATTTCAAAGTCCGCCCGTGTGTCGCATATGGGCGAGCTTGTGTGTCAAAAATTGAAGAAAAAAAAAAAAAAAAGAAGCGAGCAAAGAATGAAAAAAAAAGTCGCAGCGGCATAACGCCCGCCTCTTGCATCCTGTCAGACGACGACGTTGCGCGCAAGCTCCCTTCGTTCCATTTTTTTCACTCTCTCTATACAGCTCTTCTCTTTTGCGTTACACGTATGTATAAGAATTTCACGAGCCGGTGGTGGTAGTCGTCTAGGCCATGGTCTGGCCCTACATATATGTATGGTAGGTACACGCGCTGTCTCATACAAGTGTTGCTTTACATACAAGCGCACGAGGAAAAGGAGAAGAAAGGTTGAAGTCTCAGGGTAACGTATATATAGCAACAGCCGGGACACGACGACGACGACGACGATCGTCGTCGCTGGTGGTGGTGAAGGCGGCCTCGCGGCGCGTTGCGAAAAGGCTCTTTTATACATATATACGAACGCGTGTGTGTATAGGTATATAATACTAACAGGCAGCGTGCAGAGAGGTAGAGGTAGACTAGTAGAGAGAGAGAGGTAATGTACTCACCCTTTTGCCTTTACCCTCGCGTATGTACTGCTGGTGCGACTGGCTTGGCCTTTGATAAACGCAAAAACCTGCGATAGAGAAAGAGAGAGAATAAAGACTATGTGAGAGAGCAACGTATACGTATATAGATATATAGTTAGTAGTATGTATGCTATGTCTCTCTATGTATGTATAAACGCGCGAGGGTGAGAAAAGTTTACACTGTTTCGCGCCATGGAGTCGTATTTTTTCGCCTGCCTGCTCTTTTTTCTTCATCTTTTCCTTCTTACTCATTTTTTTTCCTCTCCTTTTTTTTTTTTAAATTTCGCCTCTCACTCGTCTATTTCAAAGATGCGTGTATGTGTGTGAGTGTACGTTGTGCTACGTACGCGCGCACAACATTTGCTTAGCTCAAGCTCTACAGAGAGAGAGAGAGAGTCAGCTAAAGAGAGAGGGTTGAGCTATATTCCACCAAAGTGGCTTTTCCGATTTGCCAAAGCATGCTCAGTCTTTTTGACTCTCTCTCTCTCTCTCACACGCCCACCCCAAGCAGACTTTAACACACTCACACACGCGCACACTTATTCTCGTTTTCTCTCTCATTGGGACCGCCGCCGAAAGCGGCTGCGTATCACAATTTCGAGGTTCTTTCCAGCTCCGGCTTTGTACCGCTAGAAACAAGCTACGGACTTGCTGCTGCTACGAGCACAGTTTTAACTTTATTCGTTGTGTGTCCCAGACGTAGAAGCGAAGGTAAACCGAGCGAAAAAGACTAGGCAAGAGCTGAACCTTTTTTTTTGCACTGTTACGGATTGGTTTGCAAATTTTTTGTTTTGTATTTAAAGTTTCACTTATCCTTTTGCTGGAAAACAAATTTACTCGCAATTATTATCCACATTCGAACGTGTTATTTGTGAATGATAAAGAAGTGTTACGAGTCGATGATCGGCATTTCGACAGAAGTCGATCGCTAGATGCGAAGAGGGAGAACCGAAAGAAAACTATGACACAGAACCGATCAAAGGCCTCGGCGCCAAGTATGCGACTACGGTCCAAGTATATATAAGCTTTTAAACGGTCGGATTTTCACCTCTTTTACAACGTGTCACGTGCACACATACGAACACGCGGGAAATATTTCTCCGAGAAAAAGTTCGCGAGAGCGAGAGAAAAAAATGCTTCGCGCGCGTAAAATTACGATTGTTTCCCCACGGCTCGCCAACGCTGCCACGCCGCTTTGGCTTTTGACTGTTGCTCGCGAAAAACGTCTCGTTACCCGCGCTGCTGCAGATTTAGCATAGCACTTCTGTTCTCGTGCTTTAACTCAAAAGAGAAAAGTCAATTTCGATCGAGCCAAAGCACGAGCACACAAAAAAAAACAGAAATGTCCCGTGCAGAGGAAAATGTACCGGTTGGCAGTTTCTCCGAGTACAGTAGCAGATATGAAAATGAAAAAGTTGCTTTTTGCGCGCGCGCGCTCGCGCAAAGTGCAGCGCAGTTCGAATTTGCCCCACAAATGCACACACCCACACACGCACGCACAACACACACTCGTATGTAACTCGTTGACATTCGCGCGTGAGCGGACAGCTCTCCTATAGCCAAAATAACATTCGCGAGAGGCCAGCAGAAAAGGATCTTTATCTGTACACACACGTGAGCGAAAACGTAAGTACATATTCGCACACTCGGGGAGGAACTTTTTATAGAAAAGCTCGAAGCCTGTCGTCAAAAGTGTGCAGCTGGGGGGGGGGGGGGGGGGGNGGGGGGGGGGGGGGGGGGGTATAGTGAAATCGAACAATCACCGGTTGAATAGTTGCCAGAAATCGCGCAGCAGCAGTAGGAGCTGGAGAAGAAGAAGAAGAAGAAGAGAAGATGCGACGGAAGAAGCGAAGAGACGACGCTTTTCGACGCGACCTTTGCACCGGTATTATTCGTGTAATGCACAGAGACATGTGTGTTACACGTATGTACCGTATACACAACGGAAACTATTTCGATTTCGTAGCATGTATACGCGTGTCGTGAACGCTAAAGTTCGTTGACCTTTTCTGACTATTTATTCGATTGGAAGGTATCTAACAAAAGTCGATCGATTAATTTCTATTGATGTTCATAAATAGATTAGACTAATACGAGCTACTCGATAGAATGACTTATACAATTATTTTGACTTTAACTCTTGCTAATTTTTTTGAAACAATAAAATTGACATTTTTGTGCTAAAATATCTGAACTGATTCGATTCTATTGACAAAGCAAGAAAAATGGAAGTAAGAAATATCAGCTGATGTTCAAATGGTAGAATTATTTTGGCGCGTTTTGGCCCTTTATGTAAGCGAGGCGAGATCACGTCGTAGAGATGTATATAAATTATGATATATCATGATATAACGTTATATATAGTGAAAATTACCTCCACCAACATTTGATCCCACACAATTGAAAAATGTCTCGGATTTTAATCATGCTTCTAAATTATTTCAAATATACTGCCTGCTTTGGGTCGCTAACTCATTTTTGATGCCCCTAAATACATAAATGTCAAGTATTATGATCCAACTTTCGATTAGTGTAAGTTGTGGGTTCAAATTTTACATTTTATGCTATGCAGCGATAATTATTCCATTGAAAAATTCACGTATTTCAAAAAAACTGTCACCTTCGTAGATATGAATATCTTGAGCCATGGTCATTCTTTTTGACCGCTCGCCCCGTCAAAAGACTCGTTTTTCATGAGCGAATTTCGGGTTGTGCGGAAAATTGTATGCGTTTCTTATTTCTCATACTTAGTTGATCAAAGCAGCGATTTGACACCTCCGTGTGTGTCACTTCCGTAACCGAAATTAATCAATTTTAAGCATAAAATTGGACCCAATTTTCGTAAAACGAAATCTCAAGGTCCCAGATTCAATGATTACTCATATTTTATGGTTTAAAAAAAGGTAAACTAGCTCACGCCGTTCAATGTGAAAAAGAAAATTTTCACCATTTTTTCATTTTCTATGCCCGAAAAAGCAGACATCGGGAGAATCAACCAAATACGTTATGTACAAAGAGCTTGTCCATCAGATCTACATTCACCAAAATGACGGTTTTTTTTTATGAAACAAGGCATTTCAAAAGCATCAACCACAATTTGTATTGTATTGCAATTCTCAGCCTCTTGTACAATTATTTTCTCTTTGCCACTTGCAGATTTATCGATTGAGGTACTTGCCATCCAGCAGTGGAGAATGAGTTTAATTATGATTGAAGCTTCATAACATTTTTGTAAAATTAAGACAATAATTAAATCGGTAGTCAATCATTAATTTCCCTCGAAAAAAATGCAGTGTCGATTGGTAAAATTTTAAACCTCCGACTTTACAACAAATCTGCATTTAATTGATGTTTTTTTAACCGTGTAACCAACGATAGGAGCTTGGAAAGTACGCGTGATATTTCTTTCTGTACTTAATATATCAATCCACCCTAAATTCTTACAAATAATAAATAATCAAGACTCACGTGGTGGCACTGTACTCGTGGTCGTCGTGCTAGGCGTAGTCGGAGCCGGCGTCGTCGTCGTCGTCGTCGTCGTCGTCGTCGGAGCCTTGGTCGAACTCATCGGCGTCGTCGTGGCCGTCGTACTCGTCGTCGCGCTGGCCGCGTCCGACTCCGCCGCGATCGACTCCTTGTTAAAACGATGACTCTCCTCGATCGATCGTACCGTCGGCACGTCCGGTATGACGTTGTTGTCCTCGGCCTCGTGGCGACGCTCCTCCTCGACCTCCACCTCCTCTTCCGGCAAACTCTCGAAGCTCGTCGCCGCGACCAGCGAGGCTCTGGGCGTCACGACGGTCGGCCACGTGGCTCGTTGCGTCGTCGTCGTCGTCGTTTTGGTCGTCGTCGTCCTCGGCGTTTTCGCTATCGTCGCTGGCCCACTGGTGCTCGTCCCGGACCTGCCGTGGCCGTGATGACGACTGCGCCTCGCGTGGAAGTCCTTTTGAGCCGCGGCTGAATAACGTCGAAATTTCAATACGTGAATATTGCATACACGAGGATGAAAGAAAAATTTCGACTTGAAAAAAATCTCGCGCACCATATCCGTGACATCGGTAGACCGCAATAAAAAGCCTTTCTCGTTACGCTTGTTATTCCTTTGGAGCTCTCTTACTCTGTACAAGCGCGAATGTACATGTACAGGGGGGAACTTGAACGCTCCGACGCCGCGGTAACCGGGTCAACGAGGCGTGCCAACGAGAGGGAAAAATATACCTCCAAATTGCATAGATATACCCGCGCGTGTTACGGCGCGGCGACGAGAACTCCGTAGAGCTAGAGAGCGAGAAATATATACGAGAAATCGGCTCTTCGTCTTCGTATCCTCGGGCGCAAAAAAAAAAAAAAAAAAAAAAAACGATGTAGCTCTCGCTATACTATCTAAAATGACTTATCTATGTCTAGGCTATGCTATAGCTCTCCCGCGAAAACATCGTGTTCTCTGCGCAGCTATACATGCGGGTATGTTTGTCCAGAGAGTTTTGCTCGCGATTCGACGATCATTCGGTGGCTGTGCTGTACTTATATTTGTATAGATGTGAAAGTGGCCTATGCATATCTATCCGCTTGTATAGGATGTATAGGAGTACTTACAGACCACATATAGAAAAAAAAAAAAAAGAAAACAGGAACCAAATAGAGAGCAAGGGGGTGAAGCTGTGTGTAAGTTTTTTTTTACTTCTCATCCGTGCGCTGCTCGGTGCACAGTATAGTGCATCGCTGCTGCTGCTGTTTTTTTCTTCTTACTTTTCTGCACGATTCTCGCGCGCGTTCTGTCCTCGACATACATAGGAGTTGCAGCAGCAACAGAGAGTGGTGTGTACCTCTCTCTCTCTCTCTCTAGCTCTGGGTACTACTCGCTCGCTATCGTACAGCATAGATAGCCAGCGAGCAGCTACCTAGAGCTAGCTAGCTAGTATATACGACCTGAACTCGTTTCAACTTTTCAGTGGGATAGATAGAAAAAAAAAAGAAAACGACGAGAAAAAAATAAGAAGAAGAAGAAGGAGTAGAAGGAAGATAGAAGAGGAAAAGACGCGGGTGAGCCGTAGAGAGGATTCTCCCGTCGTAGGTAGGTATATATCCTATACAAACACGCGCACACACACACGTGTGCGAACGGAATTTTTCTAATTTCCCAGAAAAGCTGCTCTACACTACATTTTTACGTGTAAGTTCATCCGTTCATCCGTCTGTGTGTGTGCGCGCGCGCGTGCCTGTGTACGATGGTGGCTCAGCTAACGTTTGATTTTTTTTTTTTGCCTTTTTCTTATACATACTTTTCTCTAAGTGGTTAAATGAGTATACTCGAGTGGATGTTTCTCCTCTCTCGCTTTTACTTGCTTTTTTTTTTGTATGCGATGAAGCAGCACATGCTACCCGCGACGTACAAACTTTACGGCATTTTTTCCTTACACGCGCGCAGCCGCCGCTACCACCCTATCACTTAACTAGTTATTAAATCCCCGTTGATCGCGATGATAATAACGATACGCGGGCGTGAAAACGCGCGTGGAGAGATTCGTATACAACAACGCGACGGCTCGTTGCGGACTTTTTTCTTTTTATAATACCCCGGTGGCTCGCTGCTTCGCTATAAGTACGTACGTACGTACTTTCGATGAAAGGGGGTGTGAGCGCGAGCGAGGGAGTTGAAAAAAAGCAGCAGAGGAGTACACACACACACGCGCGCGCATAGGACCACGCCATTTAAATCCGTGTATATATCCATGCTACAATACGTGTATACGCGTCGGCTGCGCCGGGCGCGCGCGCTACGGCCGTTATCACAAATGTCCCAAGTATCGCGTAAACATAATACGCGAAGCCCTCCCGGTGCGCGCGTGGCTCGTTAAAAAGAACAACTACTACTGCTGCTGATGCTGCTGCTGCTGCGAGAAGAAAAAAGTTTGCCGGAGACGACGACGACGCCGCACACGCCTTGCCACATGCAGCACAGTAGTATAAGTACTGTGCGCCGTTGTGCAGAGAAGTAGAAAGTTGCTCTGCTGCTGCTACCCACCTACCCTCCCGTGCCTGCCGCCGCCGCCGCGTGTAAACACGTGCTATATACTCCATGCTATGTACGCCATGACTTTATATAGGGCTACTATATATATACTGGCACTGTGCACTTCGCAGCAGATACACTTCGATGTTTACAACTAGCTCTAGCTGGTATGTATGCGCTCGCGAATATACACACAGCAGCAGCAGCAGCAGCAGCACCCGCAGCTCTTGCGAAAACCATTTGGTCAGTAAAAAACTGCTACTGCTGCTGTATGTGTGTGTGTGTGTGTGTGTGTGTGTGTGTGTATGTGTGGACTTTCTCTCGGTCTCAAAAGAGACTTTTGTTCTTTTTTTTTTTCGGGGGAGAAGAAGTTTGCTGCGCGCCACCCCCCGCGCTCGCTCTGCAGCTAATGATCGCGTCGTTTTTTTCTCTCTCTCTCCCCCAACCCCCGTATATACCCCCCTTTGCTCTTAAATTCATAAAGTTAATCATTATTTTACAAGAAAGTTGGAGCAAAAAAAAAAAACAACGAGAATAACTCACTGTCGACTGCTATAGCCGCGTGTTATAGTAACGCTGCTGCCGCTGTAATTGTTTTAAGCCTCGGTTTCAAGTGCCTCGTATAATTCCCTTGAGCGGCCGCGTAAAGCGAGTTTAAGAAAAAAGGAAGTAGCAACTGTAAAGTATAAAAAAAAAAAAGAGGGAGAAAAAGATCGTTACGCGAGGCAAGACCGAAATTATACCCTAAGTAAACGTTAAAAGATGCTCGTTGTTGTTCTTTTTTGTTTTCGTTTTATACCCGAAGTCGTGAAAGCAGCTTCCTCGTCGCGCTTACTGCAGTGCATCGCGCGATAATCCTTTCGAGGGCAAAGAACTCGTACGTCATACTCTCTATCCTATACATAGCATCTAGAATCATTATGATTGGTGATGAAAAATTGGCTCGACGCACTCACCTACGCAAGGATTGACCCAGAGCAGTCGCTGCCAGCCGAGGCACTCGTAGATCGGCGCGAAATCGGTACCGCGACAGTCGCAGGCGGTGCGCAGCTCCGTGCCCAGTATGCCGAGCAGCGCCGTGCGGCAGCCCTGCGCCGGCCCGGCGCACTTCTTCGTCACGCTGTCCACGGCGCAGTTCTGCTCGTAGTGCTCCAGTTTCGCTCTGTGCGCGTGCGTTTTTGGATGAAAATTAATGCATAACGAATTATTGAATTGCATCGTCGTCGATAGCGCGAAAATGCGTGTTTACGAGGTAGTCTCGATTTTTTCGTATCCTCTTCGAAATTATGTGAAAAATTACGTATGTATATGCGGATAATAAAGTTTGCTCTCACCTGCAGGAAGGTCGCTGCCGGCAGGAGGTGGCGAGCGCGTTGCACGTCGGTTTCTCCTGTCCCGCCGGGGCTCTCAGCGCGCAGCTCGGATGCAGCTTCTCCTGAGCCATCATGCACTCGTCCCTCTTGCCCTCGGATTTTCTGCAATGCGCGAGCAACGACGCAGTGTCGGGATGAAATTTTTTAAAAAGCGTTTCCTCTTTCTTAAGTTATCGTATACATTCTTAATACGACGGAATATTAAGCCAGGTGGAAAATTATGTATAAAATAAAATACTTCGAGCTTCCTCAGCAAGCAAGCATTATAATATGTGTGTTGTTGTTGTTGTCGTTGTTGTTGTTGCAGTCTTGACGCATCTCGTGACGCGCGCGCTTTTATCGGCACGAAACACGTCGAAAGCGAAGCTCGCAGCAGCTGGAGCCGAGAAATTCCTTCGGGAGTAAGCCTCTTAAACGCTTCTAAACCATTTATATATTCACACGCGCGCATTAAATGCAACGAAAAATTGTTGAGCCGTGCGATAATTTGCCTCGTTGTTTCGAATTAGACGTATTTCAATGCGCGCGGAAAATACACAGTGGTATATAAATTCATCAAACTCATGCAGATAGACCGGTATACACTCACCTGCAGAGGCAGAAAGCTATCTCGAGCGAGTGTTTGTGCGCGGCGGCTTTGTAAAAGTGCTCGAGCGCCGACAGGCACTCGTTCCGGGCGCAGCTCGAGTGATCGCAGCGGCTCAGCACCGGCTGCAGCAGATTCGAGCAGCTCGGATCGTTTCTGCAAAGATAAATACGATGCACTCATTAAATAAATGTCTTACCGATTTGATAAAGAACGTACACAAATGTGTTATTATGGCCAATCGCAACGCGTTTACCTCTTTTAAAGGGGGGGAAAAAAGTAGAAATGGATTTTGTAAAATTATAGACAGGGCTGTCGTACATCGTGAGGTATCTTTTTTATTATTATTGCATTTTTGGATTGTTTATCAGTCAAAATCAAGATAAAGTACACCGTCGTATGTCATTCGATGTCAGCTCAAAACTTTGCACGCGTTTATCTCAAGATGATGTTTTTTTAGCATGGACAACAATTAATCTCCAAATCTATTGAGCCGATCCTTACAAAATTGTAAGCATTTCTCTTCGTTATATTCAACAAGGTAATATACCGGAAAATTTCAGAAAAATTGTATTAATTAAATGATGGAATAAGTAAATAACGAGGCGAGCTTATGAAATTCAAACGTGTTTATTTGGAATTACATTAATCGCCACACGCGCGGTAAACGATCTCGACGATCAAAACAATGAGCGTTTGTCTGGAATCATTTTGACCTAATTATAACCAAAGTATCGTGTAATATTATGTACAAGTGAAAAAGGGCCCCTTCTCTCGACTCACCGACGGCTGCGGACACGTTGAGTCGCCACGCACGTGTATTCGTACGACCATATAGTCCCGAGAAAGAGGTCAACGTGTGCCCGTGTCGCTTTATCTCCGTCCATTTCTCCGAGCGTACAGTCCAGCCTCGATTTCGATTTATATCGTGTTAACAGTTTGTTCAAAAAGTAATTGATATACAGCGAAAATATGGAACTCAAGAAAATCGAGAGAACGGTGCTGAACAGTCACGAAATAACGTTTACGGATGGCAGGTCCCTGCTTCATTGGATGGTCAAGGATAAGTGCTGACGAGTCTCACAAGAACTACCCAGCCAACTTCGCGTCCGTCATCGTTCATCTGCTGCGGAACGCGACGGAGAATTATCGCGACACGCACGGCTTCACGTACTTTCACGGGGCCTGCACGATCGGCGACGTCGAACAAGTCGCACGATTCGTCGACAGGTTGGGCGCGAACGTCAATCTCGACGGTTACGCGCTCTCGCCGCTCTACCTAGCGGTCGAGTACAGGCGCAAGGATGCCGTGCGATACTTGCTGAGTCGCGGGGCGAATCCGAATTGGTGCGACCGGCTTGGGGACTCCAGCGTGCTTCACGGACTGGCGCGACTGCGCCGATGCGACTGTCCCGGCTCGTACAGGCCCGTCGAGGCCACGCAGGCGTCGGCCGTAGACGAGATCGTCGACTTGCTCGTGGCACACGGGGCGCGAATCGACGCCCAAAATCTTCGAGGCCAGACTCCGCTGGAGTGGGCCGTGTCGCGACTGGACTACGACACGACGCGAGCCCTCCTAAGACACGGCGCGCGTCCGAACAATTTGAACGAGAATCTGTCGTTGAGCGTGAGCGATTATACGGAGCACGAATTATCGTACCTTCCGGTCGTTTTGTACGTTCCTGAGATGATTAATTTATTGTCGATGCATGGGGTCGAAATAAATGTCAATACTCGATTGAAGTTTCTGAAATTTTGGATGACGGCTCGAAAACACGAAATGGATGATACGAGGAAGCTTGTATCTAGTGAGTCATTTAATTTTTTCAGCCTCACAATCATAATACACCAGAGATTAATTCTGTGGTGGAAAGGCATAACGACTTAAGTCCATTTTTCGTGTTTTCGAGAAAAACGCGTTTTAAGTTGATTGTGCCAGCCTAACTAGACGCGGACGAGTTGAGGTCTGAACCTATGATGTTTTAAGCTACTATGAGGTAGCTTTTGACCTATGTACTTATGACATTGAAAGGCGCATCATAGCGATTATACGGAGCAAAAAATATGGACTTCAGTCGTTTTGCCTTTCCACGCTTTGCACTTAAGTCCACTTTTGGCAGTCACACTTTTTTCAGTATCGATAATTTCGCGCCGTTTGTGATCATAACCTTATTTAATGATTTTATATTGATAAAATAGCTAATTTAACGTTATACTAGTGTCAGATCTCAAGTCTTGCAACGAAAAAAGGCCAAACTGAAAATCGCGAAAATGACCCCTCGCGTATTAAATGTACCAATTGTATAGTGAAATTCACAACATTCGAAGAATGTGAGAGCTATTTATATGTTTGAATATCATTTTCTTTCATTTTCAAATCAAAGTAGATTCTCTATAATATTTTGGAGCTCACAAAGGTGGACTTAAGTCGTTTTGCCTTTCCCCAGTTTTCACGAAATGGACTTAAGTTGTTATGCACAATGCTGAAACTAACGATAGAAGCTATATTCGTCTATTCTGACCTTTGTACCTTAAAGTAGACACTAAATATAGGTGTTTTTCATCATAATATCGATTTCCAAAAAAATGGACTTAAGTCGTTATGCCTTTCCACCACAGAATTCATTTGTGCTTTCCTTTGATTTACAGAAAAAAAAGACGCACATACTTGGATTGTACGGGCAGAGAAAGACTTAAAAACGAAAGAATATCGCCTAAAATTGCGCAATACCCATGGATTTTTTATTGGAGAAAAAGATGGGAAACGCTTGGAATATGAGGTTGAGCGACTGAAACGAGAGGTTCGATTGAATCCAAATTCTGATGAGCCACGTCCTGAAGACATCGTTCGCACATTGGGAGGCATTTGGGTGAAGGGAGACACCTCGCTGCTACAAATTTGTCAGATGAGTTACAGGCAGGCTTCTTTAATTTTGAAAAACCTGAGGGGTTGGCGTTTGCCGCATCTGGGCGATGAACCGATCGCTCGAGATGTTGTAAAGAGACACATCGCGAACGTTTTAATGAGGCCCCAATTGGAATTATTCGCGACCGATACATTCATGAAGGATGATTGTCCAAGAAGTCTATCTTACCTATCTAATGACCAAATTTTCCGATTGATTGATGACGAGGAGCTTGTTCTTAAGTGCGAGAATCAAATTCGTTTGCGCGAGGATCAAACTCGTTTGCGCGAGGATCAAACTCGTTTGCGCGAGGATCAAACTCGTTTGCGCGAGGATCAAACTCGTTTGCGCGAGGATCAAATTCGTTTGCGCGAGGATCAAACTCGTTTGTGCAAGCAGACAATCGAAAAACAAGCAATAATTTTCATTTGCTTAAGTTTTTATATATTTGTAATCAGCCTAATAATAGGAATAACTTTTTCATACATAAATAACTAGCCTAATATGTAAAATTAGCGTAATATATATAATTAGATGAAATTAAATTGATAGGATAAATAAATGTCAATAAAATCGATCGGTATTGTCGTATCTAAAATATGTGTGAATATTCTCAGAATAATATGTATTGAAACATTGTACTTGAAATGTTTTGTGCCGTCTAGTAAATTAAACAGAAACAACATTTTTGCAGCTTATTTAAAATCCAAATTCAATTAATGAAAAGCTCATAGCGAAAGCTCGATAAAAGAGTAACACGATAATGCAAGATTTTTGAGGAATTTTTCATGTCGATCGTAACAACGACAACAACGAGAGGATACGATGTTTCAATTAATTTATTCAACAATTACCCGATTCGCGAAATTAAAATTACATTATAAATTTTTTGGACAAAAAGGCAACCTTTAATTCAGTCCATAATAGAAGCAAACCCTTTGAATGTGATATTCGTCACAAGCCGTTCGATTGTGAGATTTGCCACGAATCATTTGGATATCAGAATATTTTAAAAAGTAACATAGTTACAAAACGAGTGATAATTTTAAAAGTAGATTCAAAATTCACATAAATGTAGTACATGATCATAGCAAGCCCTTCAATTTTATGATTCGTCACTTAAAGAAAAAATACCTTCAATTGTCACTCAAACGTAGTATATGGTCGCAGGAAATGCTTGGAGTGTGAGATTTGTCACAAATCGTTTGGCCAAAAATTCATCTCATAAAGCACGCAATGACAATACAGGATGCTAGATCAGTTCTTTAAGTTTGCGAGGAACAATAGAATATTTTCATCTTGTATTAACTTGTTGTTACTTAATTATTCATTTACTTATTAACTTGTTCTTTCTTAATTATTCAGCAGCATTATTGATTGATAATAAAAGCTCTGTAATAAGTGAAAATCCAACCAACCCAATGAAAATTATATTTAATAAACGGTCATCGTTCGACTCTCGTCAACTAAATATCGTCAGTGTATCCCCGTATATAAATTCGTATATATTTTATCTGATGAACATTAGACTGGTTCTCATTCCTCCAAAATTTAGCTTGAATCCATAAAGCTCGATCGCAATGCGTTTATCGCAACGACACGATCGAACCATGAATTTTCCAAGATAAAAATAATACATACAGCAATTTGATTATATTTCTTATGTACAATATCCGAGTACAAATGTAAATATAAGCTCGCTAGTGGTGATTAAAATTAGAAAATCATTGCACCGTTAAGATCTCTCTGTGCGCGAGCGAGCCACGCGGATAATTGGATCAGATTGGTATAGCCGCGATCGCGAGAAAATAGCTCGTGTACTTTAAAAATAGAAGACAACGAATCATACGATCAACCCCGATGGAGCGCAATTATGTTAATCCTCGGCTCGAAAATCTTAAAAATATTATTAATCTTTAACGAGGCATGGCGGAGTGTTTGTGTATGCATATAAATATACTCACTTGCAAGCGGTGTAAGCGTGATGACACGTGCTGGAGAGAACGACTTTGGCTGGCTGCTGCTGAGCGAGTAATAACCTCTCGTTGTTGTCCGGTAATGACGATGGCGCCGCGAGACCATCTGCAAAGGAGAGAGAAAAGGTAAGATAAAAAGAAGTCTCTCTCTCTCTCTCTTATATTTTAAATGACAAATTTTTAACGCTCCGCGCAATTAAGGAAGAATAAAAACGCCGAGATAATAGGGTCTCGTTTTCCACCTTCGATTTTGCTCATTAAATCATTTCTTACAAATCTCTCGAGTGATATATAATAGAAGGGTATGGGGAGGGGGATTTGAAATATTCTCTCGGGCGTCAGGCTTGGTAATCTCCCCGGCACTCGATGAGCTAAAAAAAAAAAAAAAAAAATGAAGAAAATTTCTCCATAACAGTCGAGTGGTTAAAGACTGTGTGTATGCGCTGTATATATCTCGAAGCATGTCCGCGCGTTGCCCCTCGCGGCGCGGCAATTGAGATTATCGATTTTTTTGGGAGGGGGTCATCGGCGGCGCGACGCGAAAGATTACCAATAAGAATAAAGACAAAGGACGAAATCGTTAAATCGGGGGGCCGCGCGATTAATAATTCAGCTGCTGCGCGTCGCATTAAATTATGGAGCTTGCACTTATATATACACACAGCTGCATAAGCCCATCCTCATCGCGAAGGGCTGCGTTGAAAGAGCGGAAAAATTGGAGCTGCGCGCGCGATTTAATTTGGTAAGTGCATCATGATTTTTAGGGGTTAAAGTAAAAGCCAATTACGAGCGATATCCATAAAGTATATATACATGCGAGCTGAGCTGTAATCGGCCGCTGCATATATACGGGCGTATATCGGTACGATGGGGACATTATGTATCATGTATGGGATATCCTTTTTTTCCGCTGCTGCTGCTGCTGGAGCTTTTTATTATTATTATTATTTTTTTTTTTTTGTATCGATGATAATGTTATATATCTTGCGCGAATCGCTATTGGGATAACAGCAAAAAGTAGTTCACAGTGCATTGAAAGTCATCGCGAGGAAAGGCAGCAGCAGCAGCAGCAGCAACAACAACAACGGGAGCAGTGCAGCAACCGAGTAAGTGGGAGCGGGTGAAAAAAAAGCTCTCCCAGAGAAAAGCTTTCACTGGAACAAAGTTGCCATCGCGTTGGGTGGCTGGTGGTATATATATATATATACACTGGCACGAACCCGCGGCACATACTACACAGTCACACACGAGTCGCGCGCTCGCGAGCTTGCATGGGCTATTATATGAGTGAATACCGAGAAGAAGAAGAAGAAGAAGAAGAGGAAGAAGAAAAAAAGGAACGTAAGGCAAAAAAGCACTCGCGTCTGAAAAAGGAAAAGAAAGAAAGAAAGAAGAGAAGGCAGAGAGAACGAGTTGTTGCTTCGGTAGTATAAGTGGAGAGAGACCACCCCGTGTAAATCGACACATTTTATTAAGACGTACGAGGGAGGGGTAGTAGTCGTAGCCTCTTTCGCTGGCGCAGACACTTTTTTCTCCTTTACCTTCTTCTTCTTCTTCCTCTCCAACAGAGTTCAATTTTTTTTTCGTACGATCGCGAATGAGTTACATTTATTGCTGAGTTAATTAACGGGGGTAAGCTCAATTTTTTTCTCGCTTCGGCTCCAGAAGCACAAAGCTCACTCGCGTACAGTAGTATAGGTCCGTCGAGGCTCGTTTTCGCGCAAAATCGATGTAACGAACTTTTTACGATCATCGTGTTCAGCACGAGAGAGAGATAGAGAGAGAAAGAGACTTGTAATCGTCTAATATTCATTACGGCAGTTTCACACAGGTTGACAATCCCGCATAACTAGCCTCATATATACATGACACACGAGTGAACAGAGACAGAGAGAGCAGCTGTGGCAAGATAATAACACTCCTATCCCGTCGTGCGCTAGCGCTTGGCTTACGTTATACAGCTATATAGGACTGTCGTACATCAAGCTCTCCCTGTCTCTCTTTCTCCTCTAGTTTCTTCAACTCTCCGTTTATATATATGTATATCTGCTCGGTCGGAAGCTGCTAGCGGTCGAGTAAGAGAGAGAGAGAGAGAGAGAGAAAAGCTGCTGACTACACGTGTATAACAGAAGGGACACGTCGTGTGTATATATAGCACTCCTCCGCTTTATGGATAAGGCGCCGTAGTGAGCAGAAGCAGCCGCAGAGAGAGAGAGAGAGAGAGAGATGCTCGATCTAGCTATAAAGATTTCCGTTTCTTGATCCCTTCGAGCTATCTCTCTCTCTCTCTCTCTCTGGTAAGTATATGCTACATTACGTAAAGACCGTAATAATGACTTGACATTTTTTTCTCGATAATGTGAGGGCCACGCAGCTCTCTCTCTCTCTCTCTCTCTTTCGACTTCTTTAGTCTATCGAATTGTCTATCAAACAAAGTGGGCTCGATTTATTTTCAACCCCTATAGCTATTAGTAGCGGTCATAAAAATTCAACTTTCTCTCGTGTGGGGTGAAAGGAGTTATATTATGCTTAACGACGATAATTTTGACGCACGANCGCCCCCCCCCCCCCCCCCCTCCTCTCTCCCTCCGTGCAGCAGCAGTACCCTCGAAGTTGTAAGGATCTTATAGTAGGCAAAGGGGATAACGATAATCGAGCATCATAAGTCTCTCGACGCTCCGTATATATACATAGATATATGCGCAGTCGATAACGAGCAGCGATTTCGTCGTTCGCCTCGCTCGGCGGCTCCTCGGAGCTATACCCCGGGATAATGGAATTATTAGTCCGGCTAGAGACACAGTGTTTCCGTCTGCTTTTTCAACCAACTGCTTTCTGCACTGGGCTGGGCAATCTTTTTCTCTACTTCTCTCTCTCTCTCTCTCTCTCTCTCTCTGGTAAGTATATGCTACATTACGTAAAGACCGTAATAATGACTTGACATTTTTTTCTCGATAATGTGAGGGCCACGCAGCTCTCTCTCTCTCTCTCTCTCTTTCGACTTCTTTAGTCTATCGAATTGTCTATCAANTCTTGTGATTAAGATAATTGCAGCTGATCCTATCCTAGTGCTGCTGCTGCGGAGACGACGACGACGACGACTATATATAGGGTTTATATATCCTCTCGAAAAATCTGACCTCGTTCGGAAACGTGTGCGCCGCCACGCGCTATGCGCTAGCCAGCTACTTCATGCAGATTTTCGCGCGCTCATGAATACCGTATCAATCCGACGAGCTTGAGCGCGAGCGATACTTGAAAAATTGATTCACTAATGGAAATGGCACACACACACACACACACATACAGCACGATATCATTATCATACTTATAAATCAAGAGATACAGATTTGTCTTTTTCGTTCTTTCTTTCTTTCTCGTCGCTCGATCGCGTAGAAAAATATTTTCTTTTTTTATTCCTAAGCCACTGTGTTTGGATGCTTATGATTATACGTCACTTACGCCCGCGAGAGAATATATATATCGCGTGCTGGCTGCCTGACATGCTTGAATAAATAATAAAACGCGCAGCAGCAGCAGCAGTAGTACGAAGAGCCGGTAGGTGCAGTTATATACACGTATATATATCTCTGATTTTCAGCTTACATACGCACACAAAGTCTTAACAAAACAAACTTTAGTCTAGTCGGTTGTCGTCGCACGTACGTACGGTACGTAGTTGCACACCTACACGTACATGCATACATACATCTATAAACCTCGTGTCGTCGTCGTTGTCGTCGTCGTCGGGTGCACTGCACACAGCGCCCGAGCCTATGGCACTATGCATGACACAGGAAAAGAGAGAGAGAGAGAGAGAGAGAGAAAAGTCTCAAGAGCGTATAACCCTCGACATCGACGACGACGTACTGTACGTACCTACGTATACGAACGTATGTACTCATACACTATACACTTCTCTCTTTCTCTCTCTCTCTCTCTCTCTTCTCGTCGTTGCCAAGATCAAATATGTGCTAAGAGTGCGAGCGAGCTTGCGAGAGCGAAGCTTTTCCGTACTGTACTACCCCGTGCCGCGCGTTTCGCTCTACATACGTTGCGAGAAAAGGGAAATACAAGAGAGAGAGAGAGAGAGAAAAAAAAAAGAGAAAGAAAAGAATCGCTAATACGGCCCCCGCAGTATCACGTATTATGAAAGAATCTCTCTCGCGAGAGGACAATCGAATTAGTATACGGACGATAACACGCGCGCGCGCGAGTTTATAAGCGCCGCCGCCGCCGCCGCTGTTGCTGCAGCCGATATAAGTGAAAAGAAGCGGAACAAAAGGAAATCATTAGAGGAGGGTGGCGCGCATAGCTACACCGAGAGAGAGAGAGAGAGGGTGGCATAAGAACGATGAAGACAGTTGAAATAAAAGGGAAAAGAAGATTATAGAGTGAATTGAAAAAAAAAAGAAGAAAGAGGAGAGGAGAGAGAGAAAGAAACGAGAGAGAGAAGGAGAGAGAAGCACGTGCACGCGCTTGGCAAATTGATTGCAGAGTCCGTGCCGTGCCGTTGCCGTTGCCGTTGCCGCCGCTGCTGCTAGCGCGAGTAATTATCCTTTGGGTTATCCTTTAATCCGGCGATTACCCGGCGCCGATGCCTTGCTGCCTAGCTCTGCCTAGCTGCTGCTCCAACACTGACCCGCCGACGCGCCACTGGGCGAGTGATTGATTTATTTTTTTTTTTTACGTTTTTTTTATACTCTCTCTTTCTCTCTCCTTTTTTTTTTTTTTTTTGGAAAAACGAAACCAAGCAGCAGCAGGCTCGAGGTACTTGTGTATTATGGTATACCGAGCTGGCTGGAAGCTCTCTGCTGCTGCTGAATCGGTCATGAATAATTCACGAGTGGGTCTTTAATTAGATGATCGACAGAGAAAACGAGCGGTAGAGGAGAGAAGAAGATTTCGTTTACTAGGCTCCTTCCTTCCGCGCTCGATCCCTTTAGTGATTTCAAGAGTTGTTTCGTGCTATCGGTATTCTTTTAATCATTTGCCAATCGGCGCGCGGCGGCGCAGCAGTGAATTATTATACCCCCCGACGGAGAAACCATCGCTACTATATATACACACAGAGGCGGCGGTGCGCCAAAATTTTCAACCGGCATGAGCGATTTCTATCTCTCTTTTGCATCGATAACAGGGCGAGAGAGAGAGAGAGAGAGAGAGAGAGAGAGAGAGAGAGAGAGAGAGAGAGAGAGAAAGAGAGAGCGCAAGAGCGAGAGATAGAGCTAGAGATTAATCGGGACGAAAAGTTTAATTTAATTTCGACCGGACCCATAGGGCCATAGGAGCTCTCTGCTAGAGAGAGAGGAATATAAGCTCTCACGAAACGTCTCATTTCCTGCGCGGCGCGCGAGCACAGCTGCACAGGCAGCAGGCATTGCCTAGGCTGCTGCTCTCTTTCGCGCGTCTCATCCGCATATTATTTGCCCCGCTGCCGACTGCTGCTGCTGCTGCTGCTGCTGTGCAGCCAGCCGCCGGATTTCAAACTTTAATTCGTAGTTCCGGGCGGGCCGCGCCGCGCCGCGTATATGCGAGCGTAGCAGCAGCGCGGCACTCGGAGGGGCTTCCTTCCGTCCTCTCTCGCTCTCTGAACTTTCGATCCGATACATATAACCCCCGAAAACCGAAGTGCAAAAAGGAAGACAACACAGCAGCAGCAGCAGCAGCAGCAGCCCGAGCGTGACTGGAATATAATTTTGAAACCTTCTCTTGCGAGTATAACATATTTTCATCGAGTGTGCAGAAATTTTTAGTTATACAAGTGATTAATTGCCCCTCTGTCCGCGAATTCGCGCGTACATAAAGAAACTTTCGCTTATACATTACGACGAAGAAACGAATATAATATCGAGCCCGTAATTAGATTCAAATCCTCGTCGGGGGCATCGATTCTTCGCCGTCGTCGTCGTCGGGGTGAAGGCGCAAAAACCCATAGTGTACATTATCCGCACGCGTATATGTAGATAGATCCGCGCACGAGTCTCGAGGTATGATACCCACAGCTATGTCCGGATATGTAGCCTAGCGTGCACATATGCAGCGGAACACAAAACGTTTTGTCTTCCTTTCCTCGTATATATACGTACACCGCCACCCCCTCATATCTATAATCAATGGTATACACGTATCTCTACACATATCTTTGTACTACTACTACTACTCACCTTCTCGATCGTCCGAGGAGCCGCCGTTGTGTTGTTGTGCAGCCTGAGCCGACGACGACGACGATTGATTCTTAGAGCGATGACCGTGCGACGAGGAGGAGGACGTGACGATCCTGTGCTGGTGCGGCACGTTCGGTATCGGCAGCTGCTTGAGCGCGTGCAGATCCTGATGGTCGGCGTCGATCAGCGGATTCTGCACCTGCGACTCGATCAGCTCGAGGGTCGTCGTATTGTCGCTGTTCGATATGACGTTCACTGCAAAACGGGGGGGTATTATACAGATCAGTCGGTTGTTGTCTCCGGAATTACCTTGTGTTGTTGTTGTTGGTCTCCTTGTCTCAATGTACACACGTGTATAGAGTTATATGTGTGTTTCTATGTGTGTGCGTATTTGTGTGTATAAGGAGAACATCATCATCATCATTGTCGTCATCATCATCATCATCACCATTTGCCAAGGGGTGGTATGCCCCTTTCTGCATGAATACGTATGCAAGCTTACGTATTATATAAGCTCTACGGATTTGGCCTTCGGTAGTAGTACATATATATATAGCCTAGCTACAGCGCGCAGAGCTTATTGTCCTATATCTCGTCAATTGCAGGCAAATTCATAAATCAAATTCGTGCTACCATCGGCTGCTGCCTGGCTTCACTCTCTCGACTTTGGCCTTTGTCACATTTATATATTATACTCCCTTACCAAACATACACCCGCGCGCATAGAGTGCGCGCGAGTGGCACAGTTCAAAATACAATGATATTGCTTCTATACATGTATGGGGTATTTGCTTGCCAGTTCACTGTGATCATCCAGTATACAACCCTGCGCGCGTATTGTATTAAGTATATGAGCAATTCCGGAATTTAGTTTCGAATTTTTTGACTAAAAACGGAACGATTTTTTTTCGTTGGACGCATACTATGAACATCGGGTACTGTTCTTGAAGGTCTCAGGAAGCTAAAAAGGTACAAGAACATGAAATTTAAAGATAGGTAATTTTTTTTCTGGCTACTTTTGTGTTTTAGGGCCCGAAAAGTCATGTTTTCGCGTAAATACGACAATTCACTCAATTTCTAAGTGGCTGAAAAATTATCAAAACTCATTTCAGAAAAGTGTCTGACTATTCCATTCGATAGGAAATTTTCTCAGCTTTCCTATTGATATCAGATAGATGATATCAGATTTTTCGATACATTGCATATTCACCGAGAAAATCATCACCAAACATGCCAAGCTAAATATCTCAAAAAAATCAATACGGTAAAGTAGCTTTTTATGGTTTCTTTTTGATTTTTTTTTTATGAAAATTGAATATTTCGGAAAATCTCCTGACTACCATCGGAAGGCTGAGAAAATTTCCTATTCAAAGCATATCTTTATTTATTTTTTTCCGTCGAATTACAATGATATAAAAGCGAATTTCTTTTTCTGTGTTCGCTGTTTTCTGTTTCCGAGCTGTTTTAATCGCGGTCGCAAAGTTTTCAGCGTTGTGCGGCTCGCTACAATCAAAACTCGCTCATAATTCGACGGAAAAAGACACGAGTGCCGGCACGAGTTGGTGTTTTTTCCTCACACTGTGCGCAACAAGCTGGGCATACAAAATTTTATGCAATAGTAGGCGATAAATACGTTCATTTAAATGAGGCGTTTTACCGCACACCCTTGTCCAAAAACGCTTTTTGCGCACTAAAAATTATGCGAAAAAAGACATTTTTCGTCATACTATTGCAAAAGTTATTTTTCCGTACTGATTTTTTCAAGATATTTAGCTCGGCGTGTTTGGCGGTGATTTTCTCGGTGGAAATTTGATATTTTGTAAAATCTAATACTACTATCGGAAAGCTGAGAAAATTTTCTATCAAATGGAGTAGTCAGACACTTTTTTAAAATAAGTATTGATACTTGTTCAGCCACTTAGAAATTGAATGAATTGTCGTATTTACGCGAAAACATGACTTTTCGGGCCCTAAAACACAAAAGTAGCGAGAAAAAAATTACCTATCTTTAAATTTCATGTTCACGCATTTTTTTAGCTTCCTATGACGTTCAAAAACAATACCCAATGTTCATAGTATGCGTCCAACGAAAAAAAATCGTTCCGTTTTTAGTCAAAAAATTCGAAACTAAATTCCGGAATTGCTCATATATATGATATTATATATGGCAGCGCGCGCGCGCGACTTTTGTACACGAGTTACACCACGATCGTTGTCGTTGTGTGTCAGTAGAGTAGTACAGCTAAGCTAGCTAGCTATAGAGCTCTTGACATTTTGATACACCCCTCGTTTTATCTTTAAGCTCTGGCTCTCGAGGTTTCCATATAAATTTGTAATCGGAAACAGATAGGTCGAATAACGATGCCTGCTACTACTACTAGCTCGGTATTCTCTCCGTCCACGATCTCCCTCTCTCGCTCGCACAGCACAGCATATAAACTCAGTGATGTATTTGTTGCAGTTTAGTTCCAGCTGCTCTCGCTACTCTCACTCGGTACTCTCTCTCTCTCGTGAATGCACACCTTCCATCACGCAAATTGCGATCGCGCGCCACACACACACACACACATACACAATATAACGCGGCGCACGGGCCGCAAACACTCATGATTTGGCCTACATTTACTTATCAATCTTCTCTCTAACTCTCTCTGCCTCTGCGCCGCGCCGCGCGTTATATATCCAGAAGCTGCTCCTACTACTGTACTATAGGCTTTATGTAGAGAGAACACGAATGAGTACGAGCGAGCTAGCGAGAGAGAGACAGAAATGTGCTACTACGTTTTGCGAGCTAGTAGTATAGAGAAATATTTCAAATTTCGCAGCATATGCGGGGTTGATAGTACGATGCGTACGCATAGATAAGTTCTCTCTCTCGGTTCTTGACGCGCGATAAACTCTACAACGTGTGGCTCAAAAATCCCTTTAAATTTCCTGAATAATAATAATCATCATAGTGCTAATATAATGGTACGTATGCATGCGTATACATATCTCAAAACTCAACTCAAACTTCACTCGGCAAAAACAGACACTAAACCAATATTCATCGAAAACTAATCAAGTGCAGGGAAAATCGGTATCGATAATGATCATAATATTATTTATATTTAAATATGTAGTTCATACTCGTCTCTCGGTCTGCACGATGCATCATCGCTCTCTCTCTCTTTCGGTAATAATAGCAGATCGGATCGCCCCCGTCGAATAATTACGAACCTGAATCGATGAAGCCCTCGAAGGCCTCGCGCAGACCCTTAAGTCGGTCGATCGGTAGCGCACTACCGGCAGAAGAAGAAGAAGCAGCGTCAAGCTCCAGATTGGTCGTCTGGCCATTGACGCCCGACGCAGGAAGTGCAGTTGCAAGTGCAGAAGGTGCATTGGTGACAGTGCTCTGGTGAGGCTGCAGGTGGTGCAAGTGCGAATTTTGCCGATGACGGTGCTGGTGCTGGTGCTGGTTATGGTTATTATGGTGGTGCTTGTGCAGGTGATTGTGCAGGTGGTGGTTATTATTATGATTATTCGTTTCATGCTGGTGGCTTTGGTGCAAGGTGGTGGTGCTATTATTGCTATTATTATTATCATTGGTGCCGGTGCTGTTGGTCAGGTAATAGGAGTGCTCACGAAGATCATGCTTTGGTGCTCGGGGACGGTAATAGGTCGTGACTTTGGTGGGACGCTGGGATGCATCGTTGCCGTCGTCATTATTATGTTTATTATTATCGTCATCGTCGTCGTCTTTATCGTCATCGTCGCTGCTCGCGAACGGACTGATCAGCACGTAGAGCCAGCGCGTGCGCCAGTGGCCGGCCTCGTAGGCGCGTATCGCGGTCAGACTGCGGCTGAGCTCGGGCGAGGGCGGCCCTCGCGCCGCCGACTCCTGATACAAGAAGAGTTTCAGCCTACCGCCGACACCTTGCTCGGTGGCCTCCTGCTGGCGCTCGTCCTCCTGGCCGCCGTAGCCCTGCTGCTGTCGCCAGTACTGCTCCTCGAGGCTCGAGGCCAGCTCCTGGTCGAGCTCGTAGAAGCCCGGCTCGACCGGCGGCACTTTGGGCTCGGTGCCGTTCGGATAGAGGAAATACGGATACGCGTGTCGGCTCTTGGGCCCCCCTGCCGAGAGTTGCTGGTCCGGATGCTGCTGCTGGTGTTGTTGCTGTTGGTCTTCGTAGAGCGCCGAGTCGGTACCTGCGAGATCGAGCGACGCCGAGTACGGCTCGACGCCTGAAACACACAAGCAAAGAACGAGAGACCCCCAGATAGCTTCTTGATTGGACGAATCTCCTTGTTCTGTTCTCTCGCCGTTGTGTGTGTTTTTTTTTTTTGTTATATTATATAGCGATGTGTTTGTACGATATGGGACATTCAGGATTCTATGGGAATGCGATGACTCGAGCTCGACGTTGAGAAGAAAACAAGCTTGGACGTACACCCGAGAAAAGAAAAGGAAAAAAAAAAAAGAAAGAAGATTTTCGAGCGTAACGACGCTCAGATATATAGATAGATAGATATTCATAGGATAGACGGAGAGAGAGATTAAGAGCGCCAAAGACCCCTCGAGATCGAAGTCGGCTCAGCAGCAGCAGGAAGGATGAAAATTAAGTAAGCGAGCTCTGGCTGTGGAGAGTGTAGCTGCTCGGGAATGGATATAACGGAGAGTAACTTTTCCCCAACTCGATGTGACAATTAAAGGAAAGGGAGGAGAGACAGAGAGAGAGAAAATAAAATGAGACAAGCAAGAGTTGCTATAGCGGATGCGCAACTTTTCGTGATGGTAAAACGAGGCCACACCGCGAGCGGCGGGCAGGCAGGCAGGTACGTATCTGCAAGAGGAGGAGGGAAGAGAGCAACTCCCTTAAGAAGATTCGGTCTATATTTGACGACTCGACGCGTGCGTGTATGTGGGTGAGTGTGTGTGGGTGCACGTATACACTGCACGCATACAGTTTCGAGAAAAGAGCACGGCAGGCGCGCGCGCGAGCGCGAACGCGTTAAAAAGAGAAAAGGCAAATTCATCCTCTTGATGTTTCGCTTCTACCTCGGCGTCGGCAATATCATACGGAGCTGTGCATAGCTGGTAGTAGTATATACGTATACATAGTAGGAAATTTCGTCGAAAAGTAAAGGAGCGACGACGGAGCGTGTACAGAGAAGAGAGCTAGAGGTGGCGCAGCAGCAGCAGCAGCAGCAGCAGAGTAGGTGTACGTTTGTTTGCGCCACGTACGGTGACAAACAGCCACTTCTCGCTCCCGCGACTCTACTGCGCCTCTCTCTCTCTCTCTCTCTCTCTCTCTCTCTCTCTCTCAGTGTTAGTGTACATAATGCCACGTATGTATGTGTGTACATACACACACATACACACACAGATATTCAGGCTTCGGGCTTGCGCGCGCGCGCGAGAACATTCGAGTGACGACGCGTACGTGATCGTATAAAGTAGCAGCAGCTCATTCTCTACTCGTCCGTGAATTTTGCATTTCAACCGGTTCGTTTAACCCGCGCGCGTCGTCGTGTGTCTGCTGCTGTATGTACCCCACCTCACATCCCTGAGCCCAATCTCACTACTACTACTGCTACTACTACCCCCGACCCGTTCGTTCGTTCGTTCGCTCGTCGAGCTTTACTTCCGATTCTCAAAATCGTTCGACTGTACCGTATGCATACATGTATGCGTGGATGTGTAAGTGTGTGTGTCTGTGTGTGTCTATGGATGCGAAAAATGTACGTTTGTATTCTTCTCCCTATAAAAGCTCTCTCTCTCTCTCTCTCTTCCTCGGAGAAATCGGCTTTGAGCGTCAACTCGAGTCATCTCATAAACAACGATGTCGGGATTTACGATTTCTTCGTACAGCAGCTCTTCTTCCTTTTTCTGCTGCTTCTTCTTTTTCTTCTTCTTCCGCGATGCCTTCTTTTTTTTTTTGTTTTCGGGCGAACAGGGCACAAAAACGATTCTGACTGGATTGTCTCTGCTCTCTCTCACACTCGAGAAATTTGTCTACTTTATTATCTAAGAGATGAAATTTCGGATACGTGAGAAAGAGAGATAGAGCAGAGATTCTGAGGATCAGAGATGGGGACGAAATCGGGAATCACATATCGGGAGGATGGTGGTCGTGACGATAAAATTTCATTGCGTGAATAATATATATATCGTGTGTGTATTTCTTTTCGATATCTATCGGTGGATGAATTGGACATAACACTTGTGTATCAAAAATAAAATAAAAAAGACAGATACATGTTCTTTCACACGCATATCATATATGAAGAAAGTGCGAGAATATAGCGTACTTGCATGCGATTCAAAGGAAATAAAAGCTAAGAATAAAAAAAATTGATCATGCGGCTTACTCGTTCTCTACATGCGTTCTACATGCGCAATAATAACATACATTCTTTTTTGGCATTTGCATGCGATATTGCGAGCGGTGGTGTTGTGCACTAAATACCGTGTGGTGTTGTACTGTGCCTAATTTTTTTTTTTTTTTCGCTCACGTACAAGCGATTTTTTTATTCTACATTATATCATATATACCGTGAAACCATTTTTCGTGTGATGATACTGTGCGATGAATCGTGCCGAAGAATTGTGCAGATATATAATAATATAATACAATATTTTATCTCGGCTCTCGAGCTTGACGTTGCTACATCTTATATTTTCATATTTGTTCTTACGAAACTGCGACCAGTTCTTCGTTATAATCGCACCAGTTAAGTATATTTCACAGCACCTATTAGTTCGGTATAAGTATCGTTAATGTTAGCAAACCATAAATCCTTAACTTTCGCAGCTCCGCAAAATTCGCTCAATGTAATATCATCATATCTTTTAGCAGAGCAGCTCCAATTCGATCTTTACACCCCCGACGTAAATGTAATCGATAATAACATCGAATATATTTATACCTCCTCTTTTTTTTCCTTATTTCGCGTGCGCACAAGCGGTTCACACAGGGGTGGTGTATACTCCTATGAGCATAGTAGTGCGTGTCACGAAAAAGGAGAGCTAGCAAACTGCAACGTCTGTAGTAATACAAGCGCGGTAACAAACGCGCGAGCGCGACATAAAGCCGACGTATAGATGTGTGTACATGGGCTGTGCCGCGTTAAACGGCGATACACCGTTGAAAAATTCTTAAATTCATTTAGAAAAACTAGAATTTGAACGTTTTAATTGAAAATTAATGTTTCAGTGTGTAACAAAAACTTCATGAAAATTTAGTCTTTACAAGTTCTAGCATCCATCACTAGATGGCGAGTACCACTATCTCCGTAAAACTGCAAGTGGCAAAGTAAAAATTATAAGTAAAAAAACATAAATTTGCTAATTTTCGATATTCTGCGATTTATCTATTTATTTGGGTCAAAGAACTTATGTATTTGGATCAAAGAACAGGGTCACAATTAGTTTTTTTGATTCAGTTCTTACTTTTTAGACCCGAAGTATCTAAAACTACACGCGGAGTAAAGATCGAAAAACTTCAATAAAAAATCAAAAAATATTAATATTAAAATATATATTTACCAAAAATTCATAAAAATGCAGTTACATACATAACTTTTTATGCAGAAATAAATGACAAAGTTCCAATTTTGTACTAAAACTCAAATATTTCCATTGAAAATTAATCTTTTATTATCAATTGAATTTTTGTGTTAATTGTACAATAATTCTATAAAAATTTAATTGCAGCTAAAGCCAGCACCCACCGCCAGATGGCGTGTACCTATATTTGTAAAATCAGCAAGTGACAAAGTAAAAATAATTGTATAAGTACAGTTTCAAAAGACTCGTTTGGCTGGTAAGTTACATATTTATTTGTATTTATTTATGCATTTATTTGTTCAACACTTTTACATAAAAGTAAATAATATATAATTATTAAATAGTATAAAAAAATTTCCTCCGCATTCGCATTGACTAACATAATTTAAACAGTGCAAGTAAAATAATTACGCGTAATCCGTCTCACTGAAAAATGAAAAACGTAAAATTGGAGTTCTCCAGGCGATATTCCCAGAAGATATTCACGGAGACTATTATAGCCTATCCAAAAACTTTAATAACTTTAAACTCCGCAGATTCGTCCAATACAAGGCCCTCTAAAGATCTAAAATTATGGGAGAATTTCATTTTTCACACATCGCGCTTCTCGCGGTACAGCCCATATACGTACAAGAGATCGCACGTTCTTCGTCGATTCGCAGCAAAGAGCTTGCTCAAAATGGCAAATCGTTTGACACTCGCTGAACTTCTGTTATATATGGTATTATATACAGGGCGTTCGCGCGCGCGAGCGACTGTTACCTGGCACGCAGCCGCCCCCGCTGCAGCAGCAGCAGCAATCTGCGATCGACGTCCGATTTCGCTCGAGCTTTATAACCTCGCTCCTTCTCCCCCTCTTTTGCTTTCCGCCAGAGAGAGAGAGAGAAGTCCTTTGTATCGCAAGTAATTCACACGCGCGAGACGCGGCGTCAAAAGAGCTTTCGGCGCGGGCTCAAAGAGTATAAACGCGTATACGTACGTACGTATAAGCGACTTGTATTTATATACTCGCATACACACACACGTACGTGTACGCGTCCCCCTCTCGCGTCCCCGATCGTCATTGAATTTACCGCGTGATCAAAGCTCGCAGCCGCACCGCACCAGCTAAGGGGTATACGAGTGCAAAAAAAAAAACAAAAAATAAATAAATAATAATCCACGCAGTCGCTCGGTTAGACCCCGCTGTAAATTTTCCTTTATACACACAGCGCGCGCACGGCTGGCTGCTGGCGCTGCTTTTGGTTTCCGATTTATAAAATTTACTTTGAGACTCGTACGTACGTACCTACTTTCTTTTTGCCGGTGTCGGCCGACCGGTGTGCCACTAGCTCTGCTTTTGCCGCGGTTATATACTCGCGCGCGATCGATAAGGAGTAGTAGTATAGTTGCAGCAGCAACAGCAGCCAGCAGTCTCGAAGAAATGAACTATCGGCTCTGCGGACGGTAATTAACGATAAGACGCGCGGCGACGCTGCGTGTGCCTATATATATATATAGCAGAGAGTTCGTGCAAAATTAAGGTCGCGCGCGCGCCTATCTGCCACCGCGATAAAGCTTTATATATAGTGTCGCGCGCAAGCCGCAACCGAGGCTAATTAGGCAACGAGGCGCCTCTATCGTCGCTGCTGCTACGAGGTGTTCCCTCGTTCTCGAGGCTTTTCGGGCGGCTGAAATCGTGCGTATCGCAAAATTATTAACGCGTGTGAGTACGAACGCGGATCGTTTGAAAAAAAATCTCCAGAATTATTATTAAAAAAGGATCAATCAGATCGTGTATGATGCTTGATGCTTTTCGATTTGATTTTCCAATATATGCATAAGTCTCTCCGAGTATCGTTTTCTCGTGAATTATATGCAAGCGTTTATATAATGCTACATTGAGTAATGAATATTCAGTCGAATTTCGTATGTACGCTTGGCGTACGCGATACATATATACGGCTCTCGTGTAATTGATTGATCATGTAATTTAGTTTTTGATTTTGCGGCCTCGGTATAATGTTTGCGTAAGTTACACACTGCACATTTGCTGTAACGAACTCGCGGGGGAAGGCGGGGGGCGCAGATTATCATTTTCCAATAATTAAACTATAATGTTTAACGGGTGAACATTCAATCGCAGTCGCAAAATGTTATGTATATTTTTCTGTTTTGTATATAACATAGCTCAATGTGTAAATATAAATAGTCAGGCTCTCGTATGATAGCATAAGTAACAAATTATTATTTTTTTTTCGTAAACAAAATATTATTACTGACGAAACGAGTGTGTTTATCATCAATACTTGTAAAAGCAGCTACTTGTTCATGAATAATCAATAGCCAAATATATATTCAAAAGCACATATTCATGTTTATATTAATAATATGCGTATAGCATTACGGTTATGATGATATATTTGTTTTGGGTCAAGGTTTCCTCTGTTTTCATTGTATCGATAGTTTACTCAATATACATATGTAAGCAAAATTAAACACTGAAATTTTATATAGTTACGATATACATGATGCTGATTAGCGTAAAAAAGAAACTCTACATGTATTACACATGCACGTTAGGATGCCCCAGAAAATAAAGCTTGAGATTTTTCATGCAACGTAGAAAAAAAAGTTGCATCGACTTGAACAATAAAATGATATCGAAATCAAAGTCAAGGCGTAACTTTTTATTAACGCGGCTGATTGGCTGTTCAATTTTTCATTCTCGTGAGACATCCTGATGTACATGATAACGTAATAAATTTAAACGACATTCATGAGAAAATAAAGTTATATATCTTGCAGAATCCACAGCAATTACTGATGTAATAAGTATAAGAATTCTGCATCCTATTATAACGTAATCAACATTTATAAGTTTGCTTACAATCTATGACTTACACATCACATTGAGATTTTGAGAAAAAAAAATTAAATATTTTACATATCACTTGGATATTAATGTATTATACATTATACGTACGTTCTCGTTAAGCCTGATAACCATTATTATTAATAATTATCAAGCCGATTCGTAATGAAATGCGTTGATATACTCAACGCATTCGAATAATGTATATCGTTATAATTGTTGAAATACGCGCGACGTGAATAATTTGGCGCGTAACTCTGCGGTGTTTAGGAGTAATATAAATCCGCAGGCATGTATACGTGTTGGTGTGCCGATGGCAATTATTACTCACCGACGCAGGGATTGTGATTCACCATGGAGAAAATCCGGTCGCAGCGCTTCTTCGCGCCGTTGTCCGGGCAGATGCAGCCGAACATAGGTGAGAGGCGCAGCTGCGTCCATGCCTCGGTGCACGCGTCGCTGAATTCGTTCGACCAGCAACAACAACGACGCAACGCAACATGAGCAGAGGTGGACAGGCAGGCACAGCAGTAGTAGAGAAACGAACATACAGAGAAACAGATAGAATATGTTTTTTGTTTAGTCAAAGCTCCGTTGGGCATGAAAAATTGTTTTACGAGTGCACGGGCCTCTTTTTTTTTTGTTTTTTTTTTTTTTTTTTTTTGGCCGAAAAAGTGTAGAACACTTTGTTCTTTCCCATTGCTCCCCCAAAAACGTCATAGCCTCGTCAACGTTTAGTTGTGCGCTGGGTAAAGAGCCAGAGGCAAACGTATACACACAGCAGCACGAAATATATTCGGCACTGCTGGGGGGGTTGCAAAATTTATTCGAGTGATTTTTTCCACTCTTAATTCGTTTATATTTGGATAATCACTTAGCGCGGATAAACACACCATTGGGCGCAATCAAACGTTATATATAAACAAATAATATGCAAAAAATGTTTGTAACGCAATGATTTCATAATAAAATTAAATGAAAAAATTTAAATTGAATATTTTCTCAAATTCCTCTCTCTCACTCACTCTCTGGCATTTTTAAGAACGCAAAAAAATAATACACCTCTTATTTTTTTTACTCTCTCCCGAAAGAATCCTTGAATATTTCTCGCGCGCGCGCTCAAATTTCGTCGATAATGATTCTTTAATAATAATTCATCTATCCTAACAACGCGCGCACATCGCATCGAAATCACGCCCGCGCCACTATATTACAATAATGTAATAGGTAGAGCTGCTGCTGCGGAGAGAAAGAGAGAGAGAGAACCAAGAATCCGTTGAATTTTGCAAAATTCCCAAAGGATGATGAAAATTTTAATGTGCAAGTTTCGGCAAGCTGCTGCTGCTGCTGCTGCTGCTGCTGCAACAACTGCACTAGGCTACTGCCACTGTGCTGCGAGCTGCTTCATATTATATATCGTTAATCGAGTTTTTTTCATTAATAGGATATAAAATTCTTAAGAAGTCCACGCGCTCGAGAGAGAAAAAGAAGAATGAAAGAGAGAGAGAGAGATCCCAGTCTTAAAAAAGAAATATTGAAAAACTTTGCCCTACCCTGTGGAACGCAGCAGCGCCGCGCGCCGGTAGAGAGAGAGTGAATCAATTTCACAATCAAATCGGAACTTCTCGAGCGCACAAGCGAGTAGGATAGGTAGTTGTAATAGTAGTAGCTTCAGCTTCAGCAGCAGCAGCAGTAGCAAAAAAAGGCTTTCAGTTTCAAAACTAATTTCATAGCTATATAACCGGGGTAAGACGAACTGCTCATCGCTATCTTTCTTTCTGCCTCTCTCTCTCCATCTACCTCTCTCTCCCTTCCTTTCTAGTTTCAAGCGAAAATGGTCATTAAGCAGTCCGTGAACAGCTACATCAGATAGGCGACAGCGGCAGTCACTACGCTCCGAAAAAAAAGCAGCAAAAAAAAAAAAAGAATTAAGATCCCGAGGCCGAGCGTAGGAGAGAAATGGGGGGTGTTGTACAACGTGCGCAACGTCTGTCGGAAATTTTTAACTCTAATTAGCTATTAAAGCTCGCGCAGCAGCGACGACGTGCACGCGATATTCGCGCAACTCGCCGCCCATGGCCAGAGAGTTTGAAAACGTAATTTTGCAGCTGCAGCAGCAGCGCTACTAATAATCACCGCGCTGCTGCCCTGCGAATCGTCAAATATAGCGCCCCGAAATCATCGCGTCATCGTCGTTGCGGCGCGCAAAAATTTGCTGCCCTTGTAAACGAGACCCAGTTCCGTTATTACTATACTGTACGTGCGGTCCATATCGATGCGTGAACGAACTTTGGCGGATGGGGTGGGGGGATATATAACTGAATTGTTATTGAATGATGTATGGAGTTTGCCTCGTTCTCTCTCGCAACCAACGCGCGGCGATGAATTAGCTATTTTAATTTATAAATGACTGGACTACTGCGCGCTGAGCATTTGAATACGTGTATATATACGGCTGACAGTTACTTTTCATTATTATATTATATATACCTATACTACTACCACCACCACGGTCCCTCCCAGCTATTATTGTCAATCTAGCTCTCGTCCGCGCGCGTTATTATTATCATTATCCATGTCGTAATCATCATCATCATCGTCGTCACCGTGTTTACGCTGCGCTGATGTTTGAATAATTGCATTATTAATATCAGCGTATTTACTTAGCTATTTCATGTGCGCCACACACTACTACTCGTCATCGCACCGAGCGTCTGACCAAATACCGACTCGCACTACTGCCAAATAGATTTTTACATTCATAATAAAAGAAAAAAAAGATAAGATCACGTGTTAAATCGTCGAGTTTCGATCTCATGTCTCGATCAATCATTTCATAGAAAGACAAATATCTCGAAAGGTGTATTGAAAAAAAACGCGTTTATACGCTTTACTTTTTTTATACCGCAAATGATCTTTACTCGATCGGAGCTAGCAACGGCGACTTTATGTCAACTTGAGCACGCACACGCACACACACACGCGAGCGAAATCAATGATAAACTTTTCCACCACCACCACCACCGTCGCCCTTCACGTGTAATACCTCACTTCCTACCCTGCAGCTTGCACGCACACCCAGTCCCGCAGCAGGCCTCGTGCGATCGCAAGCCCATAAAGGGTACAATGACACATAAGTGCCTATATCTGCTCTAGCTCGAGCTATGGGCATAAAAGAGCTTTCAAAAATCAACGAGCGATAAGCTCGTTTCCTCGCTCGCTGGGAATAAGCGGGCCAATTATCGCGCACGCACGCGTCAAACTTGCAGCCAGCCAGTCGCGCGCGCTCGCGCCAGTCTATGTGTTTAGCGTGACTTTCGTGCATCCCCGCCGCCGCCGCCGCCGCGCATGAGCTCAGCACCAGATATATAACGTTATTATGCTATAACTGAAATTTAACGCAAATGTGGGTATTAGATTACGTATTTATTACGTACGTGTGTGTGCACTATCGGCTCGTCAGGAGAGAGAGAGAGAGAGAGAGGGAGATATTCAATCTGAATTATGTTATATACTTGCGCTTGCGAATGATTTATAAAAATCCCACGTTGTGCGACTGCAGCAAGATAAGAATGTTTATAAGGCTGACACCGATTTTTCTCCAACACTTATAATATATACGTCGCGTGTCATCTCGGTATCTCGTTTTCGCGCGCGTTGGTTTATACTGTTCTTGTGTGTTATGCGCGCGTACGAAGATACGAGAGCGCGACTCTTTTTTTTTTCTTCATTGCATCTTTTCAACTATAAAAAGTAATTGCGCTCGAGGAAAGAAGTGTGCATACGACGACGACGACGACGACGACGACGACGATAGAGAAGGAGCTGTTGTTGTGTATACGAGTACGCGGGCGCGTTTACACAATAGAGAGAGAGAGAGAGCGCCAAGCTGTTTTGCAAACAAAAAGGGAGGCGAAGAGAATAAAAAAAAAAAAAAAACGATTTTTCGCAGGCGCATTACCCATCAGCGTAACATAATTTTCGTCTATCAAAATCACATTCTCGTAGTCGTCTTCTTCTACTTCTTCTTTTTTTTCTTGCAACGATAACAAAGATGCGCCGCTTTACTATATATACCGAGACTTTGATCTTTCGCCGTGTACGAGCGAAAGCAAAAGGTTGTTATGCACAATTTTTTGCATACGATGGCGAAGCCCATGTGTGCGTGCGCGTTATATGTCTTCGTCATTATGTCGATGTGTACATACGAGATTAATATCGCACACATGGCTCAAGTGGATAGTCTCGAGTGTTTTTCCTTTTTTTTTGTTAAATCAAAGGCATCGGAGCTACGCTATAGAAAATTGTCGTTCTCGAAAATCAAAAGCAGAAATATTTTTATTTTTTATTTTTACACCCATTATACAATCCTTTATACGTATCGTGACGATGTTGTGCACAAATCGTAGATTGGTGGGTTCGTTGACTTCGGCACAGAGAGAGAGAGAGAGAGAGAGAGAGAGCCGAAGTACGTGGCATCCGACACTGATACACAACAACAACAACAACAACGAGAGACGCGCGCAGTGTAGCTCGTCGTATGTGCTCGCTCATCGACATTCAGAGCTTCCGGTTGTAGGTTAAGAAACTTTCAAGTAATTAGCGGCAAACAAGCCCCGAAGCAGCATCGCGGCAGTGGTGGCGGTGGCGGTACGACGGCGGGCGTCGTCGCGCAAAATCGAGCTCGCAGTGCTGCTTCTGCTGCCGTTTCCTCCTCCTTCTCGGCTCTATATACCCCTCGAATCGAAACTCTCGCACTTGCTTTCAAGAACACGTATATATAGGAAAACGTAGCAGCAGCAGCAGCAGTGGAACAACAAGAACAACAAGTTCGAACAACAAATAGGAAGTATTGGTACACGGGTGTGGCGTAGCCATAATACGTTGGGATAGCTGTAGTAACGTTATACCATCTTTTGGTACGTGATCCAGCTGAGAAATCGTTCGCTTTCTTTCCTTGCTCCGCCAACAATTGGAAACATCGCGAGCTCATAAGAGGACACACGCGCGTAAGGTGTATGCATACGCTTGAGTTTCCAAATATAATCGCGCGTACGTAGCTCTGAGTTGGTTCTTACACGAGTAGCGTGTACATGTGTGCATGTAGTTTGCTTACTTTCATAAATATCCCACGATGCTGCTGCTGCTCGTATAGAACAAAGCGAGAAAGGCGTGAGAAAGGGAGAGAGAGAGAGAGAGAGAGAGAGAGTAAAGCACCGGGTATCTTATGAATTTTAATGATTGACCCTGAGGCGGACACTATATTCTGCTATGTGTGTTATGTGTATACCTACCTACATGCACATTCCAGATCAACGAACTATAAGTCTTACAACGTGTGAGTCCGTGTTTACTCCGGCGATTCTACTACTTTTAGCTGGATTTGAGTTTATCGATCCTTTTCTTTATTTTTTTTTATTCATTGCGTTTGTTTGTTTGTTTGTTTTTTTGTTCCGAGGCCGTTTGCAAATCGAACTTTATTACATAGCTCTCTACAGCGATGTGCGAATTAGAAGGATAAGTGTCGATAAATCCGATCCCAGCGCTGAAAAGTACAGTCGTGTATGTATACGGAGGAGAGAAGAGGACATGAATTTCAAATTAGATCGAGAGAGACAACGACAGTGAGCGAGAAGCATCATGAAGACATCCACTTTTCTGCCCCGAGGGTACTCGTGTGTATACTGTATATACGTACGTACGTACGTACATACATACAAACCCAGCCCCCTCTGACATGACACGGATGCTTTGGTCTATTCTTTACGAGAGAGAACTATATATCCTGCATATGGCCGTTGATAGATTTTTTGTTCGCGAGGCCGCCGCATTGGAATATTTACGATGTCATTGTCTTTGAGCGTTTACAATATTGGTATGTTCGAGGCGGCCGATCGTTGAACATATATTGATTTAGAGCAAAAATAAGGGAAATAGAGCGACAAATTTCACAGCTTAAAAACACCTCGTAATTCTACACCCTGAACGGCACTTGTACGTTTCATGAATAATTGCCGGAGGTTATACAGTATATATATACAGCGAACTCATTTCATCCCGAGCAATATCTGATCGAACGAGCTCTCGCATTTAGATATATCTCGACGCGTGTTCGGCCCGCGCGTCATTCGTTTAGGACACAAAAGTTCGTCGAGGAAAAGAATAACAGGTGTATCAGAATTCCACTGCTCCGATGCGCGCGATGTTTTCTTTCTTTGCTGATGCTGTACTGTTTATATAATATATTGTGTTGGCTACGCAGCAGAGAGCGATAGATACGCGCTTCGGTATAGGGAGAGAGAGAGAGAGAGAGAGAGAGAGAGAGAGAGAGAAAGAACGAAAGGCAATTTTTGATAGTGGAATGAAATTCTTTATCGATCTAACTTGCTGCCGCCGCCGCTGCTGCTGCTGCTGCTCCGAAAAGGAGGGTAAAAGTAGCCAGGCCAACTTCTTTTTTACCTCGAAAAACTCGACATACTCCTCAAGGCTTCGGACAATAGCATCTCTCACTCGCTTCCTATAACCTCCTCCTACTACTACTACTCCAATTGAAGAATTGTAATAGTATATTCTCGGGTCCGTAGTAGCCAATCGTACACACAGTGGAGGAGAGAGAAGCTACGACATCGTCCGTTGAAACGCGTTCTCTCGTCTGCTCTGCTTCGGGAGTTCGGAGGAAGAGGGGCAGAGAAGAGAAAAAAAAATGCAACTATTTTTCTTCCTTTCGACTACCCACGAGTAGAACGACCTCGCGTATCTGATCGATAAAGAATTTCGCGTGCCTATTATGTTGGCCGAGCACCATTCAAAAAATTATCAATGGCCAACACAAAAAATTTGACTTGGCGTATACAGAAACTTCAACTCTTTTTCAACCGTATCATTGTCGCGATCTCTTTTTACACAAAAGAGTAATTATAAAATGAATTTCAAACGTGACGGAGAAAGAATAATATTCGGATTTAAACGAAACTTGACGCGCGAGAAGCACCTCGCCAGAGCTGTCATGCAACAAGCAAGCAAGTAGTCGACATCCGGCTTTGGTCAGGCACGTCAAGCATCGAGGCGACTACTGCAATTGACAGGAATGCGCGCGTGTGTATCGTCGTCGCGAGACGATAGGAAACAGTTGCTAAATTACAGTGACCTGAATAGTTAAATAGGCGGGGGTTTGTTACGGTATGGAGGAAGACGAACCACCGCATACCTTATGGAAATTAAATTCGATCAATTATAAGGACGTCGTTCAACGAATTTCGCCTATTATTTCCCTTATTTTTAAATTAAAATGTGTGTGTGCACCCCACGATAATTTGTCCAAATATAAAGTCGGTGTGTACGTATAACAAACCTATTATAGTCTTGGGCAAACAATGCATATAATTAGGTGATTTCGAGCGCGCGCGTGCGGCTGTGCGCGCACACACACGCTCACACACGAGAAATTATTTTCATAATTAAACAAGAGCGAAATGAGGTGAAAAGAAAGCAGCAGCCTAGGTTACAAACGCGTCCAGAGAGAATTTTACGTCGGATCTCGCCCCAAGATAACGTCCAGGTGTGTGTACCGTTCCGAGAATGGCGCTAATAATTTCTTCGTTGTAAACGACGTGCGTCGGGGCAAATAATTTTTTGAAACTAAAACGAGTACACGCATACGTTTACTTTAGTACGTTAGGTGGTGGTGGATACGTACGTACGTGTAGTATACACACGACAGGTTCGACTACCTCGATAAAATGCAAATCGATGCCGACTAACAGGACGACTACTGGGAGAACTGCACGTGTGCATGTGTGGGGGGCCTATATAACGCGCGTGTACGGCTGCGGCGAATGCGTTCGCTAATAGCTGCTGCTGCTGCTGCTGCTGCTGCTAGTAGAGGATTGGGGGTGAGGTCCGGAGCGCGTGAGTGAGAAAGCACTATTTTGGAATTTGGCCGAGTGGTCGAGCCTAGATAACTTGCTCCGACTGCTCGGTACACACACGCAGCTCTGCAACGCTACAGTGTGTGCAGGCATACAAGAGGTGGCTAGTAGTAGGTAGTGGATAGTGTGTTAGACCTACGGATTCTCTCACTCACTCGCTCGCACAACGAACCCCTAAATGGTCCGCCGTTGTTATAGTATGTAGTATAGGCGCGAGGGGGAAGGGGGGGGGGCAAGCTCTCACTCTCTGTGATACCAGCCGGCTAGCTGCCGTATACGTACGTCTGTGAGTATTCTAACTCTCTCTCTCTCTCTCTCTCTCTCTCTCTCCCTTCGCTGCTGCATTATGGAGGATGTGTATTCCATTGACGCGTGCGGCCGGATGTGCATGGCAAATGTATATGAGTGAATCCACGAAACCGTGGTTGCTTTGAGTAATTCGCAGGAATGAGACGGTTTGAAGATTAATGTATTTCTGTATGAAATTTTCATACTTTTTTAAGTGCCACAAGAGACAGAGTGAGTCGGAAAACAACTGCGATACAAATTTAATTTTAGCCGATGCACAATCGTTCGAAACACAATTTCAATTTGATCATTTTAAATAAATGAAAACTAGTATTTCAATTACAAATAATGTAATAACTTTTATCAAGGAATATTAAATATTTTATAAATAAAAATCCCATTGTAAATTTATATCCTTGATGAAAAATCAGTTTCGAGCCTGACATTTTTTTACTCGATCACTGTAAAAATATGAGAATTTACATATTTTTTAATCATTATAATGGTCTATGATACCCAAAATAAGAGACTCGCCCGTATAGGTATACTTACGTGCCGGCTCGTGTGCACATGCACACATACACACACGCGCGTATACGTCTACATAGTAAAAGCTCCAAGAGCTATAGCCTACATAGCCTATACACCCCCGTGAATGTGGAATTTTAATGACTCGATGCCTGTTTGGGTAGGTGTGTGCAGCCTGTCCAGTATATAGTAGCCCAGGCGGCCCGAGTATACATATTAGAGTAAAGTGCGATTGGCGGTTTGTCGGCCCGAAGTAAGCGCAGCGGCAGCAGCGAGTGTGTGCAGTATATATAATAGTAGTTGTAGTAGTAGTAGTAGTAGTAGTAGTAGTAGTGGACTAAGTGATGAAATATACCGGAGTTCGTAAACTTGACAAATACCGATGATTCTTGTTATTTTCGATGTATATTATAATAGGTGGAAAATCCGCTTAGAGAGGCCAATGAACGATATTGGGGATTTTTTGTGTGTCTGAACCGCGATGAAAAAACGGAAACAGATTTTTTTTCCCTATCTACGATCGTCAAAATAACAGTAATAGCGGTCGAAGAAAAAAAAAGAGACGAGAGAAAAAAAAAGGTGTGCTAGGACGACGATCTCTGCGGTGCAGCAAAGACAATTCGATTACTTCACGAAGCTAGAAGTGCGATGCCGCAACCGCAGCATGACCCGCTCCTTGCGCGCTCGTACGTACGCAAGAGATCCGTCTGCAGTCACACACACACACACACACACACACGTACTCGCAGGTAGTGGTCCAATCCCAGCGACGATATTTCGGGGTCGAAAAAGGCAAGTTGAACCCAAGGTACATGTATGCACAGTCACACACCTGCACGACACACATACATGCAGCGGCGGGCTATAAGGTAGCTTTTCATTTTGCAAACATCTGAATTTCATATAAGAGCTCTCTGGATTTACATACGTGCACTGTAATCATATATATGTATACGGAGCCTTGAAAGCATCGCAGCGCAGCGCAAGGATATAGGCCTCTCTCTCTCTCCCTCTCGTTCTCTCTTTCCTTTCCCTGTCTCTTTTCGACCTACCCCCACACACATACACACAGCTAGAAGCAGCAGAGCTTCGCTATACGCACGCGTGCGGTGATGTATAGCACGAGATAAGGAGGATAATTTTACGCGTGCGACGATGATTGTGAGTTATAACTGTACGCGTTGGCTCCGCAGTGTTTTATATATGTGTGTATGCGTATTATATATTACGCTTTTACGTACGTATCGTGAATTAAGTATCCGAGGTTTGTTCCGAGGATATTTATTTATATATTATATATGAAAAAAAAAGGAAAGAAAGACGTATATTACAAGCGAGTCAATTTACGTTGGCAAACGCGCGAGCAAATTTCATGACGCCACGTATAGTAGTTTATATATGCGTCAAAGGTTAAACCATTATATAATGTGTGTATGTGTGCGTGTGTGCGTAGATATATAAGTGCGCACCTCCGCGATATAATAATAAAGCTGCTCTCGCGTCAGCAGAGAGAGAGAGAGAGATCGGGAGAGGCGGCAGCGTACAGAGTGTAGTGCGGCTGCTCTTTAGATTCTAGCAGCAGCAACAACAACGAAAATAACAACAACGTGCCATACGTATATGTATAGATAGGTACTCTCTCGCTGGTGCAACGATGTTAGAGAGGCTCTGCGTGCAGCACACCGGCGACGAAGCGAGCGCTGCTCGCTGATGTAATTGCATTCGAAATGCTTATGTATACGCACGCGGCGGCGGCGGTGGTGGTGGTGGTGGTGGTGGTGGTTCGACGAGGCAGGCAGACAGGCAGGCAGGAAGCGCAAACGCCAAATTTCTATAAGTACACTCCAAACCTGTGTGTGTGTACGTGCATTTGCCGAATTATAACGCGGGGTACGAGTAGTGCATCGTGCCTTTAGGACTATTAGCAACTCTCGGTTGTGCCGCTCTGCTGTGTGCGTGTAGATATTTAAGACGTTTTACGATGGTTTCTGCCACTGCTGCTGCTGCTGCTGCTGCTGCTGCTGCTGCTGCTGCTACTCTCTATCGCGTATATATTACATACTAAATTTTTTAATGCAAAAGAAAAGTAGCAGGAAAAAAGAAAAAGAAAATGTCCGTATTATTAACTCTCTGGGTTGCAATATCAGTGCTGCTAGCTAGGCCAGAGCGCGTACACATAATAGTATTTTCTTGGGGGCGCTCTCCGCGCGCAACGCTCTTTTATACAAACGTACATGTACTGAGCGCTAAATGATGAGGCAGTTTCCCCGTGTAATGCTTCATGCGTGCAACGAGAAAATAACTTCTCTCTCTCTCTCTCTCTCTTGCTCTTGCTCTCTCTCTCTATGTGCTCTGCGCTCCACTAGATGCAGCAGCAGCAGCTGTACGTTATATACTCCTGTATAGCGTGCGGTCGTACATTGCTCGCTGCTTCGTATACGAAGGAGGAGAGAAAATCCTATTGTACACTTCTTGCTGTTGCTGCAGCTGCACACACACACACACACAGCAGTAGTATAGTAGCTGCTAAAGGAATTAAAAAACGAAATAACCACGCTAGTGCGCGCCGGCGGTGGCTTTATAATCGCGTTATTGTATACTACTCGCATATGTGCGGCGGCGATATATAAGAAACGTAATGATGCATGGGATGCGTTTCATTTTTTTTTCTTTCTTTTCTTTTTTTTTTTTTTTTTTATTCTCTCTCTCTCTCTCCCTCTCTTTCTCTCGCAGCTGTTCAATTTGACCTAAATATTGGGAAAACTTGAAGTTGCATCGATATCCTTTATCACATAATGGAATTTCATATCTTCGACGAAGATCGCGCGCCGAGCGTAGCCTATATAAATCATATAGAGTTTTTACCATGCACACACACACACACACGTTCGAGACAGAGCATAATACTTTCGCTTCGCCGAAGAATCTGATAAGCGCGCGAACTCAAGAGCTGTTATTGTTTAGCGTAAATTGATCACATGTAATGAACGACTTTATAATTATGAAAAGATGTGGGGCAATAATGTATGTGGAAGCGGCTGGTAAAGAATGCTTGAAATTTTTGTCGTGTTTCTCATTGAAATGATAACAAAAGCTGAGGTGCAATGAAAGTATTTACGAGTAAACAATTTTTGCTCGGCTATCCAACTACTTTCGAGGCGTTATTCATCGCAATAAAAATGAACAGCTCATTTATCTCAACTCGTCCTGATGATTTATTCGCATTTATTTGCACCGCAAGTTTTTATTCGCTACCTTACATCGCAAAATTATTCGTGACTTTCCATAACTTTTAATGGACGTTTGTACGGGAATATTCAAGCAATCATACTGTTACCGACTATTTACATGATACCAACATTAAAATTCAGCATCAATATTAAAATTAAAGTAAATATTCTTATTATTTAAAAATACTGCGTTTATTTTATGAAATTAAATTAATTCAATTAAATATATTAAAAAACTAACGCAAACACGTTAAAAATTCCAATTATATCAACTCCTTTTTCATGTACGCAGTAGTTTATACGTTACCGCTAGATAGCGTATGGCCGAATTTTCGGAAACCAAAAGAGAAAAGGCAAAGTTTTAGCATTAAGTAAGAGTGATAACTTAAAGCAAAGTAATATTGTCTACGATAAATAGTTACGATAGTTAAAACCTGAGACTTATGAAAATCTGTACCCCAGCCCAAAAATAAAAATTTTAATCCAGTTTTCTGAAACTTCTGGTGAATATTTCTTTAAAAGGATCAAGGAGACCTTTAAAACATCAAGATGAAAGTTGTCATAGAGACTTTAAGAGAAATATTCACTAGAAAGTTTTAGAAAACTGGATCAAAATTTTGATTTTTGGGCTAAGGTACGGATCTCCTTATATCAAATATACGCAGTGTATGTGTGCTCTCGCTTTTGATATCAATATCTCACAGTGAGGAATGTCACGTGTGTGTGGTGGGGAAGCGACTACGCGAGTTCAGAAACTGCGAACTTCCGCATCACTAACCTCTTACTTGCTATTCAAATTTCCATGCAGAAAGTTTTTACAGTTCTATTTTCCTCAATCAATGATAATTCATTGTGCTTGTAATTGAATTTTGAGAATTTTCGTTAAATAACTCAAGAAATTTATAATAAATTGATAAAACTTGATATGCGCAGTTAAAAGTTTGCGTTTGCAGCCCATACCAACCAACTTTCCAACTATATATACGCCAACACAAGTCGGTTTACGAAGTGCGCCAGTATCTTTGTATACAAACGCGTGTCGCGTTTATATGCGGGTATGATTATAATTGCTCCCAAAGCGACCCGTTGCAGCGTGTAATTCGTCGTTAAATCCATTCGGTGTTTTATGATTTTAACAGGGAGGGCGGCAAAAAAAGTAACACAGCTACGAGTGAAAAACAAAAAAAAAAAAACTAACAGAGAGTGAGTGGCTGAATCAATTCAACCGATTGCTGTCAAGGGATCTATGAAATAGTTTTGATGGCCTCGGTGCGTACAGTCGTCGAGTTAGTACCTTTACGGTTGCGAAAGTTTTTTTTACCACCTCTTTTTAATGAAAGAAATCTTCGTGAAATAAATCAAATCGTAGGCAACAAAGTAAGAGAAGATTTAAAAACTTTACTAAAAAATAAAAAGGAAGTTACAATTTATAACTCGACTTCCGCACACCACTTTTAACCGTCATTTGGGCACTCTCTTACGTTCATTAAACTCGATTGGTCAAAGCGGCGGAAAAAGCTATATAGTCTCATAAAGAAGAATCGAATCAATCGAGTATCGAGTCGACCGACGACAGCTTGCGGCCGTTAACATTAATCACGTGTACGTTTGCTTGTTCCTTAGTTTTTATGTCGCGATATATGTGCCGTGCGACGGCGGCGCGCGAGGCAATCTTCTCTCTACTTTACTTCCTTCTTCTCTTTTTTTTTTTTTTTTTTTTTTTTTATCCGATCGAAACCGATCGTATATTACACACGCTTTCGGGTAGACCCGTACTTATCTCTCGTGGCACAAAAAAAAGTTCTTTTACACGCGTGCGTATTTTTCACGCGCGATGAATATTCTCGGCGGTGGTGGCGACGGCGATTTTAAACATCGCATTTAGCCCGCGAGATGCATTTATGATTATATCGGAAAGTATCGAAAAACAATTTCATTGCGTTTGTTCGGACACACGGGACAGATATTACTATCTATTCATTTTTAATAATACACGATGCATAATTCATGCGCGACTGTGTGGATATTTTTAAGCAGCGAAAACGCAAAGAAAAATTTTTTTTAATTGACACTTTAATTCGTTTTCCATCATTTCACGTATGTATATGTAGAATCTCTGCGCGGGCGCGCCCGCATATGCATTATTCATGCGGTATACCTGGAGAGCTGCTGCTGGGGGTAGCAATATTTTATTTCGACCAAAAATCTCGCGGCGCACCCGAAAAAAAAAATTAGAGACACATTTACGATCTTCCTTTATATTGTTCGTCGTCGTCGTTGTTGTTTTTTTCCTCTTGTTCCCTCTCCCTCTTTGCGTAGGCCATACACACACAGAAGCCAAAACGGAAGAGGAAATTGAGAGGAAGAGTACGCGAGGAGAATTGATTTATCTAGCCTCCAACGCCGGGCCGTGCCGCGGCCCAAGGTGTGTCTGTGTGTGTATACACATGTCGCTTCCAATATTTATTCATCGGTTGGCGCGAGCAGCAGCAGTAGCAGCAGTAGCGAAAAAAAAGAGGCGTCGGTGATGTGGCCCATTGTTGGCCCGTTAAAAAATGGCCTTGGGTAACTAAAGTCCGCAACACGGGGAAAATGTACTCGCGATTTTTCATACCGTATGGGGGAATCTATCCTGTATAGCGCCCAAAGTGTGTGGGTGTGCGGACGATAGAATGAAATTCTCTCTCTCTCTCTCTCGAACATGAGAAATCATTGCCGTGAATATCGGATGTCGAGGCGTGCAGTTGTTTTCCTCTGTTGTTGTTTTTTTTTTTTACCCACTGTATCAATATACAAGTCGTTCTTCATCGAGAGAGCGTGTGCAAGTATATAAAGCCTTTGAAGTGGATTTCATGAAAATTGAGTGTTGCATCGGAATACATTTTTTTTTTATATCAAAATTGTCAAAAAAATTTCTCGCTATCGTATTGAGAAATATTTTTTCAATTAAAAGCTCGATAACGCCAAATGCACGATGTGTACATGAAACGAGAAACGCGATTCCTCGCAAGCTCGAAGAAAGAAATAACCGATAAATGGACAAAATCAAATGGATGCTTGTGGTTCTCTCGGGCTTTGATTCAATGAACCAAATCAAAATGCAGTTAAAAATAACGAGGTGGAGTGTACTCGGACTTTATTATACGCGCACACAACACAATGGAATTCATCGTCGTGTCGATATCACAAAACTATTCCTAATTAGCTTATTTATACGCGCATGGGAGGGAAGAGAAAATAAAAGCTCCGCCTCGCACGACGACGACGACGACGACGACGCGAGCATTGGATTTTAACAGCAGCACATACATATCATGCAAAACCATCAGATTGTGCATAATGAAAGCCTAGTGTGTGTATAGCTACCATTTCTCAATATGTGTAGTTCGGCATGAATCGCGCGACATCCGGATTTGGGGGGTGGGGTGGGGGTTGGTAGGGCCTCGTTAGTGGCTGCAAAATTCCCTTGAGGTACATAGACAAATACACGGCAGCACAGCCTGCGCGAGTAATACCGAATCTTGCATCGTCATTTAAATAATTCCGCGGATCGCTCAGAGGTTACATAATAATAATGAATTATTCAGTCAAGTTGTGTGATGTATAAAAAAAAAAGGCGAAGTAAATAGAGCGCACATTCCGAAAAACGAAGTTGCGCTGCTGCTGCTGCTGCTGCTGCTGAGCTTCGCTTCGTGCACGCGCGCCCGGTAAATAAAAATTTTCCCCCGATCGATATATATACACGTATATATCTAAGATTTTTTCCTTTAAACTTTTATATATCGTATTATGCAGGTACGTGCATCAAATCAAATCTCCGCGCGAGCGACGCAGTAGTTGCGCGGAGGCAAGTGAGGCGGGGGCAGCGGCAGCAGCAGGCATAACCTTATCTGCAAAAGACAGTCGTGCTTCGCGCACGTTTTGCTTCTCGCTTTTCTTTCTTTCTTTCTTTCTTTTTTTCCGCAAATTTTATTCCTGCGTGTAGTAGTCGTCGAGTCGAGAGTCTCTGCGGCGGCAGCGGAGTCGTCGTCGTCGTCATGCAAATTTCGAGGAATCGCTTCTATTTAGATTATATCATTCGAAAATATCGAAAATCAGTTTTTTTTCTTCGTTCGTGTACGTTTTGCGTTTTGTATTAGTACGGTGCTTGGAAGCAGCAGTTGGGGCGCGCACGGATTTTCATATGCATTTTCCGAAAAAAAAAAAAAAACAAGTTTGCGCAATAACTCGGATAAAAATAGTAAAATCGAAGATGGAGATATTTCGGAGGGACCGTGAGAAACGAAATCTACATTTAGCATCGATGACTGAATAAACCTGAAAGTTGTGAAATTTAATTAGAGTAATACGATGTAACCATGAAATATTCATCGCTGTAAGAAAGATCACGCCGTTTCATAAATTTTAATCACCTAGAAACATCAAATCTGATTATCGGTCGATATAGAACCTTACACATCGAATCGCAAAAGCTGTAAAATTACCCCGAAGCACTACTAATATTAGCGAGCGAAATTTCGTTCACGAATTCAAACGGCATGAGCAGCGGCGGCGTACCGAATAAAGTATGCGCCCGTCCATCTTTCGCTCGCTCCTTCGTTCGGCGGAGGGGGCTCATGAAAATTGCCTATCTCCCCGAACGAAAACGGCCCCTTGGCTGCCATAAATAAAGTGTCGAAAGTCAGTGGCGGCCGTTTCTCAAAATTTCCTCTCTCTCTCTCTCTCTCTCTCTCTCTCTCTCTCTAGCCCTCCAACATTAGATCGACCTAGTTAGAAGACTACTCACACATACCATTGAGTTTATACACATGTGTGTCAGAACACACACTATCAATCGTGCTCATGTTTGCTCAGTGGTAATGAGCAACAGTATACGTACAAGTGTATATTAAGCTTTGTTCTCTCGCTCTTCCTTTCTATCCTTCCAATGTTTGTTTTACTCTCGCGAATACGACTGAATGTGTTATAAATATAAGCCTATATATATATACAGAACGTACACGTGTACTACCGCACCAAGGCCCTTATACTCCGATTGTTTAACATCTATATGTATATAAATTTGCCTTTTCCACGTCGACAATTTTGCCGTCGTTGATACACGCGCGGATAGAGAAAGAGTACGAGAACGGAGCAAAAAAAAAAATCTCTCCCCGTTTCGGACAACAAAAATAAAAGCCGTTTAGCTAGTCGCGCGCGAGTGCGACAGACTCGCTAATACCTCGGGTATTAAAGGCCTATATATATAGAGCCGAGCGAAACGTTAGAGATCGTGTATGAAGTTGTCAATGAAAGAGTATAAAGATTACACACGCGCACACGTGTGTGTATGCGTTTTCGCGTCGCGCGTCAAAACGAATATTTAATACACTATAGCTATATTGCAGTACGCGCATCGCGTGACGCGCGAACATGACTAGTAAAAAAAAAAAAAATAGAAGGTAAAATAGAAAATAAAGTCGAGTCTCTCCGCGTTGTAACGCGTATTATAAATATACAGACATCGAAGAGAACGCGCGAGGAAGAGGTAAAAGGTAAGGTTAAGTAAGGGTGGGCGGGTGCCGCGCGTGAAAAATATAAAATATAAATAGCAATATTATGCAGTCGCTTGGGCGCTTATGACAATGGGAATGCAGCGCGGCGCGTCGCGAGCACCAGGCGCAAGCAGCTACACGCAAGCGCGCATTATGAGGCAGCGCAACCCCCCCCCTTGTACACGGGGGCGAGCGACGCGAACGAAATGCGTCCTTACATACAGCCTCTCTTCGAAAATTACTCGGCGTTGGGAGCTGCTGCTGCTGGCTCCGTGGCAGGCAAGCAGATGCAACGACGTATAACGTATATATGTGTATGAGGCGCGATAAATTTTAGACCTCGCTGCTGCGCGTTGCACCCAACGCCTTCTCTTCTTCTTCTACTGCTGCTACTACTACTAGGCTCCTATACAGAGAGAGAGGAGAAAAGAAAAGAGTTGCCAGCCTGCCTGCCTGCTTGTGCGCGAGAGGGTGACCTCTTTGTATGTATTTTCTCTTTTTCTCTATCTATCTCTTCCTCTCTCTCTCTCTCTCTCTCTCTCTCTCTCTCTCTCTCTCTCAGGGTCCTCCATCTTTTTGGCCTGCCGCATGCAAATGCGTTCCTTACGCGGGGCTGCAGCGGCAGCGCCTTTCTCTTTACGAAAGATTGTCGCGCGAGCGAGCGAGCGAGAAAACGCCGGCGCGGAGCAATTGAGAATGATAAATATTGCCTTATTTCGCTTCGCAGGAAAACTGCGCTCCCGCGCGATATCCGCGAGTATACATATTTATTTACGCGTAGATATAATTACAGTTTTTGTTTCTTTTTTTGTCGATGTATACCTAGGCAGAAATGATCGATATGAGTAATTGGCGAATGACTTGAGATATGAACGTTTTATGTCTTTCGAAATAAATGATTACCGCGAAAAATTGTTTCAAAACATTTAAATCGGTATACAACCGCACTTTGATTTGGCTAAACACGTCAAATTTTCACCGCTAGATGGCGAATACCTCTATTTCTGTAAATCCGCGAGTGGCAAAGTCAAAATCGTTCTACAAGTCTATAAATTCTATCAGGATTTCAACGAAAAGGGTTTTTGTATGGTTTGGAATTTCATACACCGCAGCATAGTAAATCAAGTTACATTTTCACGAGCTCGAGTGCGTATATTAATATACATTGGATGCATTGCATTACCGACAAGTGCTCGAATGGAAAAAAAAAATTAATCCACCGCACATACGTTTTTCGTTATCTATTTTATTTGAACTGTACCGATGCGCGTGAGAGCAACACACATGGAATTAACTCACGCTAGTTAGCCCGATAGTCCTGGAGCCAAAGAGGGGTCGGATCGGCCACGTGAAGAAGATGGATGAAAACATGTTATTCTTATGTATTTTTTCCCGCTGAATCCGAATATCATAGTTAAAAGTCGCTCAGACTGCCCAAAAATTTGTTATAAACAAATATATTGCAAAATGAAGAAAATTTAAATTTTTCTAAATTTTAAACACATATTTGTGTTCTTTGAGCAATTTTAAGCAAAAAATGTCTCTTGTAAAATTTTCGTAAAATGATTATTTACCGAGATATTGAGACTCAAAGAGGAAAAAATGCACATTTTTGGCCATTTTCAAATACCTATAACTTTTGAAATAACAACGTTAAATCGATTTTAGACCCGTCATTTAAAAGATAAAAACTTAATCTTTAAGGTGATACTAATTTCAAACATGATTTATCATACTGGACATGTTTTTTTGCACTATTAACATCGGCGTGTCAGAGCGTGGAATCGCGTTACGCGTGCTACTGACATGTGCATTGCCATCAGAACGTGGCAACGCCGATGTTAATAGTGCAAAAAAACATGTCCAGTATGATAAATCATGTTTGAAATTAGTATCACCTTAAAGATTAAGTTTTTATCTTTTAAATGACGGGTCTAAAATCGATTTAACGTTGTTATTTCAAAAGTTATGGGTATTTGAAAATGGTCAAAAATGTGCATTTTTTCCTCTTTGAGTCTCAATATCTCGGTAAATAATCATTTTACGAAAATTTTACAAGAGACACTTTTTGCTTAAAATTGCTCAAAGAACACAAATATGTGTTTAAAATTTAGAAAAATTTAAATTTTCTTCATTTTGCAGTATATTTGTTTATAACAAATTTTTGGGCAGTCTGAGCGACTTTTAACTATGATATTCGGATTCAGCGGGAAAAAATACATAAGAATAACATGTTTTCATCCATCTTCTTCACGTGGCCGATCCGACCCCTCTTTGGCTCCAGGACTACGAGTGTACACACCCGCGTCCGCATATGTAAAACCCATCTCTCTGCGCGCACTCGTAAATGTAATCGAGAATCCACAGACAAACATCGCTTACCTGCAAAACACAAAAAATAAAATACTCGTATGAATACATATTTATACATTTGTACAGAAAATAAAATATGAATTAATCGTTATAGAGGCTGTTAGAGCGTTGCGCACAAAAAACGGGAAAAAAAATTTTGTTTTTGCCCCCGCTCCTCCATGCCACACTAATAAAGCAGCAGTGCGCACGTGTTGATTATTTTACGATATATATATAATAGAAAATGGGGAAATCTCTTTTCTCTCACTCTCTCTCTCTCTCTCTCCAGTTCATACGCGGTATACTCGCGGCGCGTTGTGCTGTATAGTAATGAACAGAGAGCGAGTGTGGAAGATTCGTGTATGTTCATTCGCGAAATTCTCATTTCGGAATATTGCGCTGTAAATTCGCTCGTGTGCAGGGGCGCACACACGCACACACACACACAAATGGCATATACAGCAAGAGCAGAAGATAGTGGCACTCGTTTCCATTGGGGATTCACGCGCGCGCGCGAAAACAATACTGCGCCAGGCAGAGAGAGAGAGAGAGAGAGAGAGAGAGCCTACACAGAAACGTAATCACAGATTGGAATTGAAGAATCCGCCGGGCTCTTCTCTATTTATTGCGGGATTATTTTCTTTGCTTTTGCGCTCTTGTAACTGAATTTGCTCCCCTCGCTGTTACCGCCTGTGTGTGTGTCTGTGTGTATGATTTTTCGTTCCTTTTGAAAGAGGCCAATCGGTGTAACAATTTTTCTTATTCTTCTTTTTCTTTTTTAAATTTCATGTCGAGGTCATAAAATATCAATAAAAGAAACACCGTTTGTATGATTAACATCGGCTCCGTGTTTACATCCTCGCATCGATCATAAACGAAAGCTCACGAGTACACACTGATCAGTAGAATGATTTCAGCCAATAATATGGGAAAATAGATCGCGACCTGCATCCGAGACGCAAAGAAAGTTCCTTTTAATACCAGCCTTTCTTCGCCTGTACGTGTGTTTGCGCGTGTACGGGGCAAAAGGTTCGCGTACAGAGCGCGCGGGGGAAAGGCCAACTGGAACTTTTCTCATAACTCGTGCCGCTAAGAGCATTTGGGCCTCTCGCTTGTGTCCTATATCTTTGCCCCCTGATCACGAGACTCTACAAGCTTTTCCTTATCCTGTGGGGAATTTTCTTCTCTCTCTCTCTAGCTACTTCACTCTTCCGGTTAAAAGTAGAGACAAACATAAGTGGCGCTACTGCTGCTTCGCCAGAGAGAGAACGAGAAAGACTGGGGGTAGAGAGATAGATAAACTTTTGCTTCTCGGCACATACTAACGTTTGCACGATAAATCTCGTATTCCTGGCCGTATTATACGCCTATTGGCTACTGTATGGTTCTTATTTTTTTTTTATATATAAATTGACGGATAAGACTGGCGTATGAATTTTCTTTCCCATGTAAAAGTGTAAATATTGACGAGTTATATTGCAGCAAGAGGTTTCCTTCTTTACGTTTGATAGATTTTGATGAATTTTTCGAAAATAAATTAATCAAAAATTTATTTATGAACTCTTTTTACAATTTTTATTGACTTTTCATGTTGTGGTTAAATTGACTCTGTTATTTTCAGGGTATCGCGTATTTTGCAATATTAAACATATCACTACGAGCCCAAGCTTAAAAGGCTTAGAGATTTTTTTATGCCCATATTCAAATGAATAACTGAAGCCCTGGCAAGATTTAAAATTCAAAAATATAAATTTTTCATAAAATCAAATATAAAAGCAGGTAAACGTATAAATCATAGTAATGAATTTTTATCCTGTGGCTCCATACTTTACAAAATGTAAAAAATGTTCGACCACCATTGGAAAACTTATCGATACACAGGCACAAAAATTCAATCACATATAAGTAAAGTATTTCTGAAAATGTATCGATGATATTTTGAAGACGCGTATTTATAACTCTCTCCCTCCAAGAGAGAGAGTAGTAAGCAATGGCGAATCGATCGTCTCGATGTGTCTCTCTCCGCAGCAGAATCTCGTGCGCCGATACATTACAATCGCGAAACTTGTGAAAAATTAATAAACCTCTTGCTCTGTTCTCTGCTATATGCACAGACTAACAGTTTGTTGCGAAAACAACTGACTCCTACCCCTACCCCGCGTTAAGTATGTACTATACGAGTGAGATGCGCGTAATAATATATTCCAGTTATGCTCCTAGCTGATGAATGTTAAAAATTCAAGACTCTCTCGATGACATTCGTTATTCATCTGTACACCGACAAATATTTTCGTCTACATAGTATAGATTATGCCGCCGCTGCTTTTTTTCTCCCTCTGTCTCTCGCTCGGCTACGACCCAAATTGCACACAATCTGTTCGATAAACAGAGGAGAGAGAGAGAGTGAGAGAGAGAAAAAAAGGTAAAAGTCAGGTAGTATAGAGCGCATCGCGTATCTGGCATTTGCATGCGTCTTATTTTAGCAGGCGATGCGCGTAGCTCGAGTACATCAGATTATATATAAATGCATATACACGTGCGTGTGTGTGTTTGTGTGTTCGTGTGGTATGGTATAGCGTCGAAGCAAAGCTCGCACGCAACACGAAAAAAATGCCCCGGACGCAGCAGCAGCAGACAAGACTTGTGCTTGTGCGCACTACTCTGTTGGCAGAAACGAAAACAAAAAAGAAGCAAGGAATACCGCCTCCCATGCGCACACGAAAACCATTGCTAATGCATTATGCATAGTGCAGCGTAAGCCCCTGATACTGCGCGTGTCTAGCTTTTATGTTTATAAAGTGACAAATTTAGCTGCGTGCCCTTCTTTTCTCTGCGCGCGGGGGTATCGATAGCTGCTGTTGCTAGAGAGAGACAGAGAGGAAAAGAGAAAATGGGACTTCCCCCGGTCGGGCTCGAGGGACTCGAAACTTCGTTTTCCCGGAAAAAGAGAGAGAGAGAGATAGAGAGAGGAATTGATGTTTCGAATGATGATATCGTCGTCCTTAGATCTCGTTTCAGAGCATATTAACCACAGAAGCTATTTCGTCTTCTATATCTGACTGCTGAATGATGTTATTTTTTACTTCAATATACTTCGATATGTATCTTGTCTGTTATAACATCGAAAATGCATGAACTTGGAAAATTCAAACGTGACGAGGAAATTACGTTGATACGTATATCCTGCTGCCTTTCATAGTTTACAATAATTCGATATAAACAATCAACGATGTGACGATTCGCGGTTACAATACAATCCATATTCTCATCCGAGGAATCACTCCATTCATTTTGACTTTTTCAAAAGCAAAGGCAAAATGAAAAAAATTGCCTCCTCTCACTGCGCTTACACATTTTTGCTAAAGCGCGTCGTCGCACACTCGCTTTACCGGGGGACCCTTTCCGTTATATGTATCCTCTCGCGCGTGCTTATGTATATATATATAAAGTACTAAGAGCAGCAGTGTCGAATAAAAAGATTAAGGCGGCATTGTTGGGTAATGAAAAGTCGCGTGCGCGCCGAGCTGGAGGAGCAGAGGAGAGGAATTGCTTTACATCTCTCTCTTTTTACAAACGGAATGAAAAACGCTACGGTGCAGCAGTACGGTTGTATTTCTTGACGTCGTTTTTATAGGCACGCGCGATTTTTTCTCACTTTACTCTCTCTCTCTTTTCTTTTATCGTCTCGCTCTATAAAGAATATTAAATTATATTCCACATTGTATTACGTGTGGCATCGTTTCTTATAAAAAAAAAAAAAGATAATTTATGCAATTATGTAACGTTATTTTTAGAATTGCCCTAGTATAAATGCTCGACGTTATTAACGGTTTGATGAACAGCGAATGATCATTTCGAATGTTTGAATATATTTTATCGCCAGTTCAATTGTTTTTTGAGATTTTACTGTTACAATTTTGTTACATATATATTGAGCGTACTGTAAATTACTTGAATGTCAAAAAATGAACTGTTTCAAAAAATTTAGAATACTGTCAAAATACTTTAAGTAGGATGATACTACTTTGGGTTTCCACCAATAGATGGTGAGCGCCATAACCGTTAAAACTGCAAGTGGTAAAGTCAACGTAATTGTATAAAGCAAATAATTGTATGTAACACAGCAAATTTTGTCACCTAGATAAGTTTTAAATTTGAAAAGTATCAAAAAAGAAATAATGATTGAAAGTTTGTTCAAATAGAGATTTGCTTGAATTTTAAGTACAAGAAATTCTTTCGTTGGCCAACAGCCAATCATAAAATATTCAACAATTGTATCTGAATCATAAAAAAAATTATTCGTATTAGCCCAGAGTACCATTATTCCATTTTTTCATTCATTTATTGGTAACACAACAACAACAGCCGTTCTGATAAAAGCTAAAAATCTTTCGGCGCTATGAATAAAACTCGCACATTCAATTTTTCGATTCGCCGAGTGCAGTACGAGTAGATAGCCCTCGCACGTATTTAATTAAACCGATGAATATAATACAACGCGAAAAGGGAATTGTCGCTCACTCATGGTGGATGTATCACGGATACATATAAACGCAAAACCGCCGAATGTCCCCGCCAAAATCTCGCTCGAGGTCGTCCGCGATCAAGCCACCAACGAGTACTCGCGTTCGCACAATAACCAATGTAATCTCTTTATTCGTCGGATTTATAGTTAAAGTATAGTTAAGTGTATACTCATATACGCACAGCACAGAGCCTTGAGAAGGAAAAAAAGGGTGAGTACAGGTGAAACAAATAGCGATAAAAAAAGAATGCAATAATAGCGAAAGAAACAGCGAAGGGAGAATCTCGACACACCCGCTCACGCTGTACAACCCGTGTTATAAACGTAAATAGAGAGAGAGAGAGAGAGAGAGAGAGAGAGAGAGAGAGAGAGCGAGGTGGCTTGAGATGGCGTAGGGCGAAATTAAAGTTGGCATCAGCTTCATTTATCAGTGGCTACGAGGGTCTCCCCGTGTATGTGTGTGTATGCGTGTGTGTGTGTGTGTGTGCGTGTACGTTGTACCTAGCCCCGGTATACATCACGAGCGCGGAAGCACACCTGCGAGAGCTGTCCTAAATTTTTACCCGACTACGTCGACGACGAGAGGCGTTCGCGGCGCACGTTAGCCTAATTTGCACATGCATTTCCATATACCCTTGCGGTATCATATACGACACCGCTGGTGGTGTGCGCTTCTTTCACTTTTTTTTTCATCTTTTTATTACATATATAACGTTTTAAAAATTTAATAATAAAAAAGAGAAGAAAAAGGAGAGAGAGAGAGAGAGAGACGAACGAATAATGCATGTATGAAAAGAGAAAACGTTAAAGGAGATTATGAAAATGGGTCTCGTCGACGTTTGAACTACTGATCTGCAGGAGAGAGTATAAGTTTAAAGAGAGATTTTTTTCTCTTCAAATTCGATTACATCGACCTTTTGCGCCCCCCCCTCCTTCCCGCACAGCCTCATAGTTTTGGAAGGAGGAGGGAAAGTATATATAACTTTCGGGGGAAAACTTTTTGAACGTTAAAAGACTACTCCTTGTCGATGGTGATGAGGTTCAATAACAAACCCTTTATACGCTATATACGTATATAATCGAGCAGATACGAACCAATTGAGAGGCGTAAAATTTCCCAAGTTCGCCTGGAAAAAAAATCGATATGCCTGCGTATATAGCTATATAGAAAGGAGTCTCCGCGCCTGCAGGTAAATGTAAGAGAGAATCGTTAGTCGAGAGTAAGAAAAAAAAGGAGGAATTACTCCGCGCCGTGGAACTTTTCGAAGTAGTTAATTGCGTGAGACGCGTTGACTTGTTCATTTTTATAGCTGCAATAATAAATCATTGCTACATTACAAAATATATCGCGTAAAAATTCTATATATAACATGTATGAAACGTAAAACAGCTGCACTAAAGTCGGAAACTACCCGGGCGTGCTCGCGCTCCCATGTGGGATACACAAAAGCAATCTACAACAATGCCAAAAGAAGGCGAAAAGAGCGCAGCAATCGACAACAATAAGAACGTATGACGTCGAAGTATAATAGGAGAGAAAAGCAAAAGACAGAAAATTGAAGGGAACCGTGTACGCGTGGTTAATTCACGAGCCCGCACGTTGGGTGGAGAAAAATATTGGATGGACCTTTTGGTCTAGCTTATCCACGGGCATGTATTGTTTCCTTGTGTATTCTCCTCGTGCTTTGATCTACCTTACGAAAATTTATACTCAAAAAGCTAGCTTGGGCTCTTAGTTTAATTACCGATAAATAACATACTTTGCTAAGATGTGTGGAGAATAACGTCTTATTTCCGTCTCAAATGCGAAACTCGAGCTCTTTTCACTTGCAATACGTATCGAGTATAAGCTAACAAGCGAAATTTCAAAAACGTAACGAGATAATTAAAAAAACAGCCATAATTTACTTCGTTAGGCAAGATTTGCATGCTCGAAAGTTGGAGCAAAAAAAATAAATAAATGTTTCGGTCTGACCACATCATTACTGTTTCTACTTGCTGGGTAGTCGACGAAACTTGAGAAAACCAAGCGCGCAGCCACTCTAACTAAGTCACCCCCAAGCTAAATAATTTTTCCTATGTATATGATACATAAAAACATCTACGTTACTACTTACAAGCGCACTTGAACTATGCGTCTTTAAAAAAATTTCTACTACTGCTCAGACTCGAGGAATCAGCATAACTCTCTCTACCCCTCGCCGAATCGAGATCGATGATTATTTCTTGAAATAATTTAAAAAATGCAAATTTTTTTATCTTAGGTAATTTTTAACAATTTTCCACCTCGATGATGCTTTCAAATAACTAAGTCTCTTTTCTTTTTTTCAACTTTATTACGTATTCTTAAAAAACGGGGGAATTTCGTCGGATCGTTGGCTATGCCGATCGATCGATAAGATATTTGATAATATACATTAGTAACGATATTGAAAAACAAATTCATGAGATGAGAAAAATTGGTCGAAGTAAGTGCAGCAGCGGCAGAGAAAGGTAGTCGTAGTAGTAGTAGTAATAGTAGCAGTAGTAGTCGTAGCAGGGAAAAAGCGCAGGTACATGAGAGAGCTCGGGATAGTAAATGGAGAGCAGAAACGATGCGAGTATCAGAAAGGGGTAGAGGAAGGAGGCAAGCAGAGAGAAGAGGGCGAGGGAGAGAGAGAAAGCGGAGCCAAGCCATTACGGGTATTAACGTATACGGTAGAGGTCACACTGAGAAGCTGCAAAGTCTTCTCTCTCTCTCTCTCCCTTTACCTTTTATATTTTTTCTACGCTCTCTCTACTCGCGAAGTTTTCGTTCTCTCTCGCTCTCCTCATCACTTTAACTTTATACTTTTTCTTTTTCTTTTTCTTAATTCGATCGCAAATGGAACCTAAAATTTCTTACTGGCACATCGAGCCGGTAGGGGTGGTATGAGACGCGAGCGCGTGTAGTAGTAGTAGTAGTAGTAGTAGTAGTAGTAGTACGTATACCCTATACCCTTGACTTTTTTTTTGCCCAGGACATATTTGCTTGAAATAATTTTTTTCCCCCTCTTGCTAGCTCTCGAGCCAGTGACCTTTTAAAAATATTTCGTGCCACGCTGCGCGAAGAATAATTGAATTTTTAAGATTCTCGGTCTCTATTTTTCATTGACAAATACATTTTTTTTCCTTCCACTTCTTCCCACGAATAAATACGAAATTTTTGGTTCCATTACATTCGGGTTGGTAGGCACACATACATTTATCCAAAAAATATGTTTTCGCGCGTATGAAATTTTGAAAATGTATAAATAATCGATCATCCTGTCTAATGCGGTTCTCTCTCGCAGCAGGCATATCCTACTACACCGCAGGTGTGTATTCGCTACCTACCTACAATATATACGAGAGAGGTCTCGAGAGACCGAATATGCACGACGTGAAAGCGTGAGAGAGAGAGAGAGCGTGATAGTACCGGCGCATTTTCTCCTTTTGGCACACTTCTGCTGCAATGCAGTACTCGTGTGCGCCCTCTCGCTCCTTTTTACCAGCGCCAGCCAGCCAGCCAGCCCCCGCCTGCGCTGCTGCTGCTGTCCGCGCGCGCTCGCTTATATAGACCGACACCACCGACGCTGGTGCTGCTGCAGAGCGTCGAAAATTATTATTTTCGTTCGACCGAGTAACTTATATATTTTTCGTTGTTGTTGGCACCATCGAGATAAGGGAATAAAAGGGAGATAATTTCACGCGCGCGGGCTCTCGTCTTAATTTCACACGTGCGCGTCCGGACGTTCGTAGATCTCTTCATTTTCTTTTACATTTTTCGGATTATAAGAAGCTCGAGCGCGACGAAGTACATATATTTTTTTTGTCTCTACTGCTCTGCTAACGCGCGCGCCATACACAATCGAGAAATGCGGATTGTAAAACTTTATATATGTGCTCTCTTTCTCTCTCGTCGCTCGCTCGCTCGCTCGCTCGTGTTGTACACGGCAGCAGACTGGAATTTTTCTAGTTCGAAGCACCGTTTTAACAAGTTCAATCTTTTTTTACATATAACATTGGAGGGCGCGCACATTGTTGCGCTGCAAGAGAGAGCGAGAGAGAGAGGGACCCGGGTACGTACGTGTACAGATATAAGCTTTGTCGACTCTCTCTCTCTCTCTTTCCCTCTCTCCCTCTGTCTCTTTCTTTGCCGCTGCTGCTGCAGCTTTCGCTGGGAGGTGCGATTTACGCTACAAAAAACCAGCGTCGATTTCTGCGTGGTATATAATGATATGTTCTCGAAGCGAGCCAGCTCTCAGCGTCTAGATCTGTACGAGTCTAGCCAAGAAGAAGAAGAAGAAGAAGAAGAAGCTTTTATTGGAATGCACGTATAAAAACAATTTGTTGTAATAATTGTGTTACATTAAAACCTGGGTGTATCAAAATGATATCCAAATGCTATTACATTTTGTATTTTGAAAGCAATTATGGATTTTTTTTTCGTTTATTTTTTTAAATTAATTTATTTCTTTATTTATTGAACAAAAATTGTTTTTTCGATTATTATTGATTTGGTTAATATAACGACATAAATAATATAAATAATTTCATATACTATTAGTGTACTTTTGAGTCAGAATACTTTATTTATTCAAACCTTATAATGACCTTTTGCATTACAACTTTACCTTAAGATTAGAAAAATATTCTTAAAAACCAATGATTTTCATGTGAAAAATAACGTAAACAATGCTAGTATTAATGGAGTGGCACTAATATAAAAATAAAAATGAAATGTACAGCAGCAATATGAATTTTCAAGTAAAGACTTGA